>NC_134354.1:269208753-269526152 GCF_048569485.1 Anomaloglossus baeobatrachus | reverse complement strand
ACCTCATCCTCAGTACAATCCTCACTACAATCGGGAAGCAGCGTGCAGCCTTCACTCCGTGAGTGATCAGTGCTGGCTGTCAGCGGTAACAGCGGTAACGCTGACAGACGCGTTGCCATAGCAACGGTGCTCTCGGAGCTGCGGTTAGCGGTGACGTCACCGCTAACTGCGTTGCTATGGCAACAGTGATCTCCGTTAATGACCGGCTGTGTCATCCGGTCCCTAACGGAACGGGGAGTCGACCGTGTGCTAGAGCATGTCGCCGGTACACGGCGATACACATATGTGCACCGTGTACCGGAGAGATGCACTCGCAGGTCCTACATGACGCGTCATAGTCATGTGACCAGTCTGTAGCCAATGAGATAATAGCCACGTGACTGGTCACATGGCTATTTTGACGTCACGATAGGTCCTGCTTCTCTGCTGGCAGTGCCGTCACCGGGAGGATTCAGCGATCATCGGATGGAATAGCGGCAGGAGACAGAGTGCAGAAGGGATCGCGAGGACCGGTAAGTGTTATGGCAATGTTTATTAACTGTTTGTGTACATTTATAATAATAATGCATTTTTATGTGTTTGTGATTGCCTCCCATTATAGCCTATTGGCTCGAGTTCGGTTCGTCGAACGTTCGACGAACCGAACTCGAACGGGACCCCCGTTCGGCGAACCGACCTCGAGCCGAACCGCGACCGGTTCGCTCATCTCTACTGATGAGCACACCAATGAGCGAATTGTTGAGGTCGGGACCTGTCAAAAGGACATCATTCAAGGAGAGTCCTTGGTATCTTGAGCTGGAGTCGAACACTACGCGTATCTGTCCAGGCTTTTTGGAGTGATATACACCAAACATCGGGAGATACCAGCATTCATTGTTCTCTTTCAGAGTTGGAGCTACCTCTGCGTGACCATTTTTGAATATTTTGTCCATGAAAGCAAAGAAATGTACCTCCATTTCTGGCTTCTTTGAGAAACTGCGCTTTAAGTAGGTAAGGCGCTTTAGTGCCAGCTCTTTGTTGTTAGGAAGACGGGGTCTTTGTGGCTTGAATGGTAGTGGAGCCACCCAGCTATCGTTTTCATCCTTGTGAAATCCTTGATCCATTATCTCCAGGAAGATCTCATCTTCAATGGAATGGGCTAGTTTATAATCTTCTTTGGTCTTTTGAAAGACAGCGCACCCTAGATGATCTTTGTCTCTGTCGCACAATTCATCCATGGCGTATCTGTCTTCCCCACCATTTAAGTGTGCTGAATTGGTGAGATTCTCCTTTAAGAGGGAATTTGTTGGGGCAGGGTAGGAAAAAGGATGGACGGCCACTCTCCAATGTGTTCGTGTAGAGAGAGTGGACGTTGTTCGGCTTGTGAGCATTTCTGAGGAAGACGTCCCCTATAACTACCCATCCTAGATCTAGCTTCTGAGCGTAGGGCGAGTTATGAGCACCGTTTATCTGTTTCCTCACCTTGTGAACTCTGATGATGTCTCTCCCCAGCAAAAGGACCAACTTGGCTTGAAAATTAAGTGCAGGAATGAGATGTGCTATGTTTCTCAAATGGGGATGGTGTAGTGCCGCTTCTGGAGTGGGTATTTCTTCTCTATTGTTCGGGATGGAATTGCACTCGATTAATGTAGGAAGGGGTAAGGATGTCTTCCCATCTAGCGATTCAATTTGATAAACTGTTGCCCTCCTGCCAGATTCTTAACTCACTCCTGTACATGTTTTCAGTGAGTAGGAGCAGCTAAGTCCCTTGATTACAAAGATGTCAAAGAAAGCTGAGCTGGCGAGTGATCTATTACTCTGATCGTCGAGTATAGCATAGAGTTTAACCGCTTTTTCTCTGTAGCCTATAGGATAAACTGTAACCAGACAGATCTTTGAGCAGGATTTGTTAGCAAGATCTTCTCCACAAACCTGAGTGCACTGGGGTGACACTTCAGGAGGTGTACTGTCTGTCTCCTCCCTGCCATGCTCTGTAAGTCGGTCTATGTGCGTGGGGTTCTGTGGGGCTGGCTCCGGGTGTAGAGCTGTGCTGTGCTCTTGACTGTTACACTCTGAGCAAGTGATACTGGCTTTGCAGTCTCTAGCTAAGTGAGATGTGGATGCACAACATCTGTAACATATGTTGTTTTCTCTGAGGAAGATTCTACGGTTTTTAAGAGATTTTCCTCTAAAACTCCTGCACTGTTGCAGTGGGTGAGGCCTTTTGTGTAGGGGGCACTCTTTGTCTGGGTCAATTGTTAGTGACCCTTCAGGTTCTGTTGTACTGTGGGTCTTGCGTGATGAATCTGTAGCAGACACATTAGTTTTGTGTACAGTGATAGGTGAGCCTCGAGGGTCGCGGACTGGAGCAGGCTTACCTGTTCATGGGTTGACGGGATCTGCGGTGGAAAGGTCAAAGCTGGGATCATTCCTGATCTTGGCTTGCTGACGCAGAAAATCTACGAAGACATGGAATGGAGGAAACGGCACGTTGTGACGTTGTTTGTAATCTGAACCCCGGTTCAACCATTTCTCTTGCAGACTGTAAGGCAGCTTATTCACTATGGGTTTAATACCTCTGGCTGTATCTAGGGACGCGAGGCCTGACAGGTCTCTTTCAAACTTGGCGACTTGGAGTTCTACCAAGAGGTCACTCAATTCTCTTAGCATGTTAAAGCTCTTATTAGAGATCTTGGGAAAGTTCTCCAACCTTTTGAAGAGGGATTCTTCTATCCTCTCTGAAGAGCCATAGCACTCATCAAGTCTCTCCCATAACAGGCACAAACCTTTGCTCGGGTGGTTGATGCTGATATCCCTGATGCGTTTTGCATGTTCTACTGATTCGTTTCCTAGCCACTTGACCAAGAGATCGATCTCTTCATTGGCAGAGATGTCCAGGCCGGCCGTGGCATTTCTGAAGGAAGCTCTCCACGCTCTGTAACTTTCAGGACGGTCATTAAACTTTAAAAGACCGTTGGCGAATAACTCACGGCGTGGGAAGAACTTGAGGAAATCTGGTAGCTCTTGATTTCTGAGAGGGTGGTCCCGATACATGTTGCTATGATGAGGTCCCAGTGAGTTATTGTTGCCATCAAATACATTGTCACCATGATAGTCACCATCGGGGTCCTCCATTTTGTGACGGTTCGCTGTGTAGTAGGAATCTACAAACTTGGGTGCAGGTAACACTGATGGTGTTAGGTGGACAGAATTACCTTCATGCTTAACGTGGGATGTTTGTTGAATGAAGGTTGATGGCTGAATAGCAGGATTAAGTCTCTCTCTTGGAGCTGAATGTAGACGGTCGTCTGATGCGGTATGCTGTAGCACATAGTCCGAAGTGCGTTGTGAGATATCCCGATGACTAAGTTCGGGTCCGAGCCTTAATCTGAAACTTTTACTGTTGCTGCATGCTGCTTCTTCTAAAGCCTCTACTTCAGCTTCTGCTGCTTTTGTGTCTACAGCAAGTTTTGCAAGGTCGGCTTCTAGACATGCTTTTTCTGTCTTTAATTTCCACTCTTGTTCAGCGAAGGCAGCTTCTAGACGTGCTTTTTCTGTCTTTAATTTCAACTCTTGTTCAGCATAGGCAGCTCTCACTTTGGCGGCTTCAGCCTTCGCCCTGGCGGTGGCAATTGCCGCGCTGCTCACAGACTTCCTTGAAGCTGACGAGCTTACATGGGAGCGTGTTACATAAACTTCAGATCCTCTATCTGACATAGTGTCTGTATGTGGCTTGACTGCTCTCTGATAGAAGTCGGCGTCTATGCTTCAACCCCGTTTATAGTAGTCATTTTACTGTTCTGGCACCCTCAATCTGTGCTTTGGAAGACGAGTTGACAGACAGCTAAACTCTTTCCCATCAATGCATTGACTCGGACGGTGGGGGTCCTTTACAACCTTTATTAATGAGATCAGTGTAAAACTACAAGAAATAAATGAAAATACTAAGTACAACATAAAACATATCTGAGTTACGTAGCAATCCACTTGATACAGGACATGCAGGTTAAATGCACTACATGGCGAATACATATTAGCTATAATGTCAAGATAATACTTGCAGAACAGAGCAACTACATTATAATTTGATGAGCCCTAACCAGGGGATCATAACTCACCGACTGTGCTATGTAGAGGCAAACAAAAGGAGCAGAGATCTGCAGAGATGATCAGCATGCAAATGTCTGTGTCCATGTAACTAAAATGGCTGCTGAAGAAGAAGGGGCAGAGCCCATGCAAGGTCTGATGGGTAACTACATAAGCCTTGGTAGGACAATTTTCATTGCAGAGTAACCAGTGAAACATTAGATAAACAAGCTGCAGTAAGAATACATTGTCAACAGATGGCGCTGTTGGTTATCAGTTCACTGGACATTATTATTGTCAATACTAAAACTGTATGTTATTACATGGCATAATAAAATAATTATATGCATTTCTACGAAGGCATGACACGCATCGCACTACCCAGATTGGCCACTAGCTATTCTGACAGGAGCAAGTCAGCTATATGTATTTCTATGCAGCTGACCTGCTCCTGTTAGGAGAGCTGGTGGATGGTCTGGGCAGTGTGATGTGATTCTTACGTGAGTCACACCCAAGTGTGACTCCAGCCTCAGTCTGAGACTACAGGTCTCCATTTTACCTTGAAGTCCCATATCCCAGGGTGGGAACATTTGAGCAGTCATTCCCACCCATCTCTCTGACTGCTCGTTCATCCGGCCTGTTGCACCTTATTAGCCCTCTCAGCATTTAACCTGCTGAAACCTGCTTTCAGGCTTACATCACCAAGGCTATTAACCTCGATGATACATATCTCCCTTCCTGGATTGTTCCGGTGGCTTTCTACATAGTACATAAATGTAATGTATGTATATAATTGGGAAAATGTATCAAAGCATTTTTAAACATTTTTTAGCCTTTATCCCCCTCATCCCATGGTGACTGTTTTTTGTTTTTTTTTAGTGTTTTCCTCTCCTTCTTCCAAGAATCAGAACTTTTTTATTTTTCTGTCCACGTATGAAAGCTTATGTTTTTCAGGATGAGTTGTCCTTTTTGAATGACATCATTCATTCTATCTCATAATGTACTGAAAATTGGGAACAGAATTTCAAGTGGATTGGAATTTTAAGAATATGCAATTCCACAATTATTTTTTGTTTTTTATTTACCATGTTCACTATACAGTACAACTGACCTGGTAATATGATTCTCCAGGTCAGTATGATTACGCAATACCAACTTTTTTTATTTAAGTGTTGAAAAAACATTCCAAAATTTGTAAAAGAAAAAAATTGTGCTTTAATCACCATTTACTGTGAGACACTTACCATTTTTATTTTTCAGGATATGGGGCTGTGTGAGGGCTAATTATTTGCGCCCCTTGCCGATATTTGTGCTTATTCCATTTTTGAAGTAGATCCAATGTTTTGATCACCGCATTTTATTGCAATGTTGCAATGGCAACAAAAACATAATTCTGTCTTTTTTTTGCTGGTTACGCTGTTTACATTTCTGTCAATTTATTTTGTATTTTGATAGATTTTTACTTTTACAAACACAGCAATACCCGATGTGAATTTTTTTTAATTGTTTCATTTTTTATCACTAGAGGTCCCAGAAATTTCGAGCTCCACCCTGAAGTCCCGAAAGAGGGTCAAATAACATACAATAAACTGAATAGAACTAAGTAGAAACTAAATGGCTAAACTCAATGGAAAACAACAACCTCCTGTGGTGCGACAGTAATGGCCTTAATTACAGAACAAAAGACGGTGATTATAGGATGTTAGCTAAAATCCTTCAGGTCATTCGACCCGTCTCTGGGTTCCAAAGGTAGAAATGTTAAATGACCCCTCTCTGGGACTTCTAGTGTTAATGGGGCAAATGTGGGGTAGTTTGAATTTTTGTGGGTTTTATATTTTTTAATATTTTTAAAAACTTTTTTATTCACTTATTACTGAATTCTTTATTCTCCTTAATAGACTTGAAGCTGCGATCATCTGATTGCTTGTGCTATTCATTGCAGTGTATCAGCATTGCTATGTATAGTAAAAATCATGATCTCCAATGAACGATGGCTTTCATAAGAGTATCGTAATGACAAGCTTGTGAGTCCTCAGCAGACCATTGGCTGTCATGGCAATCCTTTAGTGCCCCGCGTTCACATTAGGGGAAAGTTGATGAGCGCATGGAATGATGCACTTCTCTAACAGCAAGTCTTAAATGCCTCTGTCAGTGACAGTGACATTTATAGGTTAATAGCGGCATGCAGAGCTCCACTCCACCCATGGCTTTAATAGCTAAAATCATGATCTCTTATGAACGCATGTGTGACACCCTAGCAGCAGTCGGATTGCTCGGCAGACACTTTGATGAAAAGGGGGATTATTTAAAGGGGAGAATGTTCGTGATGGCACCTGTGGTGTGTGGTAATGAGGAGTACCGCCACTGCCGTATGGGAGTGCCAGAGCAGATGGTGTGGGGCAGTCGTGATGGAGGTTCCCTTCACAGGTAGAGAGGACCCGGGACTCAGGGTAGAGAAAAGGTAGGAACAGTCTATGGGCCCTCTTGGTGTTGGATGGGGGGAAGGTGCAAAGGAAGTCTATATTGATATTGGGCCGACAGGGTGCTGGGGAGCCAGGGTACTCACTCAGGTGTAATGACGCATTCAATGGACACAGACTCTGAGGTAAACCAAGTCTCTGGGTATCACTGCCCTCGGTGATAGCATGTCCAGTGGCCCCTTTCAGTGATTCTGTGGTGGACTGGAGCTTTCCTCCATACACTGTGTACTCTGTGTGTCCTTGGCACCGTTGGCTTGAAACCTCCGGGTCACAACCCTCTTTTTACTGGGGACCTGCTCTTAGCTCTGTGTGGCAAGTCCTATCCCTCCGTTGTGCTGACGCCGCTAATCTCTGAGCCGTTGCAGATAACATGTGAAGCTACTAACCGCTGCAGGCTAATTGCCGGGTTGCGTGAAGCTATTTCCCGACTTAGGGGCCTGTCCCCCGCTGTGTGCTCGGCCCCCAGACCGGTTACTGTGGATCCGATGGCTGACGGTCCTCTTGACCCGTCCAGCCCTGTCCTCTAGTTTCCCGCGCCTGGGTCTCCGTCTCTTCAGGCTCATTCCACTGTCTGCGACTCAGCCAGACTCTCCTCAGGGAGCTCCTACTCCCTCGGTCCTTTCTCTTTTACCGTTACTACCAACTGACTAACTCCTCCCACCAGCCTGTCTGACTCATAGGTGGGCGATTCCTTTCCCTGCTGCAACCACGCCCCCAGTGTGCCTGCCAAGTGTTGTGTTTGGGTGACTAGGATTTGTGCTGTTGGTACAGAATCACTGTTGCCGGAACCAAGGAGGGTGGGCCCTGCACCAAGGATAGGTGCAGTTCGAGGCATCACCCACGTGCAGCCAGGCATAAACATATAACGTCCAGGGGTGAATGGGTGGGGTTTTTCCATTTTTTTTGTTTGATGTACACTACATCCAATCATGCTGTTGTTATCCCCCCCTTTGTAAGCCATTTAAACATTGCAAGCAGCTCACAGTAGGCTGAGCACCGGGCATACCTGAGCACAGCGATGCTTGCGCGAGTATTTTGCATACGAAAAGCACTCAAATCCAAACTCTTTTTTTATAAAGTCTGTGTTTGATACAAACAACAAACCTCGGATTTGCCCGCATCAAAAACAGGGACATGCACATCATATGTCATGAAGAAGTTAAAGATTCTCAAAGAATGTTGCACTTTATATTTTTAATTTATCTTTTATTTATTTTTTAGGACCCCATTATACTTCATGGTGTTTTAAATAGGAGATAATATGCTGTATGGGGGCTACAAGGAGAGATTATTAGTGCATGGAGGCCACAATGTGGCATATTATACTATATGGAGGCCACAATTATTGCAATACAATGTAGGATGTTATTACTGTATGGGGGCACTACGGGGGATACTATTACTTTCTAAAGGCCAGAATACTGTTATGGGGGCCAGAAAGTGGGACATTATTGCTGTATGGAGACCTTAATGGAGAACAACACTTTATAGATGCTACAATGGGGGACAATATGACTCTAATAGCTACAATGGATGATATTATTATTGTGTGGGGCAAAAATTAGTAACATTATACTGTAAGCACTCTATCATGGGGGCCATTATACTGTATTGGGGCCAGAATGTCTGACATTATTACTATATATAGGGCACAGAATGGGGAGATTTTACTGTATGGATTCCACAAAAGTAGAACTTTTAACAGTATGGAGGCCACAATGGGCGACATCATTACTGAGAGAAGGCCACAATCGGGGACATTTCTGCTGTGAAGGGTTCACAAATGGTACATCACCTATGTAAAATTTGTTATTTTACAAGTTACTGATACTGTAGGAGAAAGAAAAGATGTTCTGTGCAGGAAGCACTATAGTTTTCTGGCCAGCGGTGTGTTAGGTATATATGTGAGTAATCAAGATATGGACCCACCCTGGTCATCCATGAAGAACCTCCTGTTACACACACACACCTTACCGTTAATGTGCACATGCCCACCTTACTGTTAATATGCACACACCCACCTTACCATTAATGTGCACACACCCACCTTACCATTAATGTGCACACACCCACCTTACCATTAATGTGCACACACCCACCTTAACATTAATGTGCACATACCCACCTTACTGTTAATGTGCACACACCCACCTTACCGTTAGTGTTCACACAACCACCTTACCGTTAATGTGCACACACCCACCTTACTGTTAATATGCACACACCCACCTTACCATTATTGTGCACACACCCACCTTACCATTAATGTGCACACACCCACCTTAACATTAATGTGCACATACCCACCTTACCATTAATGTGCACACACACCTTACCGTTAATGTGCACACACCCACCTTACCATTAATGTGCACACACCCACCTTACTGTTAATGTGCACACACCCACCTTACCGTTAGTGTTCACACAACCACCTTACCGTTAATGTGCACACACCCACCTTACCGTTAATGTGCACACACCCACCTTACTGTTAATGTGCACACACCCACCTTACCTTTTGTAAGAATTTTGTTGTGTCACTAATTATTGCCACTGCCCACAGGGGAGGAGTACCTTGATTGCCACTTGACTGGTTGCCTTCTCTCTTGATATGAATCTTTAAATATTAAATTACCTAATCTGGTGGCAAAAAGACTTAAAAAATAGAACTACAAAGGCACAAAAAAATAATGAATTGGGTGCAAACAAAAAAAGGCGCAAAACTAGACAAAAAATAGGCACAAAGACAATGGGGCACATTGCAGTTAGTGAATACATGAATGCCAATATTGCTTCCCACATTAAAAATGTACGTTAGTTAGTCAACATTTTTTTATTAGAGTGCAAAAGCCGTCAAACCAGGCCAAGGTGTAGCTTTTATTTTGTTTGTTCCTTACCACTTGTGTCTCACTTTTCTATGTGTTAACCCAGGCCTCATCTGATCTGGGTAAGTGATAAGAAACCAAAAATACCTTATAATTAAAATCCTCACCCTTATCCACCAATCTCTCCTAAGTAAGATTTTAACTACGAGCTTTGCCTAGTGGCAATGTGCTGACACATAAATGTATGTGTTTGTTTTTATGTTGATCAAAGAGTGCAAAAGCCATCCAACCAGGTCAAGGTGTACATTTTATATGTATGGTCCTTACCACTTGTGTCCCTTATCCACCAATCTTGCCTAAGCAAGGTTTTCCTACGAGCTATACCTGGTGGCAGTGTGCTGACACATAAACGTTTGTGTATGTTTGTATTTTCACCTTATTGCCTGGTTTCTTTTCACTTTCGCAGCTCAGATGAAATTTGGCTTGGCATATAGAGAGGTGAAACACAAGTGGTTATGTAATGACCCAGAAGGAGCCATTGCAAACGTTTCTGCTTTCATAGACGTATTATTCATAGACTAATGTATGGTTTATTTTATAGCCTGGTGTCATTCTGTAAAATATACTGTACGTTGTTGCTCTGCAATACCACTGGAGACCAGCAGGTGGTGGTATGGGTTAGCAAGGGACTGTATTGGATAATGTCTGATCAATATCCCCTATCGCCTGGTCACTGTGGTAACCAGGGAGAGATGACAGCTGGCAGTTGAGACAAGCTGAGCTTGACGTGATAAGCAGGTTACAAAAGCAGCTAATATCAAGTACCAAGGATGCACTATTAGGCCCAGACGTAGGTGCCAAGCGGTGGAGTGGCTTTTCTGCAATGTTCTGCAGTTTGGGGTGTCATGTGCTCATACCTGATCCCTGGCACTCTGAATCTGTTCCCAGGGTTCATCTGTATGAGATAGGTAGGAATAATATAGACCGCACCTTGGTATGAAGAGTTCAAATGGTTTACTGCATAACACAATGATGGGTTACATGTTTGGTACCTGACATCAGCCGCCCTTGTAACCTGCTCATCACTTCAAGCTAGGCTTGTCTCAACTGCCAACTATTATCTCTCCATGGTAACCATAGTGACCAGGCGATAGAGGATATTGATCAGACATAGTCTGATACAGTATCTTGCTAACACATATCACCACCTGTGTATTCAGAGCAACAACTTACAGTACATTTTACAGAATGACACCAGGCAATACATTAAACCATACATTATTCTATGAATAAACTTTTGTAATGGCTCCTTCTGGGTCATTACAGTAGGGATCATCCATATAACAGGTACATGGTTGGATGGCTTTGCAGCCTATGACACTACACGATTACAGGGAATTGATAATCGCTTGTTATGTGTGATTAATGAATGACATCATGGTTAGTGTCTGTCACAGTAAACAGTGGGGGTAGTGTGGATGATGAATTGCAGATGATGAATTACTGCATATAATTGTTACTATCTTAATAAACCGGGTGTGAGGTATGAATGATTACAGTGATTATAATCTGGGAGGAAGATGATGCATGATTACTGCAATGTTTACTGTGATTACATGTGTGGCTTATTATATTTATGTTTAAGGTTTAGTCAATGCTGGATGTTGGTATATACTTGTATATATGGATTCTTAACTGCTGATATAGATTTATGTCTACGGATTATCCATTGTTGGATGCTGGCATATACGTACAGAATGTGTGTGATTTCTTCAAGTTCATATACAGTTAAGTCCAGAAATATTTAGACAGTGACACAAGTTTTGGCATTTTAGCTGTTTACCAAAATATATTCAAGATATAGTTACATATGTGGCGCCCTGGACTAGCCAGGTTGTCACAGGTAACACACATACACCCCACCCCCACTAGACAGTAACATTAGCCAAACACAAAATGTCTTGTTGCCTCCCTCCAGGGTCTGATGTCCGCATCAGGTAGGGCGGAGCCAAGCGGTTGGCCCCGCCCACCGAGGAGTTCACAGACCTGGAGGCGGGAAAAGTGACAGTTTAGCTCAGGAGGTTGAAGTGAGAGGAGTAAAGTGGAGAGTGTCTGGGTTTGTGGCCCAGGCACTGACAACAAGGTTTTTATTCAATTTATAATAGAAAATATAGATATGACACCAGATATCTGACAAAAACACAAAGACACTGTGCTCATCAAGGCCTAGTGGAGAGCAGAGGGAGCGTGCAGAGATAGATAGCTGAATAGCTCTCAGTGAACTAGGAGGGACTACGATACTCCTCAACTCCTCCTGCCTACTTGCGGAGAGTGTTATAAAGTATTGAACACTCCCCGCTCCGGGTGGCTGTCCCTATATATCCCTATGCTCCACTGACCTACACCACCACCACCAGGTGCATTGTGAAAGGACCAGGACAACATATAATGTATTAAAATCTGTTGGTTCCTGACTCGGACTGTAGACTATGCTACAGTCCAGATACTGTAAACAGCAGTTTAGGACAGAGCTAATGGGTCCAACGAGATCGGGGAGGAGCTGTGGGCACCGATCTCGTTGGACCCATTAGCTCTGTCCTAAACTGCTGTTTACAGTATCTGGACTGTAGCATAGTCTACAGTCCGAGTCAGGAACCAACAGATTTTAATACATTATATGTTGTCCTGGTCCTTTCACAATGCACCTGGTGGTGGTGGTGTAGGTCAGTGGAGCATAGGGATATATAGGGACAGCCACCCGGAGCGGGGAGTGTTCAATACTTTATAACACTCTCCGCAAGTAGGCAGGAGGAGTTGAGGAGTATCGTAGTCCCTCCTAGTTCACCGAGAGCTATTCAGCTATCTATCTCTGCACGCTCCCTCTGCTCTCCACTAGGCCTTGATGAGCACAGTGTCTTTGTGTTTTTGTCAGATATCTGGTGTCATATCTATATTTTCTATTATAAATTGAATAAAAATATATTTTTTATAGAGGTGTGTTTTAGTGGTTTTCGTGTAATTCCACCTGGGTTGTTATTCTAATAGTGGTCGATGACTGACAACAAGGTTGGCAGACGGTGGTGGCCGTCTGCAGGAGAGGTGAATCAACGCAGAACTGTAGGACCGGGGTCGGGCGTTGTCCCGCCGGTACCGACCGGGGAGCGAAGTGAAGCCAGCACACACAGGCAGGGCCATCGGACCCTGACTAGGCTTGGAGTCGCCGTCAACAGTCAAATCCGAGTGTGACAGGAACCCCAGGGGTTTCCTAACAGCCAAAGACCCGTTAGAAGGCAACCGCCCACACCGTGAGGGTATACAGCTACCGCCTAAGGCTAGAGACCCAAGGGCCAGCGCCTGCGGGAAAACGGGCTCCTCCGGCATCCATACACCGGGGAGCGGACTATCGTTGGGGATCCATCGTAGTCGAACAAGTACACAAAGGTGCAGGGAAAGACAGCCGCCATCACCTGTCCGGGGAGAGACACTGTAGCCGGCTGCGGGACCCGTCCATCCAGCCGTTTAGTTTACCGAGGACTTTGTGCATCTCTTACTGAGTGAGTACACCCGTGCCATCCGGCACCGCACCGTGCTGTCCCTGCAACCCTGCACCCCACCAACCCTGCCTCCCCGTCACATCACCGGGCCCCGGGACCACCGACCCCTAACCACGGAGGGGGAAAACAACATCCCAGCTGCTCCCCACCATCGCTCCTGGGATCCCCGTCACCAGCAGCAGTGGTGCCCATCTTCACCACAACCCATGGGTGGCGTCACGGAGTAAATCCCCCAAAAACCAACCACTCTTTTCACTCACGGGCGAGGAGCGCCGCTCGAGTCCCCGGATCCGGCCCACCGCTCGAGCCACTGAGCAGCAGCCGCAGCAGCGCCAGACCCGAGCATTATAGAGCGCAGCGGCGGCGTCCTCCCCGCCCGCGACACATACAGTAATCATTATGGGCTTAAAGTGCAGACTCTCAGGTTTAATGAGAAGGTAAGGACATCTTAATTGGACTAAGGGTACGTGCCTACGATTAGGCGTCTTTGAGCCAGAGTGTTTTCTCTTGCAGAGCGGCTATACAGCTGGTACATATCCCCCAAATATAGCCACTTTGTGAGCTGCCACATAAGGCAATACATCCACTGTGTGCTATACTGTGAAGTCGCATATAGACATTGTCACTACAGCTCTGGTTATGACTACACTATAATATATTATGTAACTGCAGAATAGTGACTGCAACTCTGGCTTTGACTGGAGTAGAAGTCATGATATAACAGCAGAATAGTGAGTGCAGCTCTGTCTGATACTGGAGTATATGACCTGAGATATACGTATAGTATATAGAACATGATGTAATCTATATATATAATTGCCTTATTCTGTCTGTCTGTCTGTCATGCTTCAAAATTGTGTCCTTCCGGTGACATTGTGTCCTTACGGTGACACAAAGCTGATTGGCCGCTGGGCTCGCCATGGCCCCGCCCCCCCACACCGATTGGCCGCTCGCCCAGGCTGCGCCCCCACACGGATTGGCCAGCCGCTCACCCAGGCTGATGCTGGGGAAGGCTGATGCTGGGGAAGGCTGGGAGGACGAAGGCTGGGAGGAGAGAGGCTGATCCTGGGGAAGGCTGGGAGAGGGAGGCTGATGCTGGGGGAGGCTGGAAGGAGAGAGGCTGATGCTGGCGGAGGCTGATGCTGCGGGAGGCTGGAAGGAGAGAGGCTGATGCTGGTGGAGGCTGATGCTTAGGGAGGCTGGGAGAGGGAGGCTGATGCTGAGGGAGGCTGGGAGGAGGGAGGCTGGGAGGGGTAGGCTGAGAGAAGAGAGGCTGATGCTGAGGGAGGCTGATGCTGAGGGAGGCTGGGAGGCGGAGGCTGATGCTGGGGGAGGGTGGGAGGTGGGAGGCTGGGAGGAGAGAGGCTGATGCTGGGGAAGGCTGGGAAGAGAGAGGCTGATGCTAGGGACAGAGAGGAGAGGCTGATGCTGGGAGGAGAGAGGCTGATGCTAGGATGAGAGAGGCTGATGCTGGGAGGAGAGAGGCTGATGCTGGGAGGAGAGAGGCTGATGCTGGGGGCAGAGAAGCTGATGCTGGGGGCAGAGAGGCTGATGCTGGTGCAGCATGGGGGATGGAGCACGATGGGGGGGTGCGCAGCATCGGGGATGGAGCATGATGTGGGGGTGCGCAGCATCGGGGATGGAGCACGATGGGGAGTTCGCAGCATGGGGGATGGAGCACGTTTGGGAGTGCGCAGCATGGTGGGTGGAGCACGTTTGGGAGTGCGCAGCATGGGAGATGGAGCACGATGGGAGGTGCACAGCATAGGGGATGGAGCACGATGGGGAGTGCGCTGCATGAGGGATGGAGCACGATGGGGAGTGCGGAGTATGGCGGATGGAGCACGTTTGGGAGTGCGCAGCATGGCGGATGGAGCACGTTTGGGAGTGCACAGCATGGCGGATGGAGCACGTTTGGGAGTGCGCAGCATGGGAGATGGAGCACGATGGGGAGTGCGCAGCATAGGGGATGGAGCACGATGGGGAGTGCGCTGCATGGGGGATGGAGCACGATGGGGAGTGCGCTGCATGGGGGATGGAGCACGTTTGGCAGTGCGCACCTCCCCCCAACACACACACACACACACGCGCACGCACTGCACAACACACCACACACCACACACACACACACTGGGAACTACAAACAACTGCCCTACACAGACACCCACACACACAGACAACGCTGCACACACACAACACCCAACACACAAACACCGCGGCACACACAAATATACGCACATACCGCACAACACACACATTGCACAAAACATACCTCCCCCCAAAACACACCACACACACACAAACCGCGCAACACACACACAACGCTACAGACACACAGCGCTCCACAAACAACGCAACACACGCAACACACATACAACACCGCTCTCACCCCCCGTCACACCCAGACAACACCCAGAACATGTACAGCCGCTACAGAAACACTTGGTAACTACACACAACAACATCTATATATATATATATATATATATAACAAAAATCATACATGAACTACACAATACGTAAATTCTAGAATACCCGATGCGTAGAATCGGGCCACCTTCTAGTAGAATAATGATTGGCTTTGACTGGAGTATAAGACCTGATGATACAGAAGAATGCAGCTCTGTTTAAAACTAGTGTATAAGAGAAAATATGTAACGTATGTAGGACATGATGTAATAGACTAATGACTGCAGCTTCTTTTCTGACTGGAGTATAAGACTTGATGTAACAGCAGAATAGTGAGTGTAACTTTGTTTAAAACTAAAGCATAAGACCTAAAATATATGTAACGTACTGTATGTAGGACATGATGTAATAGAATACTGACTGCAGCTTCTTTTGTGACTGGATTATAAGACCTGATGTAGCAGCATAATAGTGAGTGTAGCTCTGAATGTAACAGGACTCTAAGACCTGATGTAACAGCAGAATAATGAGTTCAGCTCCGGATGTGCCTGGAGTAGAAGAGCTGATGTTACAGCAGAATAGTGAGTGCAGAATAGTGATATCACTGCAGTTTAAGAGCTGATGTTACAGTGGAATAGTGAGTGCAGCTCCAGATGTGACTGGAATATAAGACCTGATGCAACAGCAGAATGGTGGGTGCAACTCTGGATGTGACTGGACTATATGATCTGATGAAACAGCGGAATAGTGAGTGCAGCTCTGGATGTGAGTGGACTATAAGATCTGATGAAACAGCGGAATAGTGAGTGCAGCTCTGGATGTGACTGGACTATAAGATCTGATGAAACAGCAGAATAGTGAGTGCAGCGCCGGATGTGACTGGACTATAAGATCTGATGTAACAGCGGAATAGTGAGTGCAGCGCCTGATGTGACTGGAATAGAAGACCTGATGTAACAGCAGAATGGTGGGTGCAACTCTGGATGTGACTGGACTATATGATCTGATGTAACATCGGAATAGTGAGTGCAGCTCTGGATGGGACTGGACTATAATATCTGATGTAACATCGGAATAGTGAGTGCAGCTCTGGATGTGACTGGACTATATGATCTGATGTAACATCGGAATAGTGAGTGCAGCTCTGGATGTGACTGGACTGTAAGATCTGATGTAACAGCAGAATAGTGAGTGCAGCGCCTGATGTGACTGGAATATAAGACCTGATGTAACAGCAGAATGGTGGGTGCAGCTCTGGGTGTGATTGGACTATAAGATCTGATGTAACATCGGAATAGTGAGTGCAGCGCCGTATTTGACTGGAATATAAGACATGATATAACAGCAGAGTAGTAGGTACATTACCCCTCCTACCTTTTGTGGCCCCTTTGGGCCTTGGCTCATCTTTGGCTGTTAGGCTACATGCGCACGCTGCTTTTTTTCCTGCTTTTTTGCTGCTTTTTTGGCTGCAGTTTTGATAGCTGAACTATCTGACATCTGACTTCCCAGCAAAGTCTATGAGAAGTCAGATTTGTCACGCGCACATTGCAGTTTATTTGTCAGCGTTTTTTTTGTCAAAAGTTTGTGACAAAAAAAATGCAGCATGTTCATTCTTCCTGCGTTTTTGTCAACATTTGTCACCCATTGAAATCAATGAGGGCATCAAAAACGCAGGAAAAATGCATGCTAATCACAAGTGGTGCATTTTACCTGCCTTTTACCTGCGTTTTTGCTAGCATAAACGCAGGTGATTTGTCAGGAAGTGAGGTCAGGCAAGTGGTCCCGTCCCGTCCTCCACGTGTTCCCCAAAGTACCGCTGTCCCCAGGGGAGATGATGTGGAGGACGGGACTATCAGCAGCGGCAGCGAGAGGAGGATGGACATTGGCAGCTGAAAACATTGATTTTTCCCTCTCGCTGCCGCCGCCGCTGATAGTCCCGTCCTCCATGTGTTCCCCGAAGTACCACTGTCCCCAGCATGCACGCACAGGGGAGATGATGTGGAGGACGGGACTATCAGCAGCGGCGGCAGCGAGAGGGAAAAATCAATGTTTTCAGCTGCCAACGTCCATCCCCCTCTCGCTGCCGCCGCCGCTGATAGTCCCGTCCTCCACGTGTTCCCTGAAGTACCGCTGTCCCCAGCGTGCACGCACAGGGGAGATGATGGACCCCTCTCACTGCCACCGCCGCCGCCGCTGAAAGTCCCGTCCTCCACGCTCCTGCCGGCTCCACGCTCCTGCCGGCTCCACGCTCCTGCCGGCTCCACGCTCCTGCTGGCTCCACGCAGTAGCGCGATCAGCTGAGCTGTCACTGAGGTTACTCGCGGCCACCGCTGGATTCAGCGGTGGCCGCGGGTAACCACGGTGACAGCTCAGCTGATCGCGCGGCTACCTTCATTAGCTGCATGAAGGTGACCGGAGCGGCGGTGTCTGCTGCTTCTCCGGTCACCTCCATGCAGCAGAGCTGGATGCGACGCTGGAGCATGCTGGATTACGCCGGACATGGAGGGCTTTGTCGGGGTTAATAAATTGGTAATGAGGGAATGTGTTTGTGTTTTTTATTTCTAATAAAGGATTTTTCGGGTGTGTGTGTTTATTTACTGTAATTTACAGATTAATCATGGAGGGTGTCTCATAGACGCCTGACATGATTAATCTAGGACTTATTGGCAGCTATGGGCTGCCAATAACTCCTTATTACCCCGATTTGCCAACGCACCAGGGCAAATCGGGAAGAGCCGGGTACAGTCCCAGAACTGTCGCATATAATGTATGCGGCCATTCTGGGTGGCTGCTGACTGATATTGTTAGGCTGGGGGGCTCCCCATAACGTGGGGCTCCCCATCCTGAGAATACCAGCCTTCAGCCGTATGGCTTTATCTGGCTGGCATTAAAATTGGGGGGGACCGCACGCCAGTTTTTTTTAATTATTTATTTATTTCTAATTTTTTTTTTTCAATTCAACAAGCTTTATGGGCTTGTTTGAACTGAAAAATACATGAAACAATTGTTGACAAAACTGCAGCCAAAAACGCACCAAAAAAGCAGCAAAAATGCACCAAAAAAGCACCTACATTTTTTGTGACATTTCCAGGCTCTCTCTGACAAGGTGCAGTTTTGGCTGCAGTTTTGGCTGCAGTTTGTGAACACGAAAAAGAAGCAGCGTGCGCATGTAGCCTTAAGGCCCCGTCACACACCGAGATAAATCTTTGGCAGATCTGTGGTTGCAGTGAAATCATGGACATATTGTTCCATTTGTACACAGTCACAAACCTGGCACTGATTGTCCAGAATTTCACTGCAACCACAGATCTGCCGCAGATTTATCTCTGTGAGTGACAGGGCCTTTAGTGTATGTGTACTGCATGTGACACCATGAGCAGTGCAAACTTTGGCAAAGAAAAAAATCTCATGCACTGCTTTTTTCTGCCGAGCACTATAAATGCCCATGAATTTACGGACACTTGGCAACCTCATCCTCAAGTAATGTGACATTTGTTTAATGTCAAGGAGCCATTCAAAATGACAAGTATCCAATAAAGTTGACACCTTGAATTGGGTGAAAATACCCTATATTGTTCTGACTGGTCTATAAATCCACCGTACACTTATACTCGGCAGCAAATATGTGACATTTACATAAACAACTTCAGACCTCGCTTACAGAAATGTAGCATTTTTCTCAGCAGTTTCCAAGTTACTGCGGCGCCTGTAAAGCCTCATTAGGAAGAGAAAACATAATGATATAAGTCAATATGTAATGAGGTGTTTTCTACTCATTTCCTCCAGATTTAGATTCAGGTGCCTGAATGGGAATGCAGACTTCATTAAAAATGTATTTCATGCCATGTCTGGCAGCTTAGTTTAGGCTGATGAGAACTTAAATAGTGACTCTCGCTGTTCTCTGCTGCTATTCCATCCCAGCAAGGGTGCAATGGTTAATTTACTAACATGATGTGCGAAGCGCCACAGAGTCCTGGAGATCGGTATTAAACTGCAATATCCGGCAGACTCAGTGCCCAAAATATGGTGTATACTAGGGGCAATGCTGGATCACTATACAATTTAGTGTTGTTTGGCATTTGTACTTTAGGAGCTGTTGTTCTTAAAGCCTGGTCATTTGGGACGATGAGACAAAGGATACTAAGTACGTGATAGGTGATTCTGGTTATATTTTCCGTTTTATTTTTCTGCTACAAAATCCTTCACCCAACATTTCTTTTAATTCTATAAATTCTAAATTTTATTCTTTAAAAACTTTATTTTATAAGAATTTGTTAGTTATAATAATGCGATCAACCTAGTGTCTATAGAAAGTCCAACTTGGTGGAATTCTGGCTTTGATATTTGCAATAGCAACAATAGCCCCTAACAATTACAGGATTTATTTAGGAATATCTCCAATCTACCTGTAACACCCACAAAGTATATTTGAGTAGCCCTGCCCAATTTATGGCAATTTTCAGGAGCAATCTGGTGAATCAAGGCAGTTGGGAGGTCTTACCCAATTTTTGTTTTCCCTGATGTCTGCGGAACAAACATTGGCTGAACACCTAATATACATTGGATGATCTGCAAAGCCAAATGAGATTGGATGGTTTGAAAAACTTTAGTCCTTCCTTAGGCAGATGAGTAACTTTGTATTTTTGTCTTTCCAAGCACAAAGGCATCAAATGTCATTGTTATGGGGCCTTATGGTTTGGAAACCCATCCCAGGTTAATCTAATTCCCATGAGTGGTGAGAAGATGTAAAGGAATGCATCTCCACAGGTGTTACATAGTTACCAAATAATTTGGAAAATTATATCAAAGCGCCAGGACCTTCCATAATGGGTGACTAGGAGTGTATTTGTGTGACGCTCTAGGGCTATGGGGTACTCGGTCCTGGGCCATTTCTGTACGGGGATGCTGTGTCACGGTTGTGTAATGGCCGATGCCCGATTCCGTGACCCTGGGGGTCGCTTTTTAAAGGGATTATATACAGGGGAGATTAAAGAGCTTATATTGTGACGCCACTTGCGGGTTGCAGTTATGGTGATGGAACTACCGCTGCACAGTCTTTTACCACTGGAGCTGATGGTGTTGGCAGCCTGGATGGTAGGCCCTCCGCAAGTAGGGCTGGGCCCCAGGGAGTGGATGATGGGATCCGGCACAAAAAAAGGGTAGGCCACACAAGAGTTGCTGTTTAACTGGCTCTCTTTACTCACTGTAGGTGGTACCCGGAGGAAGGCTGATGTTCACCTCGGGTTCCCTTAGTCCCAGTGGCTTCTCTCCTCGGCATCTCTCGCTGGTTGGTGGAACCCCTTGGCTTGGAGCGTCTGCGGGTCCATTACTGTCTGTTGGCTGTCTCTGGTCCATACGGCAGGCAGTGCAAACCCTGTAGCGTCGGTGTTCTATTCCGGTCCATGGCTCTTTCTTTACTGCTGGTGCCCCCGGATTCTTGGGTCAATGAGTTCCGTGATGGTCCCCTCGCTGTGCAGATATTTGTTAGGTAGAGTGAAGCGTTCGCCTGACCTATGGCCCTGTACCCCGTCGGTGGTGTGGTTCCAGGGGTACCTGGCTGTACCCTCCCTGGCAACCACTCTCCTACGCCACCTGGGTCACTGCTGCACGACTCCGTCTGGAGACACGTCCGTCCCCTTCAACTGTCACTACCCGACTCTCTTGTCTCTCTGTCTGTCCCCTCCCACTTGCTTGTCGTCTCGCGGACAGGACTGGCTCCACCCCTGGGTGGCCATCCATTGGGTCCCAGACTAGTCAGTCACCCATGATTGGGGGAGGGAAACTGGGGATGTTTATGTGTTTTGATGTTACTGACACTTTGAAAGGATGCAGTACCTAGTAGTGCCCTGATGGGTTCAGGGGCGCTACATTTGTGTAAAGCATAAAACACAAAAATACTTATTTTTTTCTATGTGTGGGGTGGACAGGGCAGGCAGTGGTAGTCATGCATACAGGGATGACCAGGCCACAGCACAGCCGCTCAGTAACCCCTTGCCTCCCAGTTGCCACTCCACTTAAAGGATGACTTAGCCACAGTCCATTTTTCAATCTATATCTCTCTTCACTTGCAATACACAGGCACTGCTTCTGGTCCCAATGAGGTTCCCTCCAGACTCCACTTTTATATATAATTTAACAGTTGACTGCTTTCCTGGCACCTGGCCTCCATTACATTCCACTAGGCCCCTCATTCTCCTGTCTGATGTCTTGCTGCATGAACCTATTCAAATAGTCCTTAAGCCTATCCGTCCCACCCACAGGTGGCTTGCACTTTGGAAAGGCTACGTGCGACAGCACGTAGCCGCTCATGCTGTAGGCCAGGGCCTACCCTTGTCAGACAAGGGCCCACTGACCTTGGGTCTCGCAGGGGATTTCTTAGGGTTTTTATATCCAGGAAAGAATAAATGCCTCCTCGACTGACCGGACTACACCCCACTCCTGGGGACTCAGTTCCACAGTCCTCTAAAGAACGAGACCTCGCGAGTCTGGGATCAAAGGGGTGACCCATAGGATTGTTACTCAATAAATGGCTTCTACCTTTTATCTCCTCCTGGGGACCCTCCTACTATCCCCTCTCCTATATACCATATATGCTACTTTCCTCCTCTAACTTAACCCTTTATCTGCCTACCCAAGTGCCAGGACTGCCATCGCTATGCCACACTGCCACCTGGTGGCCATATACAGAATACACCAAATATTACATTGCATTACACTAAACTTTAGGTGTGTTGGCTACTTCTGCAGGGAAGGGGTGTAGCCTTAGCCCCCCCCCCCCAACAAGTGCACATCATGTTTTTCCATCAGAGATCAATATGACCAGCGATGGTTAGTAATTGTCCATAAATTTCTACCAAGACATAAATTATTTTGCAGGCAGAGAGACTGTATATCCTGAATTTTTGGCTTACTTGACTGGATCAGAGACACTGGGGTTTGGGTTTAGGATACCTGGTCTTGCTGGAATGCAGTCTGTCAGCTGCTATTAAATTTTGGACTGTTGCGGAATCTGCTACGTATATATGTGTATAATAAAGTGGTTGTCCAGTGAAACCCAGGTAGGGCTCCAACCAATGGGACAAATTGGCAAAATGGGTAAATTTTTTCCCCGAAGGGCACCTTTATCTCTATCACCAAATAGAGAGGTAGGTCGGTAATCTGACTGCTAATCTATTTTGTGTAAAGAGTTACTGAAATAAGTCAAATGCAGAGAAATGGGAATGTGTGATGTAGACAAACCTACATTTTCAATAAACTTGCTATCTCCTGGAGACAAAGTTGGAGAGATGACGTTAGCTTAAGATACATTATTGAAGCCTCTTCAGTTTAATTTAAAACCACAGTATATCCTTGTGTTCTACATTGTTTCTGATTTTGACATCTACTCCGTGGATTTTATCTACTAGTAGTGGTTTTTCTGCTCTCAGTCTTACCTGTGTCCCACCTATAAGTCCCTTCCTTTGGCTTATTAGATTTTAGTGTCTTTTCCTAGCTGCACAAGCTTCTGTCAGAAAACCTTGTGTTAATCATTGATTACTGTGGGGACTGTGATCTGATGATGAAACTGGTAAACTATATATTTCTTTGTAGAAGTTAAGTGTCAAGAATAAAAAGATCCTAAGGCTGGCTTTACACGTTGCAACATTGCTAACAATATATCGTCGGGGTCACGTCGTTAGTGACACACATCCGGCGTCGGTAGCGACATCGCAATGTGTAAATCCTAGGTGCATCGATGAACGAGCGCAAAAGCGTAAAAATGTTTGATGTTGATGTTTGTCCTTCCTGCAGCACCACATATCGCTGTGTGTGAAACTGCAGGAACGACAAACATCTCCTTACCTGCGTCCACTGCCAATGCGGAAGGAAGAAGGTGGGCGGGTGTTACGTCCGGGTGGTGGAAGCACTGGACCGTACACCGATTTCCCCTGAGAAGGCAGCCAGGCTGGTCACCCCGCCAGAGGGTCCTGATGCACGGCAGCCGGAGCACTATAGGTAGCTGGACAGTCCGTAGAGAAGCTGGAAAGGTGGATGATGCTGAACCCACGGAGTTCTGGACGGTAGTCCGGGTGACGAGGCTCAGGGTCCGACGCCGGGTTATAGAGTCAGGCAGGATCCGGAACCTGCTGAGCGATGGAACGGGTCACCGAACGGAGCCAGAGACTGGAGACTGGCGGAGCTGCAGAGGTGGTGGGACATCCGCCGAAGTCACCGTCAGGGTCCAGGGAAGGACTTGGTTCGGAGCGACTGGCGTGGCAGGATAGGCTCTACGAGACAGGACAGGGTTAATGCAAGGCAAAGCACAAGGCAAAGCAATACGGAGACCTGAACACTAGCTTGCTAAACACGTAGAACAGGCCCCGCCCACCAGTAAAGAGAAACCTTATATACCCTGTACCTGTCTATGCAATATCCTGTTTCTGGGTGCTGGCCCTTTAAGAAAGGGTCAATGACCGCGCGTGCGCCCTAATGCGCATGCGCGAGGCCCGTGTGCCAGAAGCCAGTCCAGGAAGCGGTGAGGAGGAAGCAGGAGCGCCCGGCTGGGAGTCCCACGTCGCAGAGGAGCGCCGGGAGCGGGGAGCTGGACGCATGGAGGCCGCAGGCGGGGAAGAGGAGGCCGGGACCGGAGTGGTAAGCAGGGGACGCCGCCGGGGAGCGGGAAGCGGACCACGGGGACCGGAGGACGGGACCAGGGGACCGGGAAGCGTGACAGTACCCCCTCCCCCACGCCCCCCCCCCCCGCAAGCGGGACAGGAAGGCACGAATCAGAGGAGTGCCAACATTCTCCCGGGGCTCCCAGGACCGATCCTCGGGACCATAACCCACACAGTCTACCAGGAAGTACTGCCGACCTCGCACGGTCTTCATGGCCACGATATCTCTTACCGCATAGATGTCATCGTCAGCAATAGGAGGGGGAGCAGCACCGACCTCAGCGGAGAAGGGACCAAGGACAACAGGCTTGAGTAAGGAGACATGGAAGGAGTTGGGTATCCGCATCGTGGCCGGGAGTTGCAGCTTGTAGGAGACTGCATTGATCTTGCTGATGATCTTAAACGGCCCGATGTAGCGAGGACCCAACTTGTACGAGGGTAACTTCAACCGGACATATCTGGATGCAAGCCAGACCAGATCACCTGGGGAGAAACATGGGGGATCCAGGCGCCTCTTGTCCGCATGTCTCTTCATCCGCAATGAAGCACGTACTAGGGACGACTTGACAGAGTTCCATATAGCTGAAAAGTCCCGAACCAGAGCATCTGCTGCGGGGACGTCGGAAGCCGAGGATACTGGCAACGGGACAGAAGGCTGCAGTCCATACACGATCTGAAAGGGAGAGCTGGAGGTGGACTCACTGATGTGCTGGTTATGGGAGAACTCAGCCCAAGGTAGGAGCGGGGACCAATCGTCATGATGGATGTTGACGTAGTGGCGCAGGAAGGAGGTCAGGATCTGATTGACCCGTTCCACTTGGCCATTCGACTGAGGATGGCAGGCCGAAGAAAAGTCCAAGGACACTCCCAGATGTTTGCAGAGAGCCCTCCAGAAGCGCGAAGTAAACTGAGTTCCTCTGTCAGACACTATGTGTGCGGGAAAGCCATGCAATCGGAATATGTGCTGTATGAAGGAGTCAGCTAGCTCCTGGGCAGAGGGCAGTCCAGCCATGGGAAAGAAGTGGGCCATCTTTGAGAAGCGATCCACCACAACCCATATGACCGTATGTCCGGAGGATAAGGGTAAGTCCGTGATAAAGTCCATTGCGATATGTTGCCACGGAACGGAAGGAATGGGCAGAGGCAGAAGACGTCCATAGGGTAGGTGCTTGGGTGTCTTGTTCCTGGCACAGGATGGACAGGCTGAGACGAAGGTTGCGACGTCTTTACGGAGGGACGGCCACCAGTAGTGACGGACAATCGTGCTCCAAGTTTTCTTCTGACCAGCATGGCCGGCGATCTTAGAAGCATGGCCCCAGTGCAGGACTCTCTGTCTGTCAGTATCTGAGACATAGGTTTTCCCAGGGGGTATCTGAGTTAGAGCGACAGGAGTCACCGGAATGATTTTACTGGGGTTGATGATGGGCTGGTATGTCTCCTCCTCCAACTCCACGGGCACCAAGGATCTGGACAGAGCGTCTGCCCGCACGTTCTTATCCGCAGGCCGAAAATGGAGTTGGAAATCAAATCGAGCAAAGAACAAGGACCAGCGGGCTTGTCGTGGATTTAGTCTTTGGGCAGACCGCAGGTACTCCAGATTCTTGTGGTCCGTGTATATGATAACAGGGTATACAGCTCCTTCCAGGAGGTAGCGCCATTCCTCCAAGGCCAGCTTCACGGCCAGTAGCTCCCGATCCATGATGGTGTAGTTGCGTTCGAGTGCCGAGAAGCTCTTGGAGAAGAATCCACATGTGACCATCTTTCCGGAGGGGGAGTTCTGCATCAACACTGCCCCGGCTCCTGAGGAGGAGGCATCCACCTCTAGGGTGAACTGTCGGTTCAATTCAGGGCGATGGAGAACCGAGGAAGAAGCAAATGCCTGTTTCAAGGAGCAGAACGCGGCATCGGCCGCCGGAGACCAGTCCTTAGGATTATCTCCTTTTTTAGTCAAGGCAGAGAGAGGTGCAGTCAAGGCAGAGAAATGCGGGATGAACTGACAGTAGTAGTTCGCAAAGCCGAGAAAGCGTTGGATAGCCTTCAGTCCGGAAGGAGGAGGCCAGTTGATGATGGCAGACACTTTCTCTGGGTCCATCTGCAGGCCAGTGTCCGAGATTACATAACCCAGGAAGGGAAAAGACGACTTTTCGAAGATGCATTTCTCGTACTTGGCGTACAGACGATTCTCTCTAAGCCTCTGGAGGACTAGCTGCACGTTCTCTCGGTGGGTTTGTAGATCCGGAGAGAAGACCAGGATGTCGTCCAGATACACCACGACACAGACATAGAGGAGATCTCTGAACACGTCGTTCACCAGTTCTTGGAAGACGGCCGGAGCGTTACACAGACCAAAGGGCATGACACAATACTCATAGTACCCATCCCGAGTGTTGAATGCAGTTTTCCATTCGTCTCCAGAGCGAATGCGAACCAGATTATAGGCCCCACGAAGGTCCAACTTGGTGAATACACGGGCTCCTCGGAGCCGATCGAATAGTTCGGGGATAAGCGGCAGAGGGTATTTGTTCTTTACGGTGATCTGGTTTAATACCCGGTAGTCAATGCAAGGGCGCAAATCACCTTCCTTCTTCTTGACGAAGAAAAACCCCGCTCCGGCAGAGGACGAGGACCTCCGAATGAACCCCTTAGCTAGGCTCTCGGTGATATAGGCAGACATAGCTCGTGTTTCAGCAGGGGACAAGGGGTATATCCGTCCTCGAGGAGGCGTAGTTCCTGGCAGTAGCTCGATAGCACAGTCGTAAGGACGATGAGGCGGTAACACCTCTGACTCCTTTTTATCAAACACGTCCGTGAAGGACCAGTAGGCAGAAGGCAGTCCTGGTAGAGACTCTGGAACCGGAGGGCGTCGGACGGGCTGGATGGATTTCAGACATCTCTCGTGACATGAGGAGCCCCATCGGGTGATTTCACCTGTACTTCAGCTGACCGATGGTTCGTGTGTCCGTAACCATGGAAGTCCCAGCAGGATCTGATGAGCCATGCGCGGGAGGACGTAGAAGGTGATCTTCTCAGTGTGCAGAGCACCGATCCGTACTTCCACAGGCTTGGTGATCAGGGAGACGGTGTCAGAGAGGGGTTTCCCATCAACAGAGGCGATCACCAGCGGTTTCTCTAGTGGGAGGACAGGCACCTGGTACTTATCCACTGTGGCCTGCTGGATGAAGTTGCCTGCTGCTCCGGAATCGAGATACACCTCTGCCGTGAACCGGGTCTCTTCTGTAGTGACTTGAATAGTCCAGGTAACGGAGTCTGAGAGAGTCCCAGCACCTAGGGTGGCCTCTCCTACCAAGCCTACGCTTTGGAGTTTCCCGGCTTCTCGGGACAAGAGCGTAGCAGGTGTGTACCATCACCGCAGTAGAAGCAGAGACCCTTTGCTAGTCGTTCTGCTCGGCGTTGTTCCGACTGCTTCAGGCGGTCAATCTGCATGGGCTCGGAGGTAGACACGCCAGGTGACGCCAACTGGGGAGCGATGGACTTCTGTGGTGGGGAGGAGTGCCGTATCGGACGCCTCTCGCGGGACACTTCTTTGGATCATTCCTGAAAGCGAAGATCCACTCGAGTCGCTAGGGCAATCAGGGCATCCAGGGTGGAAGGCACGTCACGTCCAGCCAGCTCATCTTTAATACGACCCGAGAGTCCTTCCCAGAAGGCGGCAGTTAGAGCCTCATTGTTCCACCCGAGTTCCGAAGCCAAGGTGCGAAAACGGATGGCATATTGGCCCACCGTCAGAGTCCCCTGACGTAGCCGGAGGAGAGATGAGGCAGACGCGGAGGCGCGTCCGGGCTCGTCAAAGGTGCCACGAAATGCCTGCAGGAATTCCTGGATGTTGGTGGTCACCGGATCCTCCTTCTCCCGCAAGGGGTTCATCCAGGCAAGTGCCTCTCCCTCTAGATCGGACATCATGAACGCGACCTTGGCTTGGTCGGAGGCAAACAAGTGCGGCAGCAGCTTGAAATGGAGAGAGCATTGATTGATGAATCCCCTGCAGGTCTTGGGATCTCCGGCGTACCGGGGTGGTGAGGCCAAACGAAGACTGGAGGCATCCGAGGAGGCTGCCACGAGAGTAGTGGCCGTGGATTGTACAGTGGAAACCCAAGATGCCGAGGATGTGGCCGTCGCTTGTAGCGCGTTCAGGCGGGTATCCACAGAAGACATGAAGTTCAGCATGCGGGTCTGGGTCTCACGCTGGCGTGTGAGTTCCTGCTGCAAGGCCGATAGTGCTTCGGCGGGATCCATGGCCTGTTCTAGCTGTTACGTCCGGGTGGTGGAAGCACTGGACCGTACACCGATTTCCCCTGAGAAGGCAGCCAGGCTGGTCACCCCGCCAGAGGGTCCTGATGCACGGCAGCCGGAGCACTATAGGTAGCTGGACAGTCCGTAGAGAAGCAGGAAAGGTGGATGATGCTGAACCCACGGAGTTCTGGACGGTAGTCCGGGTGACGAGGCTCAGGGTCCGAGGCCGGGTTATAGGGTCAGGCGGGATCCGGAACCTGCTGAGCGATGGAATGGGTCACCGAACAGAGCCAGAGACTGGAGACTGGCGGAGCTGCAGAGGTGGTGGGACATCCGCCGAAGTCACCGTCAGGGTCCAGGGAAGGACTTGGTTCGGAGCGACTGGCGTGGCAGGATAGGCTCTACGAGACAGGACAGGGTTAATGCAAGGCAAAGCACAAGGCAAAGCAATACGGGGACCTGAACACTAGCTTGCTAGACACGTAGAACAGGCCCCGCCCACCAGGAAAAAGAAACCTTATATACCCTGTACCTGTCTATGCAATATCCTGTTTCTGGGTGCTGGCCCTTTAAGAAAGGGTCAATGACCGCGCGCGCGCCCTAATGCGCATGCGCGAGGCCCGTGTGCCAGAAGCCAGTCCAGGAAGCGGTGAGGAGGAAGCAGGAGCGCCCGGCTGGGAGTCCCACGTCGCAGAGGAGCGCCGGGAGCGGGGAGCTGGACGCATGGAGGCCGCAGGCGGGGAAGAGGAGGCCGGGACCGGAGTGGTAAGCAGGGGACGCCGCCGGGGAGCGGGGAGCGGACCACGGGGACCGGAGGACGGGACCAGGGGACCAGGAAGCGTGACAGCGGGATGTTATTTCCCGCTCATCTCCTCCCCTCCGCTTCTATTGGCCGGCCGCTTAGTGATGTCGCGGTGACGTCACTGTGACGCCGAACGCACCTCCCCCTTGAAGGAGGGATTGTTCGGCGGTCACAGCGACGTCGCCGACCAGGTATGTGCGTGTGAAGCTGCCGTAGCGATAATGTTAGCTATGGCAGCAAGCACCAGATATCGCATGTACGACGGGGGTGGGTGCTATCGCGCTTGACATCGCTAGCAATTGCTAGTGATGTCGCAGCGTGTAAAGCCCGCCTTAGACTCTATCTCACAATTTTCATCTAAGCTATTTGAGTCTCGAAAAATCCTCTATTCCTACTTGAAAAGAACCTGAGATCTCTTAAGTATTGAAACACTTCAAGAATTAGTTAAAATAGCATTCCTTATTTAATTCAAAATGCAACCCATACTATTCATATGTCATAAAGAGCTGCAGACTGAAGACATAAAGCTTCTGAGAACTTAGTTTCAACTCACAAAAACTGTATCACATATACCTTAGTTAATAGCTAGCAGGCTTCTCATGTGTGAAGAAATATATCTATTCTTAGCTAAGCACAAAGGGGTTATCTCTAGGTTCATCCTTCTCAGTCTTCAATTGTTTTTCAGTTAAGCACAGTTAGTTTCTGTGTACTCCTAAAATGCTGTCAGACTGATGGAGGAAGAAGAAGCTGGAGATGTTTTCATCCAGCACAATGTGGGTTAAAACAAATTTATTCTCACATCCTGCTCCCACGCGCTGACTGAGGTATGTGTGATACAGCACTTGTGAGTTGAAAGACAGGTCATGGAAGCTGTAAGTCTTCAGTCTGCCATCTGTACTGACACATGACTAGAACAGGCTTTAGTTTGAATTATATCATGGATGCCATTTTATCTCATTCTATGAAAACACCTTACAGTTTTTTATATTTTTTGTTCTTTGGGCATTTTGTGCAGTATGGATAGACCAATGACCAAGCTTTTGCAATCCACATCTTTGACACAGAGCTAATATAATATGTTTTCATTTTGTAGAGTCCCAGGAAATTTAATTTTTTCATGCCTTTTTTATTTGCTGCTTGCCTACAACTGTTAACTTCAAGGCTTTTTTTGTGGAAAGAGAGCTTTACATCATAAAATCAAAAGCAAGGAAATGATAGCTGTATCGTAAACAAGCAATTTTAGTAAACACTAAATTGGATGTAACTAGATTTTCTTACCTTCCCCAGGTCTTCTGTGTTGTATTGTGTGTTGTGCTTTGTTTGAACATGTTCACTTTCTAATTGAGATTTAATGAGGGGATTAACATGTATCTAAGGTCGAGATGAGAAGAGCGTAAAGCATCCGATGCGAAAGCATCAGATGCGATATGCTAATTACACTCTGCTCAGACTCTGCTGCGATCTGAGTGTCATTCTACTGTGCACCAATTCTCTGTGCTGAGAAGTGGTATAGAATAATCCTTCCATCTTCTCCATTGCCTGACTCTGCATATATTGGACTGAATTTGAATAACATCAGTGCATTCTGATGTTTCACACACACCCATAGACTTGTATGGGTGATTGTGTGATAGTTATACACTGTCAATCGAAGCATGCTGCTATGTTTGTCATACCGATTCAGCATGAGAAAATAAAATAGCAGATTTGCTCTGCCTCAGTGAATACCATTGGTTAGAGTGCAATACAAGATTTTTCTCGCACTGCACTTATCCAATTCATATACTTATGTGAGCGAAGTTGGAGGCTGAATGCACAACACAATGGGCTTAAGGCCACTTTACACACAGCGACATCGCTAATGATGTTGCTGGTGAAAGCACCCGCCCCCGTCGGTTGTGCGTCAAGGGCAAATCACTGCCCGTGGTGCACAACATCGCTAGGACCTGTCACACGCACTTACCTGCCTAGCGACGTCGCTGTGGCCGGCGAACCGCCTCCTTTCTATGGGGGAGGTTTGTTTGGCATCACAGCGGCGTCACTATGCGGCCGCCCAATAGAGGAGGAGGAGCGGAGATGAGCGGCCGGAATATCCTGCCCACCTCCTTCCTTCCTCATTGCCGGCGGCTGCAGGTACGATGTTGTTCCTCATTTTTGCGGTGTCAAACATAGCAATGTGTGCTGCCGCAGGAACGACGAAAAACCTGCGTCCTGTAACAGCAACGATATTTGAGATTAGAACGACGTGTCAATAATCAATGATTAGGTGAATATTTTTGATCGTTAGCGGTCATTCGTACGTTTCACACGCAACGACGTCGCTAATGAGGCCAAATGTGCGTCACGAATTCCGTGACCCCAACGATATCTCGTTAGCGATGTTGTTGAGTGTAAAGCGGCCTTTAGGTTCAAAAGGTTCTTCTGTAGCATAGAAATGCAACTGAGGATGCTATTTGTGCTAAAGATCTCCCTTTATTTAAACTTTCTGATCAATGCAAATACTTTTATGATTAATATTACAAATTACGTCACTAAAGATAAATGGTTGCTCATTTTTTTCTACTGCCTGTGTATTAAAGATCTTTAGAGTGTTTCATATATGCACCAGTCTAAACCCAATCTTTCAAAGTGTTTATGTCGTAAAACACTTTGGAAAACCTCAATAGTGTGTGCAACAAAGAGTCGCACAAAAATTTTGCAACTTTTGCAGTTTTTATGCGAGTTTTAGGCAGTTCCACCAAAACAGATGGAGACAGGGAGAAAAGGGGCTGCATAGGGAATGTCAACATTCACCCATCAAATTTATTAATAGTGATGGTGTTTTTAATGTCTGAAATGTTACTCCATGTTTCTGACTGAAGTGCCATTTCTGTCAAGGAGCAAGGAAGCACAAGCTAATGAAAAGATGAACCAAATGGTGTGTGTCTCTCTATGAATTTCATGTATTCTACTCCTTCACGCCCTTTCAGTAAAACTCAAGTGTGTAATGAACATATAACACTTACACACACAGGTAGTGGAAAAGGAAAAGGTGCTGTCACACCCATCTGGTCCCTGTACAGACTATAAAAATGCTATCCGCACTCCTAAAAACACCACCACAACACCAGATCTGGCTCTCTAAAAGACCAACAAATGGTTTTGTGCATTTCCTGAAGGTCTAGAGGGGAGGCTGCCACACACTGCCTACAAGAGGAAAAGAAAGTATGTAATCACAAGCACAAATCCAGCGTGAGATGAACAGGAACAAGTACAAAGTAGGAGAAAGGTCTGGGAAGGAAAACCAAACCAACTCCCAGCAAGCACTCAGCTAGGAAAACCAAACTGATTTACAGCAAGCACCCAACTAGGAAAACCAAACCGATTTACATCAATCGCCCAACTAGAAAAACCAAACTGATTCACAGCAAACACCCAACTAGTGTTTACTCCAAAGGAAATCCCTAAGTTGAAGAGCTGGAACTCCCAGAAACTAGTCCACATAGAGCTATAGCCAGCAAAGAACTGTAATGAAGGAACACTATAAATATCCCCACTCATACTGTCGTAGGGTAAACCAAAATGGGACAATGGAAAACACCTGAAGGAAGAAAAAGACATAATAAAGGATATAATAAAAACCATCAACATTTGACTGAGAAGAAAAGGCCCATAGCTAAGCAGACAGGGGAATCAACCATAGAGCAGGAGGTCATGTATTGAGAGTCCCCAAACAAGTGTAAACACTAGTCTTAGTGAAACGGGCCCTAAGTTCCTATAAACATTTTTGGACTGCAAGTATGTGGCTGTTAACTAGAAGGGAGTGGCCCATATTTGACTTTGCTATGAGGACCTTTTCAATTCCGGGTATGCCCACATGATCCCAGTTTTGGACATATGTGATAGTCTACATATATTATTAACAGCCCAAGTGTAAATCCTCATGAAGCTGAGAGATCTCAACTCTTCAATATATTTATATTTAAGAAAAACAGTTTGCCTTGTATTAAATATGAATTATATACGTCATGACACTAGACAGGACAGCAGGGCATGTATTATAGTGCAACCAGGCATCAGGTAGTCCACAGGATGCCATACAAAATGCTTTCTGATGTGGTATCACTACAGATTATATTAGTTAGCAAACTGACCTTTCCTACAGTAATAAGAATTAATTCTGTGTAATATTAATCAATAAGGGTTAGGACATGGTTTGCAATAGCTGGTATCATACAGGAGGCACCTGATCAGATTTCATTTCATTCTAGAAGAACTTAGAGCATTATTTCTTTTCACATAGAGACCATAGCAGAGTCAGGAAAGGAAAAGCTAGGTAGCCAATGCCTCAGTCTGATCTGCAGGGACAGCTCATGTAATGGAGGCTTTGCACAGTCACATCTTAGTCTTTTCCAATCTACTTTAAGACGTACGTTAGCTCCGAGCTCTGCTCCTGTGCTGGGAAACCTAGAAGGAGGCAAATTGTCCTGACAGCTCAGAATTAGAGCTGCACTCTCTAACGTAAGGTCTGCTAGAAGCACAGGAGCACAGATTGGACTGGATCCTGGGTTATTAGATGTTAAAATTTAAGACCAGCAATAGCCTGTTCATAATATGCAGCTTTCTATTTCTATAGAGTTGTAACAGAGTAATTTTTTAATTTGGTACATCAAATTATGATAACTTTTATAGGTAGCCCAGTTGAATGTTTTATTCAACTCTAAGGGGTACTTGCACGTTGCAACATCGCTACTGCGATCTCGTCGGGGTCAAATCGAAAGTGACGCACATCCGGCACCAGTAACGACGTCGCAACGTGTAAAGCCTAGAAGCACCGATAAACGATCACAAAAGTGTTGAAAATTGGTGATCTGTGTAGTGTCCGTCATTTCCATAATTTCGCTGCAGCGACAGGTACGATGTTGTTCCTCGTTCCTGCGGCAGCACACATCGCTGTGTATGAAGCCGCAGGAGCGAGGAACATCTCCTTACCTGCGTCCCGGCTGCAATGAGGAAGGAAGAGGGTGGGCGGGATGTTTGCGTCCCGCTCATCTCCGCTTCTATTGGCCGCCTGCCGTGTGACGTCGCTGTGATGCTGCATGACCCACCCCCTTAAGAAGGAGCAGGTAAGTGCGTGTGAAGCTGCCGTAGCGATAATGAGATCACAAGAGATTGCATCTGCGACAAGGGCGGGGACTATCGCACTCAGCATTGCTACAATCGGCTAGCGTTGTCGCAGTGTGCAAAGTACCCCTAAGGATCTGACAAAACCCTTAAAACCATATTCACATTAACTGGCCCTATAGAGGAAGGTTTATGTACAAGATTTTCATAAAAGATTAAGTCTCATAAGTCTTCTTCTACTGAAGTGTAAGACGGTTTACTATACATTTTGCAGGAGATTTTTGTTCTGGTATTTCTGTAATATTCTTATAATATGAGATTCATTACATGTTGTGCCTAAGAATCTCACTGTTTAACTGCAAATGTGCCGCGTGCAACATCCCCCTTTTATTACCAACGGCAGCCAAGGGCAGTCACATAAAGAAGTGAAAGCTTCTCTATAATTAGGTGTCTCTGCGTGTCGGCTGATAGCGAGCTTTGTGCTGCGCGGTAATGATGGTAAATTTACTGGGGATTTTGATACTATGCTTTGAAATAACATCTCGCCGCCTCCCACTGCTTCCATGTAATCATCATTGGTATTACTATGATTATACCCGGAAAACAATCGATCTTTGGAATTATGTAGCCAGAAGGTTTTGTTTTATATTCTACAGAATTTTGCATTGCAAATAAGTGTCCGGAGTCCAGAGCTGTGAGAAATAAATGAGAGGGGAACAAGTGGAACTGAGATGGAGTTCTTGACTTCGTCTAGCGGCAGTTTCATCAGGTTTTAGAAGAAAACATTTACAATCAGAACCTAAATAAGAAAGAAGAATAAGAAAATGAGATAACTTTTAATCTTTAAACCAAATGTATAAAAGTCCTTCCCATCTCTAGACAACAAAGGGGCTGTCTTGATAAAAAAAAAGTTGAAATGAGCAGCCATTTAAAGGGAATCTATCAGCAGGTTTTTGGTATATAATCTGAGAGCAGCATAATATAGTGTAATTAAGTCTGATTCTTGAGGTGTATCACTTACTAGGCTGTTTGGTGAGGTTTTGATAGAATACCTGTTTTGTCTGATGTAGCTGTAGCAGAGCTAATACATCTGGGGTGTGCACAACTCTGCTGACTGACAGCTTCCTGTGTACACTGTGAATTGTCAGCAAGCCGCCAATCAGTTGTGAGGGTGGGGTTATACAGATTAGCTGGTCTGCTCGGCACACCAGATGTAGTCAAGCAGTGATAAACTCCTGCTGATAAGACACTTATTGTATTGAAATTAAACCACAAAAACTAGTAAGTGACACATCAGTGGAATCAGGCTCTGTTTCCTTATATTATACTACTCTCAGATCAAATAGCAAAAACCTGCTGACAAATTCACTTTAACACACAGCATTAGTCACTTTGTGAAATGGGTCCACTGATGTAGTGGCTAACAATGTGAGCACCAGGCTAATTTAATACATATGCAGTGTGTGTGTGTGTGTGTGTGTGTGTGTGTGTATATATATATATATATATATATATATATATATATACATGGCTAGGTGTATAAACCTCATTTAGGTATGCATTTTAAAGAATAGTCTTTAAGTATCAGTCAATTTTTTTTTCACCCGTTTGGCCCATGACATGAACATGACATAGACTCCAGGTACATGAGGTAGCCCTTTAGTGACAGAAGTAAATAAGGTATGAAGATAAAATTGCACAACTCCATATATTGTGTAGTGTTTGTTTTCGGGTCCTGCAACCACAATCACCAAGAGACTTCGATATGGGAAAATGAGAAAATATAATTATAAGAATTGTGAGAAAATAAATTGAATTAAAAACTAAGTAAATATTAGAAAGGTCAGGTTGTCCATCCAATGTTATGAATAAAAAAACTTCTTTATTGAAAACACATTAAAATTGTAAAATCAAGCTACAGCATAGTAAAACCTGACATTTTTCTTGGTCAAAGATGCCCTTAATCATAGAAAATGCAATGAATCACTGAAGACTAGTTTTAAACATCTTAACACCAATCACATCACTGATAAAGGACTGGCACGTGACTTATTACTTCCAAAGACAATACTAAGGCGGTCTTTGCACACTACGACATCGCAGGTGCGATGTCGGTGGGGTCAAATTGAAAATGACGTACTTCCAGCATCGCATGCGACATCGTAGTGTGTAAAGGCTCGATGATAGGATTAACGAGCGCAAAAGCGTCGTAATCGCATTATCGGTGCAGCGTCGGCATAATCCATGATTACGCTGATGCGACGGTCCGATGTTGTTCCTCGCTCCTGCGGCAGCACACATCGCTGTGTGTGAAGCCGCAGGAGCGAGGAACATCTCCTACCGGCGTCACTGCGGCTTCCGTAGGATATGCGGAAGGAAGGAGGTGGGCGGGATGTTTACATCCCGCTCATCTTCGCCCCTCCGCTCCTATTGGCCGCCTGCCATGTGACGTCGCAGTGACGCTGCACGACCCGCCCCTTTAATAAGGAGGCGGGTCGCCGGCCAGAGCAACGGTCGCAGGACAGGTGAGTCCATGTGAAGCTACCGTAGCGATAATGTTTGCTACGGCAGCTGTCACAAACATATCGCAGTTGCGACGGGGGCGGGCACTATCGCGCTCGGCATCGCAGCATCGGCCTGCGATGTCGCAGCGTGCAAAGTGCCCCTAAGGACCAAGGGGCATACACTGCGAATGGAAGAAAAACGATTCCGGCAGCTAAATAGGAAGGGGTTCTTTACAGTTAGAGCAGTCAGACTGTGGAATGCCCTACCACAAGATGTAGTAATGGCTGATACTATAACAGCTTTTAAAAAAGGGCTCGATGGTTTCCTCAGTACACACAACATTGTTGGTTATAAATGACTTAGGGACAAAATGTAGAATTGGTGGAGAAAGGTTGAACTAGATGGACCTAGGTCTTTTTTCAACCTAAGTAACCGTGTAACTATGTAACTATGATTAACCACAGAATGATATTTCTGCTTTTTGAAAATTTTGGACCGAACGCTGTGAAGAAAGTTAAAGGAAGATCCAATGTGTTACTACTTATTGTATTCTTTTTTGGATGATGATACAAAAGGCAGGCCCTAGATTTGTTTTTTTTATTATTATTAATATTTATTTATAGAGCACCATTGATTCTATGGTGCTGTACAGGAGAAGATGTTACATACAAAATACATATACAAGTTACAATAGACAGACTGGTACAGAGGGAAGAGGATCCTGCCCTTTCGGGCTTACATTATATAGGATATTGGGGAGGAGAAAGTAGGTGGAGCAATAGTAAAGCAGCAACTGCGGTGGTGGTGAGGCGGCAGCTCCGGCGGTTGTGGGGCAGTGGGGTCATTATAGACTATAGTGTTACGGGGGGCTGTCTGATAATAACCGAAAGGAGTATCAGACAGTCAGGGTCCACCGTGCAAAGACTTTGCTGCAGACTATGGCAGAGTGCAATACCTCTGTTAACTCACAGAAGGATATAATAAGTAAGTAAAGCAATTCCTCCCTTACTTGGAGGGTGTGTGGAATGATCTCTGTTAATAATCACAGAGACAAAGGCAATGTGTGCGAAATGGCACCTACCTAGGTCCGCTCTTCTAGTGGTGCAAAAGAGACGAACAGCAGCATAAGCCGAACAAAGCTCCTACCTGCGTTCGCTCCACTAGTGTGCGAGGACACGAACCACTAGATATGGCACCTGCCTAGGTCCGCTCTTCTAGTGGTGCAAAAGAGACGAACAGCAGCGTAAGCCGCACAAAGCTCCTACCTCTGTTCGCTCCCCTAGTGTGCGAGGATACGAACAACTGCCAGACGCAGTATAAGGAACGTTACCCTAGCGGCAACGTCCACCTACGAGTAGAATCACAAGGCCCAGCCAGACCATGTGCCTCAGGCACCTGCCTATGTCCGCTCCCCTAAGAGGTAAGGATACGGACAGCAGCCGAAGCTGTAAGGTATAAGAACGCTACCCTGCCGGTAGCGCTCACCTAGCATAGACAGAGGAATGCCTAGAGGAACGCGCACAGAGCGTCTACTCATATGCATGAACCAAGAGGACTGAGCACCATGCGGCGTGTGTCAGGGTCTTATATAGACTCTGTGCCTCATCCAAGATGGAGGACACCAGAGCCAATCCGCTGCCAGAACGACAGGAGTGACGTCATGCTGGCCTATCACCGAGCAAGACGTCACAAGCACATGACCAGCGACCAATCGGCATAGAAGGTGTCAGAGACATGTGACCTCGTGTCAGCGATGATGTCACCCGCACATGTGCAATGGCTCCAAGATTGGACTTAGTCTCCGGCGCTCGCACATGTGCAGTAGCAAGAAATCTGGACTTAGTCTCCAGCGCTCGCACATGTGCAGTAGCAAGAAATCTGGACTTAGTCTCCAGCGCTCGCACATGTGCAGTAGCAAGAAATCTGGACTTAGTCTCCAGCGCTCGCACATGTGCAGTAGCAAGAAATCTGGACATAGTCTCCAGTGCTCGCAGCAACCGTAACATATAGGAATTTCTGAACAGATGAGTTTTCAGGTTCCGTTTGCAGCTTGCAAATGTAGCAGATAATCTGATATGTTGAGGCAGCAAATTTCAGAAGACGGTATAATTAGGAGAATTCTTAGAGGCAGTTGGATGAAGAGCAAATGAGTATGGAGGAGAGAAGGCAATCTTGGGAGGAATGGAGATTATGTGTTGGAGTGTAGTGGAAGATTAGTTGGGAGATATATGGAGGAGACAGATTATGGATAGCTTTGTAGGTCAGTGTTAGTAGATTGAATTGGATACAGTGGAGAATTGGGAGTCATTGGAGGGATTTGCAGATGGGAGAAGTGGGGTAGTAGTGATGAGTAAGGTGAATCAGTCGGGCAGCAAAGTTAAGGATGGACTGAAGAGGTGCGAGAGTGTTAGCAGGGAGACCACAGAGGAGGATGTTGCAGTAATCAAGGCAGGAGATTATGAGGGCATGCACTAGCATTTTCGTTGATTGAGAAATGAGGAAAGGACGGATTCTGGAAATATTCTTTTAGTTTAAGACGACAGCAAGTGGTGGCAAGAGATTTGATGTATGGTATGAAAGACAAGGCAGAGTCAAGTGTTACTGCGAGGCAGCAAACTTCAGATACTGGGGAGAGCTTGATGTTATTTATTGTAATAGATAGATCAGGTAAGGAACATAGGTAAGATGAAGGAAAGATGATTAGTTCAGTTTTGGCCACATTGAGCTTTAGGAAGCATGAAGAGAAGAAAGAGAATATGGCTGATAGACATGCTGGGATTCTGCACCAGCAGAGTTGTGACTTCTGGCCAGGGAGGTAGATCTGAGTGTCATCAGCATATAGGTTGTACTGAAAGCCATGGCATTTTATGAGTTGTTCCAGGCAAAATGTGTATATGGAGAAGGGTACAGGGTGCTTTACACGCTGCGACATCGCTAACGATATATCGTCGGGGTCACATCGTTAGTGACACACATCCGGTGCCATTAGTGACATCGCAGCGTGTGACACCAAGGAGAAACGATCAACGAGCACAAAAACGTGAAAAATCGTTGCTCGTTGACACATCACTCCTTTTCAAAATATCGGTGCTGCTGCAGGTACGATGTTGTTCGTCGTTCCTGCGGCAACACACATTGCTATGTGTGACACCGCAGGAGCGACGAACATATCCTTACCTGCGTCCACCGGCAATGAGGAAGGAAGGAGGTGGGTGGCATGGTCGGGCCGCTCATCTCCGCCCCTCTGCTATTGGATGGCTGCCATGTGACGCCACACGAACCGCCCCCTTAGAAAGGAGGCGGATCGCTGGCCAGAGCGACATCACAGGGAAGGTAAGTCCGTGTGACGGGTGTTAGTGATGTTGTGCGCCACGGGCAGCGATTTGCCCGTGACGCACAACCGATGGGGGCGGGTACGCTCGCTAGCGATATCGGTACCGATATCGCAGCGTGTAAAGTACCCTTAAGAGCCACAGGACAGATCCTTGAAGGACACCAACAGAGAGAGGGTGGGATGAAGAGGTTGTATGGAAGTGGGAGACACTAAAAGTGCAGTTGGAAAGGTATGAAGAGATCCAGGAGAGGGCAAGGACTCTGACACCAAGGGAAGAGAGGATCTTTAATAGGAGGGAGTGGTTGCCAGTGTCAAAGGCTGAGAACAGGTATAGAAGGAGGAGTATTAGTCCAGTCAAAATACGAAAAAAAAACCCTTTATCCTGAACGAATTCGAAGAAAGCATTTTATTCATGTTACAATAACATGTAGGGAAAAACATACTAAAAGTTTACCAAGATAGGGTTACAAATAGCAGAGTGAATGTAGGTAATAATAAACAAAATTATTATTACCTACATTCACTCTGCTATTTTTGCTCTCAATCAGTGAATACTGTCCAGTAGCTTTTTTCAAGATAGGGTTATCACAAAGGGTCCAAATGTGATGTCAAAGAATATGGCCGACAAAGCTGTAAAATGTTAGAGCAAGTTGCAGACAAAGTACTTTGCGACCTTCCCGGTTTTGCAGACCTGTTGCAAGAACTTGAGCAGTTGTATGCTCGGACACTGACAGGGGAGAGTGACTTGAATTCAGTCATCACTTCTACTTGCCTTAGTGAAATTGTCCACCTCTTGTCCACCAAAAGAAACGGATTATCCGCTCACTCTCGCACCAGAAAACTATGGCTGAATTATGAACAGATGGTAGGAATTGCAAGGGAGCTTATCGAGGCCGATCGTACAGGATCCTGGCTGATGCACCTTCATGCTGTAGCCGAATGTTTGCCCATTCTTGCAGCTGCTGGGCATGGGAACTATGTGAAGGCCGCCTACCTTTACCTCCAGTCTATGACCACTGTGGAAGATGATATGCCATCAGTCTTTCATAGATTTATGAATGGCTTGCATGTTGTAAGGCGTACTGATCAGTACAGGGCAGGTCTGGGTTGCGACTTAGTCATCAAGGAAGCTCTGATGCGCTCCCTAAAAACTGCAGGAGGACTCACCAGAGGAAGTGGAATGTCCGAAAATCAGAGGGCATTGTGGACTCTGTCTGTGCCAGTGTCGTCTTCCTACAGTGATGCAATGCAGGGTTTCACTCTCCAGAGCTTTGTCACCAGTGAACAACACGAGGAGGCAAGAACGTCAAGGATGAGAAGAGATCGTGAAGACCTGGAGAAAATTGCAGATAAACTCGAGACCTTTTCACCTTTCTCTGATAAAGTGTCTCTTCGCAACATTATCACCGGTGTCAATGCAAAGAAGGATGTGAATGTCCATAACCTGTTCACCATTGGCAGAGAAATAGTGGCAACAATCGAGGGTCAATCACTGTTTTCAGTTAAGTACAAGCGGTCAATGAAAGCCAAGACCCTAGCATCCAGTGAGGCAATTGACGTTGCTAAGGACAAAACAATAGACCCCGCTCTTTTGTTCCAAAGGTTTCTTGTGGTGTCTCAAACTGCTGATCTTTCCCTTGATGAGGTGATGGCCTATGAACTTTCACCATACCCACACCATCCCTCTTTGAGGCAAAACATCTCTTATGCAAACCAAACAAAGCACAACTGATGGCTGCTATAAAAGAACAGAGTTCAGATGACGCAGTACTCAAGAATGTACCAGAAGTGGAACATTATGTTCTTGACGGAGGTTCTCTTCTCCATCGACTGAAGTGGTCAGAAGGAAAGACATATTGTTCAATCGCTGAAGACTATGCATCTGTCACAGTAACGCACTATGGTAAGACTATGATAGTATTTGATGGTTACATTGGAGGACCAAACACTAATGACATTAGCCATCAGTGACGGCAAAAACTCGAACAAGTAACAAAGTGAACATTGCTGAAGGAACAAAATTTGTCGGGAAAAAGGAGGACTTCCTTTTGAATGTGGAGAACATACAGTCTCTTTTCAATCTCATTTCACAGCGCATGAATGACAGAGGTTGCCACGTAATACAATCAGAGGGGGATGTAGATGTGGAGATTGTTAAGGCAGCAGTGTCAATGTAATCCAACAAAAACACCAGAAACACTTCTGAAAATAATTCACTGCAATTATTATTTATTATTTTATTATTATTATTTATTATTATAGCGCCATCAATTCCATGGCGCTTTACATGTGAAAGGGGTATACATAATAGGGCAAGTACAATAATCATAAACAATACAAGACACAGAGAGGTACAGGAGGATAGAAGTCCCTGCCTGCGAGGGCTCACAGTCTACAATGGTTCTCGTGGTTGTAGTACATTTCGGTGCACTTGCAAAAGACACGAACTTACCTGTTCACGGGTTTGTGGACCATGTCAAGAAGGGCATTGTGACAATATGAGGGAGGAAGCAGTGTCTGATGATGAAAATAGTTACTATTGACCTGACACGGTTATTCAGTGATGAAGTAGGTCTTAAAATGCACTGTGTATTAATTCTATAATTTCTAGAAATGTACATGTATGTCATGACTTCATTAATGACGTCATGACCTCGCCTGTCCATGTAGTTAGTATAAAACTTTGTATAAAAATTGTTATATGAAAATATATAGTATAAAAAAATGCAAACTCTTCTGTAACCTACAGCTACAGCTTTGAAATAGGGAAATATTTGTTATTTTTAGTGCGATGGCTGTCATCGTCTTATGACATCATAGTTAGGGCCTTTGTGGTGATCAATTTTTGGAAAACTTTTATTATGTTTTTCCCCACATATAATAGTAATAAAAAAAATCATAAAACGCTTTCTTGGAATTTGTTCCGGGTCAAACCGTATTTTGACTGGACTATATAGAGAAGGGACTGATAGCTTTGGCAGGAAGTAAGTCATTTGTAATTTCAGGCAGGGCAGTTTCAGTAGAGGGATCTGGGTGGAAGCCGGATTGTAGGTTGTCAAAGAGAGAGTTAGCTGAGAGGTAGGAGGAAAGTTCAGCATGCACATGTTGTTCGAGGAGTTTGGAAGTGAACAGGAGTAGCAATATGGGGCGAAAACTGGTAGTATCGGTCGGATCGAAGGGTGTGATAGTTGCATGCTTGAAAGCAGAAGGGAAGGGACCAGAGGTTAAAGGTAGGTTGAACACATGGGTTTAGGCAGGGATAAGCATAGTGGTGAGGTTGGGGAAGAGGTAGGATGGGGTGGGGTTAAGTGTGCAGGTGGTGAGGTGCGATTTCGAGAGAAGATGTGCAAGCTCTTCTTTGGTGATGGTGGATAGAACGTTTATGGGGAGTGGCAGTGGTCTGTTATATGAAGGAGGTGTAGCGATTGAGCAGAAAAGACTTGCATTGTTTGGTCAATTTTATCTTTGAAATATGTGGCAAAGTTTTCAGTGGAGGTGAGAGAGGTTAGAGGGGGCAGCGGTGGGTGGAAGAATGAGTTAAAGTATTGAATAACTGTTTGGGTTGTGGGATAAAGAAGATATGAGGGTTCTGAAGTAATCCTGTTTAGCAGAAGTGAGGGCCAAACGAAATGTGTGAATTGCTGTTTTGAATGCAGTGAAAACTTCCTGGGAGTGAATTTTCTTCCACCACTGCTCAGCAACCCGAGACACTTGCAGAAGCCTTTTATTGAGGCTGTTGTGCCAGGGTTGTCTATTGATTTGTCTCGCTCTGCCATGCACGAGAGGAGCCACTGAATCAATAGCTGATGCAAGATTCGCATTGTAGAAAATGGTGGCACTGTCTGTGTTATGGAGTGAACATATGGAGGACAGCGGAAAGTTAGAGTCAAGGAGAGTGTGACTGTTGAGATGTGCAAGGTTTCTGCAGGGGTGTGCTAGGTGCTGGACAAGGGGAGCAGGTGGGGTGGACAGGGCTCAAAAGGTCAGTAGATGTGGTCAGATAGGGAAAGAGGGGAGGTTGTGAGGTCACATAGGGAACAGAGACAAGTGAAGATAAGGCCCAGTGTGTCTCAATCTTTATGGGTGGCGTAAGTGAACCACTGAGTTAGACCAAAGGATGAAGCAAGAGACAGGAGTATGGAGGCTGCTAATAGACGTGTATTAGTGGGGATGTAGAAGTCAAACATAATGGTAGTGAGAATGTCAACAGAGAGAAAATGTAGAAGCCAGGCAGACAACCGGTCAATGAAGGCAGTGGCCAGGGCCAGGGGTCAGTATATGACGGCCACTTGGAGGTTGGAGGGAGAATAGATGTGGACAGACTGCACTTCTAAATAAAGCAGGACAAGGGTGTGTAGAGATGGCATTGGGTTAAAGTTGAAGTTGTTATAAAAAAGATTTGTTTCAAGTGCAATATGATTGAAACGCGTCACTTTTTAATTTTTCTCCACTGTGTGATTTTAGTGGATTAAACAAAAGCCGAATACCTCATGTTGCGCCAAATACTACTCTCCCTTCGTCATTACTGCTGTACCACACCAGCTGATTCACGCACTCACTCGATTTTGCTTTCTTTTCTTTGCATAAATTGAGGTTTATAAACTTTGAGGAGAATGCACCCTGCCATATTCTGTAAGTCGCATCAGTGCTGCAGAGAAGGGAATCAGCAAGTTTTCTGAATCTATTATCAAGGCACAAATAGCAGCTATTACTCAAGATTACACCACTGAAGTCTAATCCTGGACTCTTTCGTGATGCTTCATAACCCCAGATGACAGAATGAAGGTTGTTACTGTTTCCTGACTTTGAAAAAAGAATTTTAGCTTTTCTTGTGTAGAACACCATATACTTGCTTACCCTGCATCCACTTATTCCTACACAACTAACTTTAAAGTGACCCTGACATAGGAGGTGGATGCTTTACGGGAAATCTATTAGCATGTTTTTACATATGGAGGTAGGGTATTGCAATATAGGTGCTTGTCCCTCATAAAAGCGATACATTATTTGTAGAGATCCTCTGTGGCAGTCTTGTGAAACCAAGGTTAGAAGCCATATACAAATGAGACTAGAAGTGCATTGGAGCATGTCGGTGCACTAGGAATGGCCCTTCTAAGTGCACCTCCAGCCTGGTTGGTATATGGCTTCTACGCAAGAGTTCTCAGGACTGCCATATTTGATCTCTACAAGAAAGGTATAATTTTTATTTTCGGACAAATGCCCATACAGCTATACAACTACTTCCTTACATAATAACTTGCTGACAATTTCCTTTTACATACACTGGTACACAGCTGCAAACACCAAACCCACAAAACAGATATATTGAGATAATAATGTACTGACTGGATTGAATGGATTCTAGCAAATCTTCATTACTGAGGTCTGTACAATTAGCCATTGGTGTAATGGGGGGGGGTTGAGGTCCAAATATTGCAATAGAGCCCATAGGACTCTAGTTACGCCACTCACGATAATCAATAATATTTCCATTTACCAACAGCAAGCAAAGTATTGAAATGGTACAACTTAAGACAATACATGTATTATAAAATAGCATAAGTGATCAACACTCATCGTGATAACAGAATGTCACTTTGAGAAATTTGTACTGACCTCCTCCCCAATAGAGATGAGCAAACTCATGTGGTTCACGTTCGCCAATTTCAAATTCAGTACGAGCAATTTTCCATCCGATTCAAGGTTGTGTACACGACCCCTGTGTCATCCAGGGGAGACGAAAGGCTGGTGGATTTTTGATAGTGCTTCATGCAAATCAACTTTTTAAGTTTGCAACTAGGGGACAACTGATGCCAGTGAAGTGGTGTGTGTGTGGCCCAATTTTTGGAAAAGAGGGAGACTGTGGTTGGAGTCCCCTTGCTATGTTTTACATGATTTTAGAAAGGCATGACATGCCTAAGAGGTTGACTTTCAGCATCTGCAAGCTGTTGGCTACAGAAATGCTGCCTTTCCACCTTTTTGGATTTTCGAGACCTCATGCCCATCGCAGTGACCCAAGAGCAGATGCCCAGTTGCCACTCATTCTCCAAGAAAGGCGTGCCTGCACTACACCAGCATGTTGCACACAACATCACCGCTTCCTTGAGAATCTCTGTGCATTTCACCAATGATACTTGGACCAGTAAGCATGGACAGGGGCATTACATGTCGCTGACTGGACACTGGGTAACTATGGTGAGAGATGGAGAAGGGTCTGCTGTACAAGTCTTTCTGTCCCCACGAGTTCTGTGTCAATCCTTCCTCTGTATGTAGAAGTTCCTCCACTGCTTCTGCCTCCTCAACCTCGTCTAGGTCCTCAATCTCCACTCAAAACCTGTCTGGTAAGGCCACCCGCGTTGTAACTGTGCACAAGGAATCCCGCACACCTCCTTATTATGCTGGCAGCAGAGCTCAACGCCATCAGGCGGTCAAATCTTTACTTTGAAATGTATGGGAAATGTGAGTCACACCGCAGAGGAGTTGTGGACGGTTAGCTCTGGAGACCGAGTTTCATCAATGGTTGTCTCCACTCAACCAGCAGTCAGGGAAGGCCGTGTGCGACAATGATGCAAACCTGGGTGCGGCCCTTCGCCGTGACAATGTGACACACGTTCCTTGTATGGCTCATGTGTTCAACAGTTGTCCAGCAATTTTTAAACCATTATCCCGGCCTAGATGGCCTTCTGCAGAGGGCACGGTGTAACGCCTGCCTGGATCCACACACTCAGACGGGCTGTAAAGCATAGGCTAGAGGGAAGCCACTCAACAAGCTGCAACCCTAGAACCCTGAAACACTTTAACCCTTATACAGGGATTTGGAATTACACAGGGCCAAAGGTGATCAATACCTGTGGAAGGCTGCAGTCCGAGAGAGTAGTAGTCAGGCAGGGTCAAACCATGAATTGAGGAACATGAACAGAATCGGACGGCCAGGACTTAATCAGAAAACAAGCAGAGGTCAAATGTGGATCGGGCAACGAAGTACATAAACTGCAGGCAGGAGACATAGTCAGGAAACAAGCGGTATGACTACAAAATCACAAAACAGAACTGGGCGAAACAGGAACCAGAAGTTCAGAACTATGTCTGGCAGTGGTCAGCAGACAGGAGGGGCCTAAAAAAGGGTGTGGTGTCTTCCCATTGGTTGTAGCTGAATGATGGTACTTCAGCTGTGAGACAACCACCACCTACAGTCAGACAGTAGTACTGAAGATCTCAAGGTAACCCAGCCCAGTGGCTGTGCGGAACCTGTGGCCACCGGCGCCGCTGGCATCGATACCTCTCCCATCACCAGTACTATCTATGAAAGGAACATGGTGTCACCTGGCAATCGGAGTACAAGATGCTGGAGCGGACTCCGGTGGTGGCGTAACAGCCGTGCGCGACAATGATGCAAACCTGGGTGCGGCCCTTCGCCAGGGCAATGTGACACATGTGCCTTGTATGGCTCACGTGTTAAACCTGGTTGTCCAGCAATTTTTAAACCACTATCCCGGCCTACATAACCTTCTGCAGAAGGTACACTAGCTATGTGCTCACTTCCACCATTCACACCCCGCAGCTGAACAACTTGCATTGCTCCAGAAATCTTTCGGTCTGCCTGTTCACCGCCTGAAATGTGATGTGCCGACATGCAGAAATTAGAATCTGCACATGTTGCAGCGTCTGTGGCAGCACCTGCGAGCCCTGCTGCAATACGTTATGACTATGCAATATGTTAGCCTGGGCTAACGAGATCCAGAGGTGGGGCAGATGACGCTGCTGGAGTGGTCTCAGATCAAGTACCTATGCATCCTTCTTCACAGTTTACAACTGGCGTCAAAGATGTTTGGCGCTGACGATGCCATTATCATTATGACAATTCCGGTCATCTACATGCTGGAGCACACTCTAAACATTATTCAGAGTCAGGTGGTGGGACAAGAGGAAGGGGAGGAAGTACAGGAGGAGTCATATGCGAAAGGGATAACAAGATCTACAAGGTCCACACGTTCAGCAGCACCAAGGCGGCAGGCATGGGACGGTGGGGGAGAGGGATTAACAAGGGCGCATAGTATCAGCCAAACTGTTGAGGAAGGTGCAGGAGCCCAGGAAGTAATGGAGGACGAACTGGCGATGGACATGGAAGACTCAGTAGATGAGGGAGACCTTGATCACATTTCTGTTGTGCGAGGTTGGGGGGAGAGGGCAGAGGAAGGAAGCATTATTCTCACCTCTCCTCCACCAACACAGCAAGGACTTGGTCCTCCTGGATGCGCAAGACACATGGGCGCCTTCTTGCTGCGCTACCTACAACATGACCCTTGGATTGTCCGAATTCGAAGTAATGCTGACTACTGGGTTGCCACACTGTTAGATCCCCGGTACAAGACAAAATTTGGCAACATAAGTCCTGCCATATGCATGAGTATCAGCAGAAGCTGGTACGCAATCTTAGATCGGCTTTTCCACTAAACTACAGTGCTGCACAGAGTGAATCTCAATGCTTTGTCATGGCTAGGAGTAGTGATGAGCGAGTATGCTTGTTACTACTCGGTACTCGCACGAGTATCAATGTACTCGGGCTACTCGGCGGGGACCGAGTAATCTCGCGATACTCGTGCTGTACTCGTGGTCTTCATGTTGGCGCTCTTTTTACAGCCATCCCTTATGCAGGGATTGGCTGGCAGACCACTGCAATGCCACAGCCCTGTTACTTGTTGAATTGCAGTGATTGGCCGGCCCGCACAGTATGACCGTGCCTTTAGCCCGACACTTCCCCGCTCGGCTATGGCCCATCCCGCACTCCACTCCGCGTGTATATATATATGCACGCTTACACACACACACGCACATTTTTTTTTTTAATTTACAGTTTTATGGTTTCTACATGCTGCCGGGGGTCATTTCAGAATAATACTCGGGTCTCCCATAGGATAACATTGGGCTCGGTGCTCGGGCCGAGTACACGAGTATTTTGAGATGCTCGGCCCGAGCCTCGAGCTCACGAGCATTTTAGTACTCGCTCATCACTAGCTAGGAGTAAATGGTCTTTTACTTGTCCAGATCTGAGGGACCAAGGGCTGGCTGCTGTGCTGAGATGGCGTTGAGAAGGGTGTCCCTGCAGAGTTGCAAATTTGGTCATATACAAAATGAGTGGAAAAAGGCCAGATGCTGGTGGAAAGGGGAACAGGTGTGTTAGAAAGGGGAAAAAAGTTTGTGTCCGTGGGTTTGGTGGTTAAGCAACAGTAACATCTGCTGAAGAAACACCATCTGTTACGGGGGTACTGGCAGATTTGGATAAGGTGGTATATATCCCAATCGCCAGTCGAGGACCACCGTGCTCCTAGATGGAAAAGGAGATGCTGGCAACCCGAAGGTTAGGCAGAGGATCCAGAGCTGGGTGGCTCTGAAACAAATAGTAGCCTGAACCGAGTTAGACGACACTCAGATCTGGAGACTGGGAACTCTGTTAGCGTCACAGGTCCACACACCCAGCCCAGGAACTCCCTGTTAGGGGCCATTGGGTACGCTGTCCGTGTGCGTAGGGGGCACACCTGTGTACAGCGGAAATAGCAGCAGCAGCTCAGTTAATGCCACTGTGCTGCACTAGCTGGACTGGTAGGACAGGAGCTGGTCGTAACCGTTCTGCATTACCAAGTGTGGTGGCGTCCTGCACCGATGCCCTATCCCTGCCTACCTCTGCCCTAAAGCCACAATGGGTTCAACACATGGAGGTGTGCTCTGTCTGAGCATAAGAGAAGACTGCACACCTCCTTGTTGTCTCCAGCCCCTTTTCTAACCTGGGTCCGCCCCAACCCAGGGTGGACCACAATGCCCCTCCATGAGCCAAAAGCAGAGTGCCACGTCATCAGTGACATAAACAGCCGCCTATCCGTAACCGCCACTACAATGATGACCTTATGGCAGCCACGCCCCAAACAGCTCACCAGTCATCGTCTGACGAACAATGATGAGGTGCCAAATCATAGGGGCAGGCCTCTGCGAGCCAGTCCGGAGTGGCCACATCATCAGGACACCTGATGCCCTCTGGACTATCATTTACTGCCACCTAACGGACATGGCCAGTGAGTTCCTTAATGGACCTAGCCTCTGATGCACTAAGTGCCTGAGCATGCTTATTTGCCTGAAAACAGTCTCAGAAAACAGGCTATCAGCTTCTGCATGCTCAGTAGGCACAACACAGGACTTAGACACGTCACGCATTCCAAGTACCTGTGCAAAGAGGCTTTTCTCACTAAGTGTGGGAGCATGCTCAGTAGCACTAACTGAGGACTTAGCCTCAGGAATGGCACAGTCATGCTGAGCATGCTCACTAGGTGAAACACTGTGCTTAGGCTGTGTCTGGGGTAAATCGGCACATGCATGCACACTTGCCGTCTCTCCACACTTAGACAAGGATGAGGAAGCAGCCAGCTGGACGACCCGAGGCACGGCCAAAAATGGCAGCTGACGCCTGGGTGCAACTGGAACCGCAGCAGGCTGTTTGCGTCTACGACAGCACCGATTCGTAACACCAACTACCAGCCAAAATAAGAGGTGTACTTCTTCCCAAGGATAATCTGATATGATCCCTTTTTTCAGGGACACGACCATCGCTACCAAATGTAGATGAGGCACCAAAAGAGCAGGTGCTTCAATGGATCTCAAGTGCTCCATCAAGTGGCCTCTCCTCCACCTCAACTTCAATATCTCAAATACTCCATTCCTCTGTGGTGTCAACCCAATTGCACTTGCTTCTTAACAGCTCTCAAATTTCCACCAGCCCTGCTGAGTATGGGGTAACAGAGATGGTTGAGTCTACAGAGCTGTTCAGTCACACTATAGCCTGGGAATCAGAGGTCTGCTCCAAAGCTGCAGTGAGTCCAGACCAGGAAATGATCTGCACTGATGCCCAGAAGCTTTGTGAGTCGGATACAAGCCCCGATGAAGAAGGTGCTGAGCATAATGTACACCCTCATTCCCAAACTGTAAATCCTCCTGGTGGAGACAATGCGGAACATGTTGATGAGACTCAGATACCTGATTGGATGATTGGAACGACAACTTTACTATTCGGTCAGGGCAGGAAGAGGTTGGCTCGGAGGAGTCAGGACGAGGGGAGTGAAAACACACAGGGTAATGATGAGGTTGGAGACCCCACTTACTGTCAAACCAAAGTCAGCCAGTCGATGAGGTCAGCAGAGGAGGTGGAGGAGGATGCTACTGACGACGAGATTACATTGCGTCTTCCTGGACAGAGACAAAGTACTGGAAGCACGTCAACAACAGAATCCTCAGCCACAACTCTGCCTCTGAGCAGAAGTCGTGGTGGTCTGCAGGTCACATGGGCTGTAAGCCTTGCCTAGCCTAGGGCTTTTTTTACATAGCAAAAGATCACCCAAGTCATGTCATCTGTAAGCTTTGTCACCAATCTCTTAAGTAGAAACCAAAAACTCACTACTTTGAGTACTTCGTCCATGAACTCTCACATGGATATGAAATGATAGTGTGAGAGTGTATTAATGAGCTTTATCCACTGTCAATGCAACATGCTTATTTGCTGTTCATTGCATGCATTGTTGCAGACTACCCACAAGGGGCTGCTGTTTTTTTGCATCTGCCTTTGACTGTTTGATCACTATAGCAATAGCAAAACGGTCTTCGGCTGTGGACTTGGAAAGTGGAGCAGGTGCTGTCTGTGAAGTGAAACAAAAAGCTAAAGGTGTGCGTTACATCAAGGAGCCACCGCGGAAACACTTTGGTGAATTGTGAGGGGACTCGTGTTGGAGTTTGTTGAGGAGGACCGTAATGCCTATGAGCAGCATCCTGTGCCGGAGACCGACATTCTTCCGGTGCTGTCTATACTGTTTACCGGGAGAGGATCGTAAACTCTATATTGATGGCAACTGGACACCACAGTACCCGGGTATGGTAGGCTGGGACCAGACAGTAATGCGTGCACGCAACACTTTGTTTTCTTAGCAAAACACAGATCTGTTCTGCTTAGGCCGACTATATAGACAATAAGACTTGATGCCTCTGCTTGTCAGAGTTCCGGGTTTTCCAGTTTTCTTTTGAAAGAGCTTGCCCTTTGTTAACATGGCGTTTTCTGTTCTGTTGCCCTACTTCCTGTCCATCTGCATAAAAGCCGCCCCTAAAGCTTAGTCCAGTGCCTGAGTATACTGTTTCCTGTGTGCTCCTGCCCTGCTGCTCTTGGTGCCTGATTGTTATTTGGATCCCCTTGAAAAACAACCGACACCGACTCTGGATTTCATCCGGTCTCATCTAGCTGTGCCCGGACTCCGTTTGCCGTCTTTGGTCGGTACTTCTGCCCGGTTCCTTCCGTTTCTTAACCGCTCTGGACTCATACCGTACGGACATTTTTGGACTTACCTATTGCCCTTTTGTGTCCCGGCTGCTGCGCATTTAGGCCTTCTGGGGTGATTGCCAGACAGTCCCTGTATAGGGGTTCGCTCTTGGTGGTCTCCCTGGGGGAGTCCGGTGCGCGGTCCCGGGAATTCCCTTTCGCTCCAACCCTGGAAGGTATTTCCTGTGTGTATGTTCTACTGTGGTTTTGTTCTGTTTATGTACATATTGCTGGTTGCATATTATAAACATCTTGTACCAAGAACTCGTCTCTGGTTGTCATTGCCCTAACGCAATCGAAATCCTCAGTACATACAATAGTATTACATTATACTCAGGCCAATAAAAGGATTTCGCTGGGGCAATGACTGAGACACGAGTAGATCAGCTCTTCTCCATGATTAACTCATTGCAGCAGGAGATGGAGGCGGTGCAAACTAAGCTTAGAGATGTGGAGGTACAGCTGGGCCATGATCACCAGGTACTGGGTCCGGCTATTCAGGATTTGTAAACCCGAGTGGAGGCTCAGGAAGCCGCCCCCACTACGTCCATATCAGTGGCCGGTATGCCTAGGTTACCCCCATTTCGTTTCAGTGGTGATCGTAGTCAGTTTCGTGGATTTGTTAACCAGTGTTTACTGTTTTTTGATGTACATGCTGATTATTACCGTTCCGACCGGTCAAAAGTGTTATGCATAATAATGTTGTTAACCTCCCGAGCACTGGCTTGGGCTAATCCTATGATAGAGAATCGTGATATCCGTTTAAATCACCTGGATGACTTTTTAACAGCAATGGCGCAAATGTTTGATGATCCTAATCGCCGTGCTACCGCCAAATCAGCTCTCCTTTCCTTACGTCAGGGAAAGCGGTCTGTCGTCGAATACGCCACTGAGTTCAAAAGGTTAGTGGTAGACACCGACTGGGGAAACAACAGTTTTCAGAAAGGGTTTGTCCGGTACCATCAAGGACGAGTTAGCTCGTTCCGAATCTCCACGGGATTTTGAACTGTTTCTCCAACACTGTGTGCGTATCGATACCCGCTTGACGGAACGTAGACAGGAAAAATGGGCAGCTGTAAATCGGGTAACCAACTTTGCATTTCCTTCTAGAGAACCCGCTCTCAAGACGCCACGGGAGGCCGAGGATGTTCCTATGCAAGTGGACTCTCTACAAAAGCGAGAGACCAACGAACGTCGTGAACACCGGCTCCGTGAGCGTTTGTGTTTCTATTGTGGTCAATCGGACCATTTTCTGATTGACTGCCCAAAACGTCCAAATCGCCCAAATAAGGTACTGGCAGCCATGGCAGAGTGTGACAACACGGACGCAGAGTCCGATATCTCCGAGGCAAGTGGACACCTGGATGCGGTATTTCCCTTGACTGTAATGTCTACTTCACCTAAGGACTCAGAAGGGAAATACACCCATTGCTTGCTTCCCATTCAGATCCGGTGGGAGGGACAGTTAATTCCTACATCTGCTATGATAGACTCTGGGGCAGGGGGAAATTTCATGGACTCTTCTTTTGCCAGGAAACACGGTATCCAGACTCAACGAAGATCCTCACCGGTTACCATGGAGACGGTAGACGGTTCTCCATTAGTTTCTGGACCAGTTGATCGGGAGACAGTACCCCTAGAATGTGTGATGAAACCAGGTCAGCAGGAGACCCTTGTTTTCATGTTAATTTCTTCTCCCCATTTTCCTATAATTTTAGGAATTCCTTGGCTGCGGTCTACAAATCCAGTCATCGATTGGGAGACTAAAGAAATATCCTTCCCACCGCAGAGTGGTCTGACCATTAGTCCAACTGTACCGGTTCCAGTAACACCGAATGCGGAGGGCACTGTACAGGTACCTGTTCTACCCCCGGTTTATCATGACGTCGCTGATATATGCGACAAAAGAAAAGCAGATCGGCTTCCCCCGCATAGACCGTATGATTGTCCCATAGACTTACTCCCAGGGGCAGAGATCCCGTTTGGTCATGTCTACCCGTTGGCGGCACCTGAGTTACAAGCACTAAAAGATTACATCGATGAAAGCCTAGCCAAGGGATTTATTCGCCCTTCTACCTCACCAGCAGGGGCACCCATCTTTTTTGTGAAAAAGAAAGAGGGGACTCTGAGACCTTGTATCGACTACCGGGAACTAAATTAGATAACCATCCGGAACCGGTATCCGTTACCGTTGATTCCCGAACTATTGGAGAGAGTACAACAGGCAAAGATATTCACTAAATTGGATCTCCGTGGGGCATATAATCTACTCCGCATACGTCCCGGGGACGAGTGGAAAACAGCCTTCAGGTGTCGGTATGGACATTATGAGTATCTAGTGATGCCCTTCGGACTCTGTAACGCTCCTGCGGCTTTCCAACACCTAGTCAACGATATTTTTAGGGATATAATGGACCAATTAATGGTGATTTACCTGGATGATATCTTGATCTTTTCTGATTCCCTACAGGAACACCAGGAGCACGTCAAGACAGTACTTACCCGTCTGAGGGATAACCACCTGTATATTAAACTGGAGAAGTGCGAATTCCATTGCTCACAAATACAATTTTTAGGATATGTCATCTCTCCTCAGGGACTGAACATGGAGTCTGGCAAGATACGAGCAATTCTAGACTGGCCGGAACCGGGAAACATCAAGGAGGTACAACGCTTTGTCGGTTTTGCCAACTTTTACAGACGCTTTATCCGTAACTTTTCAGAGATCGTCCGTCCTATCACTCTGTTAACCAAGAAAGGACAGAAGTTTGTGTGGTCTGCCCAGGCCCAGGAAGCTTTCAATCGTCTCAAGGTTTGTTTTACCTCAGCGCCAATACTAATACACCCGAATCCCGCACTCCCCTTTATTGTGGAAGTCGACGCTTCCGATTATGCATTAGGGGCTATCCTTTCCCAAAGGACTGGGGACAAGAGTCTCTTGCATCCGTGTGCTTTCTTTTCTCGCCGGTTGTCCCCTGCAGATAAGAACTATGACATTGCGGACAAGGAATTGTTGGCGATTATTTCAGCTTTTACGGAATGGAAACACCACTTACAGGGAGCTGCGCAGCAAGTGATAGTACTCACCGATCATCGTAACCTGGAATTTCTTAAGTCTGCCAGGTGCCTGTCTCCACGGCAAGCCCGTTGGAGCTTATTCCTTAACCAGTTCAATTTTATCGTTACATACCGTCCAGGTTCACGTAATGGGAAAGCCAATGCCTTGTCCCGAATCCACGCCATGGACTCCGTGCCTGGAACCCCGTCTCAGACCGTGTTATCAGATGCCAATTTCGTTGGAGTAATCCAGGACCAGGACTTGTGGAAGGACATCAAGCTGGCCTATGATGGTGACGTATTTCTTGCTGCCCCCCCGAATGATGTGACTCTTGTCCTTCGGAATGGTGTGTGGTTGAGAGAGCGACGTATTTATGTCCCGGAGGCCGTAAGACTTCGGGTTCTCAAGTTGGTCCATGACTCCGTGTTGGCAGGTCATAGGGGGGGTACAGAAGACGCAGGAATTTCTGAGTCGTTTTTTCTGGTGGCCAACCTGTTTAAAGGATGTGAAAGACTATGTCCACTCATGTGTGGTTTGTGCCCGGTGCAAGGTCTCTCGTGTGGCTCCCACGGGACTCCTTCAACCGTTACCCGTTCCATCTCGCCCTTGGGGATCCATCTCAATGGATTTTATTGTGGAGTTGCCAGTCTCAGGCGGTCACAATACCATTTTAGTGGTGGTGGATCGGTTGACAAAAGCTGCTCACTTTATTCCGTGTATCGGTCTTCCCTCAGCCGCAGAGACAGTGGATTTGGTTATCCAGAATATATTCCGATTGCATGGGTTACCAGATGAGATCATCTCTGACCGGGGCGTGCAGTTCACGTCTAAGTTCTGGAAGGGGTTTTGTTCGGCACTCCAGATTAATGTCTGTTTGTCTTCTGCATACCATCCTCAGACAAATGGGCAAACCGAACGGACTAATCAAACCCTGGAGCAGTACCTACGATGTTATGTCAGCCATCTGCAGGACGATTGGTTGAAGCTGCTTCCTTTGGCGGAGTTCTCGTATAACAACACTCAGAGCAGCTCCACTAAGGTAACGCCCTTTTTCGCTAACTTGGGTTACCATCCGAATGTTTTGCCTAGGTCACCGGTGGCGGTTTCGGTGCCAGCGGTGGAGGACAGATTGACGGAGCTACGACAGAATCTGGAGGTTTTAAAGGACACTATGGCTTCGGCTCAGGAGCGTTACAAGAAGTCGGCAGACACTCACCGGAAACAGGCACCCATGTATAAGGTAGGGGACTCGGTGTGGTTATCCACCAAAAACCTGAGATTGGGTGTTCCTTCGCAGAAGCTGGGGCAAAAATTCATCGGTCCGTTTAAGATCACCGGAATCGTGAGCCCTGTGGCCTGTCGGCTGAGGTTGCCGCACCATTTAAAGGTACACCCGGTCTTTCATGTTTCTCTACTCAAACCCGTTTCCCCTAATACGTTTCATGGTCGAATCGTGCCTCCTCCTCCGCCTGTGATGGTTGACGGCGAGGAGCAGTTCGTGGTTGAGGACATTATTGACTCCCGGCTCCATCGGCATCGGCTGCAGTATCTGGTACGTTGGCAGGGGTACTCCCCCGAGGACGATTCCTGGGAACCTGTGGGTAACATTCGAGCGCCCCGGAAGGTTGCTCAGTTTCATCGGCGGTACCCGGACAAGCCGGGCCCTGATCCGTCCTGAGGCCGTTTCTTGGGGGGGGGAGTACTGTCAGAGTTCCGGGTTTTCCAGTTTTCTTTTGAAAGAGCTTGCCCTTTGTTAACATGGCGTTTTCTGTTCTGTTGCCCTACTTCCTGTCCATCTGCATAAAAGCCGCCCCTAAAGCTTAGTCCAGTGCCTGAGTATACTGTTTCCTGTGTGCTCCTGCCCTGCTGCTCTTGGTGCCTGATTGTTATTTGGATCCCCTTGAAAAACAACCGACACCGACTCTGGACTTCATCCGGTCTCATCTAGCTGTGCCCGGACTCCGTTTGCCGTCTTTGGTCGGTACTTCTGCCCGGTTCCTTCCGTTTCTTAACCGCTCTGGACTCATACCGTACGGACATTTTTGGACTTACCTATTGCCCTTTTGTGTCCCAGCTGCTGCTCATTTAGGCCTTCTGGGGTGATTGCCAGACAGTTCCTGTATAGGCGTTCGCTCTTGGTGGTCTCCCTGGGGGAGTCCGGTGCGCGGTCCCGGGAATTACCTTTCGCTCCGACCCTGGAAGGTATTTCCTGTGTGTATGTTCTACTGTGGTTTTGTTCTGTTTATGTACATATTGCTGGTTGCATATTATAAACATCTTGTACCAAGAACTCGTCTCTGGTTGTCATTGCCCTAACGCAATCGAAATCCTCAGTACATACAATAGTATTACACTGCTCTGTCAATTTGTCAATTGCAGTTTAAATCATAGAGGGACAGTGACACAGGTTTCCATTGGCTGTTGCTTTACAAGATTTCCAGGACTGTGTTGCTGAACTGTGTGGTTTGCCTTCACACTGTTATCACCTGCCTTATCTGTGAGGCTTCAGCTAACAAGGGTATTCGGGGGGGTAATGGGTTTTGTCTATGTTTAGGTAGATAACTTGTAAGCGCTTACCAGGTAGTAATCAACTGTTTAGACAGTCCCTTGCTTAGGAAAAAATTGGTGAGCAGGGGGTATAAATCGCCATTACGACGAGTGTCGCAGCTTAGGGGTGTAGGCTTTTGGAATTGTGACTAGATTGTTCTATTCTTTCAGTTTTATGCATGGTTCTTATTGCTTGTTTTTGGAACGTTAAACAATCATTTATCAACTCAACTGCCTAGAGTCCTTTTAGTAGTGTGTGGTTTTGCTGTATACTGGGGAGCCCACCCTGTACACAACTTTAAATGAAGCATAAGTCGCAATGGGAAGTTCACTGTGCTACAATGCGGCCTAGCGGGGCTGTGCAACCACCGTTTGCCCCATCAATGGTATCTGCGTGCTCTTCATCCTCTGTGACTGTGGGGACAGCAGTCACACATGCTTTTTCACGCTGACCTTCCACCCTTTTACCCGCAACAGGCAGTGTGATTGGCAGGTCGTCAGTTGTTTTTGAAGTGGAAACAGCTGCTGGTGTTGAGCTCTCTCAGACATCGAGAGAACCACCTTTGAATGAAGGCAACATTATATCCACACCTGCACCTTCGTCACAGATTGCCTGGACTACCTGCAGTTAAAGATTGCGTAGCAGAAATGGAGAGGAGTGTACAATGCACATGTGGTGTACCTTGCTTGACAGCAAAGAAACCCTAAGGTAGTATCCCAGACAATTTTACTATGCCCGTGAAAGTGTCAGCACTGTTTGCAATTAAAAATGCGTAGCAGAAATGGACAGGTGTGTAGAATGCACAGGTGCTGTAGCTAGCTGGTCAGCAAAGGAACACTAAGCTAGTATCCCAGACAATTTTAGTATGCCACTAAAAGTGTCAGCACTGTTTGAATTAAAATTGCGTAGCAAAAATGGACAGGTGTGTAGAATGCACAGGTGCTGTAGCTAGCTGGTCAGCAAAGGAAGCCTCTCTTTTTTATCCCTGCCAATGAAACAATGACGCAAGGAATTGCCTGAGCTGATGTAGCCAGACGCTGTGATATAAACCCCTGCACAGCGTTGGCACAGACCTGCCTAGCAACAATGGCTATGAACAGCTGTAATGCAGTCCTGAAAAGGGCTGAAATTATAAGTAATCCCTAATCCCTAAAGCGCTGTGTAGATAGCACTGTATGTCTATAGCGCACACAGCAGCAGCGGGAGCAGTGACTGTCACCCACCCGCAGTAGACAGATAGAGGCAGCGACGGGGAAAATGCCCGGGTCCTATAAGGCAAGGACATGTGACATGCACAGCCTATGACACATGCCCTTGCTTGTCTGGCAAAAATCCACTTTGCTGTGTGTGTGTCTGTGATTTTCTGACACTGTACACGCGGTTGGGACAAAAAAAAATGGTGATCGACATTCTTTCAGCACTCAGCAGCAGCAATGATCTAAACCCCATTCCCTGTAGACTGTGAGCCCTCGCGGGCAGGGTCCTCTCTCCTCCTATACCAGTCTGTCTTGTACTGTTAATGATTGTTGTACGTATACCCTCTTTCACTTGTAAAGCGCCATGGAATAAATGGCGCTATAATAATAAATAATAATAATAATAATAATAATAACCCCGTCTCCCCCTCACACTATACGCTGAATTTTGATAATATCATGATTCACAGTGACTCACCATTACAGTGAAAAGCCAGCTAGTAACTAGCTACGCTTTTTGGTGATTGAACCATTCTCGAGCGTAACTCAAACTGCCGAAGTTTAAGCAAATCGTTCGAGTTCGTCGAATGACTCGAACACCCCCCAAAATCACTCAAACATGAAATTGGCGAACCGTTCGACTCGAACATCGCTCAACTCTAGTCACAGGCAAATCGCTGCCCGTGGCGAACAATATTGCTGGTACGCGTCACACCAACATACCTTACTAACAACGCCGCTGTGGCCGCCGAACAAACTCTTTTTTAAGGGGGTGGTTCGTTCGGTGTCCCAGCGATGTCACACAGCAGGCCACCAATAGAAGCGTAGGGGCGGAGAGCAGCCGCATGAACATCACTCCCACCTTGGTGCCGGAGGACTCAGGATTGCTGTTGTTCGTCGTTCCCGGGGTGTCACACGTAGCGATGTGTGATGCCTCAGGAACGATGAACAACCTGCTTCCTAAACAAGCAACGATATTTGGGAAAGGAACGTCGTGTCAACAATCAACAATTTTGTGAGTATTTTGCATTGTTAGCGGTCGCTGGTAAGTGTCACACGCAACAACATGTTTCTCTGCATATAAAATTTGGACATGCAGCATCGGCATCATTTTGTGATTGTTAAAGCTTAGGGAAGGTGTTGCCGCCACTGGTGCTAGACAGTTAGCTTAGCTAGGAGTTTAATCATAGGTAGTTGAGATGGATATTAGAGTGATAGTGTAGAATAGGGACATGCAGTGTAGGTAAATTTGTGTGCAAGAAATCGTCATTTCATGATATAAATAGGGATTGCTACATGTGAATGCCTGCAAAAGAGTTGCCAGTGAAGGATCTACATAGGTAATAGTACTTTTTAGTGCCTGCTAAAGAGTTGCCAGTGAACAATCTAAATAGGTATTGATGCATTACAGTGCCTGCTAAAAATTTGCCAGTGAACCATCTCAATGGGTATTGGTTATTTTTAGTGTTTGCTAAAAATTTGGCAGTGAATCATCTCAATAGATATTGATACTTTTCAGTGTCTGATAAAAATTTCTCAGGAAATCATCTCAATAGGTATTGCTACTTTAATATGTATTGAAAAATAGAAAGTCCAGCGCTGACCAAGTAAATTAAAAGTCCAAAATATATATTGTAGAAATTATTAAAATCCAGTAAGTAAAGGCTTGTATCATGAGGAAACAGACAGAACAATGCATTTAGACGCTCTTTACCTTGTGTTTAATATGTATTGGTACTTCTGAGAGCCATCCAAATATTACCATCTCAGCCAAGAAATACAGAATTTTACTTTTGTGTCAGATATCTCACAGGTTTGAACCTAGGGTTGTTAAACATCTGTTTCAAACGGGAAGGGTTCATCAAACATGACTGGTAAATCACGAGGTTGTGGTAGAAAGGGCAATAGGCGGGGTGTTTGAGTTGTGCGTTGGGGACGCTCTAATGTTAGTCAAAGCTCTACAGAGCAAACACCAGCTCTTCCTATCCCAAGAAAACTGAGAACAACTTCCATTACTGGACGGACTAGTCCACTCCATTTCTTTGGCAGCAGTACATCGCTTCAACTTACTTGTAAATAAGAGCTAGAAACAGAATGTGCTAGAGTGGATGGCAAGCACTGCGTCAAGTGGCCTCTGCTCCTCTTCCTGCACCTCAACATCACACACAGTTCATTCCTCAGAGGTGCCATTCCATTACACTTGTTTCCCCAATGTCACAACTCTCCAATCGCTTAACTGACTATGGGGAACCAAACATGGGTGAGTCTGCATAGTTTTTCACACATTCTATCCCATGGGCATCAGAGGTCTTCTCCAAAGATTTACAGACTGAAAAGGAGGACAGTATCCGCACTGATGCCCAAAATCTTTGTCAGTTAGGTCCTGGCCCGGACCAAGTCCAGTCTGAGCAGGAACCAGACCCTCGTCAGCAGACATTAACCCCCGGAGGTGGAGGTGATGATGATGAGACTAAGATACCTGAAGCACACGCGTGCTGTATGGTGATGTCAAGTCAGGAAGAGGAGGAGGGTGGCTGTCAGGGCTAGGAATCAAACATCAGAGAAGATGACAATAAAGTTGTAGATCCCACTTGGTGTGAACCCAGAGGCATGCAGCTCAGTAGCTCAGCAGAGGAGGTGGAGGAGGAGGAAGACGAGGTCTTACCATAGAGATATGGAGTGATGCAACCATAACAACTACTGCATCCTCAGCCACAACTCTGGCTGTATCCAGCAGCAATGGCAGGTCTAAGTTTTGCATGGGCAGCAAGGGTTGTCTAGCCTGAGCCTTTTTTGTGACCAGAATGGATGATCCAACTCATGTTCTCTGCAATCTTTGTCAAAAATTGCTCAGTAAAGGCAGAAATACAAATAATTTATCTATTACATGCATGAAGCATTTTATGACCAACCAATATGCATTAGTCTGGGAATCCTAGTGCATTAAAATGCGGCCTAGCTGCCATCCCCAACCACCCAATACCCCATCGACTGCATTTGATGCTTTTCCCTCCATCACCCTCAAAACTGTTCTCATGCAGGTCTCCGCCCGCAGAACCTCCACTTGTTTACCAAGTACAGTTGGGGTGATTTGAGAGCCCATCAGTTATTACGAAAGTGAACATGTTTCACATGAACAAAGTTTCGCAATCCACCATAACATCTCTGCCTGTACCTCCCTCCCAGTCCACCAGTTTGTTGAGTACAACCTACTCTGCCCTCTGTCAGTACACCAGCCAGCCCAGGATCCCACAGATCTGGTCACGGAAATGATTATTTCTTCCTACACATGCCAAAGCTAAGAACCTAAATTTCACCATATCAGTTGGCCTTGGAAATGCTGCCTTTCCACCTGGCGGATACAGAGGGTTTCCGAAGGCTGATGGCCATTGTAGTCCCCCAGTACCAGTTGTCCAGTCACCATTATTTCTCTAATAAAGCTGTGCTTGAGCTACATCATCATGTCACAGAAAACAATACCTTTTTGCTTGAAAAACTCTGTGACTCACATGATGCATTTCACCACTGACAGCTGGATGGGCAAGCATGGCCAGGGGTGTTACATTTCGCTGACTGGGCACTGGGTTACTCTGGTGGCTGCGTGGGTAAGTGGGGAAGAGGCTACTTCCTAAGTCTTGAAATCTCCAAGGCTTGCGGGATAAGCCTCTAGATCTAATGCTTCCGCCACTGCTTCTGCTTCTTCACCTCCTCTATGTCCTCAACCTTTTTCCTAAACCTCTCTCTTAATGTAAAACACGTTCCAACAGTGCAGAGAGAATCCCCCCACCTGCAGACAGCTCAGCCAGAGCTCAACGTAATCAGTCAGTGCTGAAATTGATATGCATTGGAGAATGCAGTCACCCAGCTGCAGAGTTGTGGATTGCTATCGAGGCCGAGTTTGATCAATGGCTATCTCCACTGAACCTGGAACCAAGGAAGGCCATGTGTGATAATGGTGCAAACCTGGTGGCGGCCCCACACCTGGGCATTATCTCACATGTGCCTTGCATGGCTCAGATCCTCAACATGGTTGTACAGAAATTTCTAAGCCACTATCCTGGCCTGGATACGCTGCTGCAGAAGTCACGGTGGCTGTGTGCTCACTTCCGCCTTTCGCACCCCGCGGCTAATTGACTTGCATTGCTACAAAGGTATTTCGGCCTACCGGTTAACCGGTTGAAATGCAATGTGCCTACATGGTGGAATTCCACTCTGCACAACTGTTAGTCAAGGTGCAAGAGCTGAGGAACAAATGGATAAGGAATAGGTGATGGGCACAGAAAATTCTGGACATGAAGAAGATATTGATTCTTTCTCTGTTGTCCATGGTTGGTGGAAGGGAGTAGAGGAGGCAAGCTTGAGCAATACCCCACCGCCAACGCAACATGCACTTGTACCTCATAGAAATGTCTAACACATGAGCGGCGTCTTGCTTCTTTGTTTGCAACATGATGTCTGTATTGTTAGGAATAGAAATAGTGCTGACCACTAAGTTGCCACACTGTAAGATCCATGGTACAAGAGTAAATTTAGCAAGATGCTTCCCCCTTGGAAAGGAATGAGCGGATGCTGGAGTATCGAAACAAGCTTGTAAATCATTTTTACACTGGTTTTCCACTAGACAACAGACCATCGCATGCACTAGCAGAACAGAGTAGAAGCCTGGCACATAGTGAACGAATGGAATGGATGGTGCAGGAGTATCTAGAGCTCAATATTGATGCCATAAGGGGGAGATTGGACCCTTTTGCATTTTGGTTTCAAAATTGGAAGAGTGGCCTGAGCTTGCCAGTCACACCTTGGAAGTTTTGGCCTGCCCGGCAGCCAGTGTTCTCTCAGAAAGTCTTCAGTGCGGCTGGTGGTGTACTGATGGATAATTGCATCTGGCTGTCTCTTGAAAGTGTAGACCATCTAACTTTCATAAAGATGAATAAGTCATTGATGTCCAATGACTTTGCAACCCAGTCCCAGATTGTGCAGACTAGGCAATGGTGTAGCGCCAGGGGTCTGGGAGCACTAGCTATATGGCTGTCATCTTGCTGTCTCTGGTGAATTTAGAAATGTTTATTCAGGCCTTGTTACAGGGCTGGTCCCACACATCCATGTTGTGGCGTTCGACTATTTGTAGTCTGTGCCACTTGTTGCCACTTTTCCTGTTGTTTGACCTTCATTTTTGGAAATCTGGAGACTCCAAGTAGGGTCTCCAGATTGTCTTTTGCCTGTACTTGAGAGGTGTGGGAGCAAGAGACCTAATCCTGTCATTTATGCACCTTTAAAAATGAAAATGTCATATCACATCCTGTGTGTTGCATGGACCATATTTGACTGCAGTGCAAATACACTATGGTGAAATGGGGGAGTGCAATTGATGCCACTATCCTGCTGTCTGTCTAAAATGTTTTTAAATATCAAGACTCCAAGATGGGTCTCAAGTTGTGTCTTGTTTGTACTGGCAGGGATATGGAAGCCAAAGGTTGTCACTCATCCACATCTTGATTTTTAAAATAGAAATGCCAGGCCACATGCTTTGTGCTGCATGGACCATACCTTACTGCTGTGCAAAAATACTGTGGGGAAATAGGGGGGGGGGCAGTTGATGCCACTGTCCTGCTGTCTTCCTGAAAGGGGTTTTTTTATATCAAATCTCTAAGATGGGTCTCGAAGTTCTGTCTTTTCTGTACTGGCAGAGGTGTTGGTGCACCAGCCCTACACCTGTCTACACCTGTCTTTCATCCACCTCAATATTCCTTATGTTAATAGTCTAGGAAGCTAATGGCTATGCTAAAACAATGGGGCTGCACTATAAAACATATTTTTGCTGTACTGGAGTCTTTTTGACACCTAAAGGTGTTTTCTCTGCCTTAGGTTTGACTCCAATGGGGTTTGAAAATGATCGACCGATTGTCGGCAGATTGTTCGGCAAACATTGTGAAGTTTGGCAAACTGAATTTTGAAAGGTTTGCACATCTTAACTCCCCAACTCGCTTTTTCATTCTGCTCAGTGTGGAAATGTTATAAGCTGAGTCCCTGTGTCACATATACCTTCCAACCATCTTGAGGAGAACGTTTCTATCTTAGGACTTGCAGTCATAAGAACAGAACAAGAAGGAGCTCAAAGCAGTTTAGACCATATGTGACCCATATAAAGGAAGACAAAATGTATTCTTTTATTTAATCCAGATGCCATTGTGCCTTCAGATTCCCTTTGGCTTATGCTATATCCATAACCATCAACTATGAACATTTAACACTGGATTTGCTATTCTGCCGGCGGACAGAAGGCGTCCTTATCATTGACTGCACATTTCTAATCTTCTAGTCATTATCATCTTTGGGAGTCGTCTGTAATAGAAACATGCAGAGTAAAGGGAAACTTTGTAGCTTTTTGTGATTTTGCAAATAAGTCACTGAATGAATTTGCCTTTGTAAAGATGTAGAGCTTCATAGGAATTGTCTTCTCAATGCTTTAAGAAAGAGACTTTCCAATTTGAAGGAATTATTATTTGAGCTTGTTATACTTGTTATATTATACCTGATTTAGTTTTATATATTCCAATATGTATTTTCATATTTAAAGGGAACCTGTTGGATTTTTTGTTTAATATTAAATTGCCGCCAATGTGTTTTAAATGGCACCACTAACATGTTTTGGTTTTTTTTGTTTTTTTTTTTAAATTCCATATATTTATCTTAAAAAAAGACTTTATATGCTTAGGTGAATGTGTGAAGCCCTGCTCACCTGCAAGTAGCCTCAGGGTCTTCACGTGCTGGGAATCTTCTGGCAACAGGTATGTCTGGTTAACTTCAATAGGAATCGTGATGCCACTCTTGGTGTTGCGGTCAGGGGGTGACCGCCACTGCAGTTTAGAGAGCGTCTGGGGCTGATGGTAAATGCAGTCGGGTGTTATGGCCTCCCGAGAGTGAGGCTGGTCCAAGGGGCTCAGGTGTAAGTGTGCAATACCACAGGTCGCAGAAGAACTCACACACAGGCAGCAATGTCTTTCAGGGTTTTTACTCACTTTTTGCTGGTAGAGTGAGACAACCCAGGTGATCCTATGATGAACCAGGTGGAGCCGGGTATCCCTCAGGCTGATATAGGGGTGACTGCTGACTCGCCTTCCTAGCAGTTTCTTGTTTCGGATAACCCCCAACTTGAAGTATATGGGATTCATACTGGGAAGTCGCATCTGCCTTTTCTCCCCTTTCTGGCCCGTTTGCTGGCAGCGTGGACCAAGTAAAGATGGCTTCTTGCCCTATCTCACTTATGGGCCCCCTCATTGCTGCTGATGCTGCGGACTCTGTGTGTTTGGTGAGATACTTGGAGTGCCCTCACCGGCAGGTTTAGTAGGTAGTTAAACTTGAGCCTACTTAACCTGTTTCCCCTGCGTGCCTGGTCTACCAGGAGTCCCCGTACTCAATCGCCCCGCTTCTTCCTGAGGTGTCTTGCAGGCTGACTGTGTGGCAACCGAACTCTCTCGCAAACAGCCACTACACCTGCAGGGTCTGACTAGCGTGTCTGCGTGCCCGCTCTCCGCTTCAAATTCGGCTTGTGTGTCCTCCTCCACTGCTTCTCTCTGACTCACCGCCACAGCATCACTAGATTCCAGCCTCTCCACCCACCACTAGCTGAGATGTGGAGGCCACGCCCCCTCCTTGGTCTGCCCAGGGGTCCCCTCTATGATGTGTGTGAGACCTGGTTACTATGTGTCTATGTGTCCACACCCTATTCAGCCTTTGGGATTACCTGTTTGTAGTCACCCAGCATGGGTGCAGTACTCAGTGGTGCATGACCAGGTCAGGGGCACCACATAGTTGTCCCTCTTAGTTATCATCAGCACATCCTCAGGCTGAAAAGGCAATAATTTTTTTCTTTAATACAACAGTTCCCACACAGGGAAGGCATTCACATAAAAACATTTAAAATATTTAAAACATTATACCAGGTACCATTTTTCACCACCCACCCAAAACCCTCTCATCTTCTTTTCCTTGGGATGGTGGTAAAAGGTAGGCCCCATAAACAGGTGTACCCGCTTCCGCGTGATGGAGGGCCAGGCCCCATAAACAGACGTGCTCCCTTGTCGTAGGCGAGCCAGGCCCCATAAACAGGTGTGCTCTTAGCTTTTGGACCGCAAGCGCCATCACAGGCGTGCTTCCTGGTGGTGCAGAGGCAGGCCCCATAAACAGGCGTGCTCTGAGTTTGTACCGCTGGGGTAAAACTTCATACACTGCGAGAGTTTTGTGGCTATAGCCAGTTCATAGCCTTATGGTCCGTATTTTTCAAAGTGCACAAAACCAGGTGCTTAAAACAGGTAGTACATGAGGATTCTCACAAGAGTTCTTGTGGGCACATCATGAACTTTAACGTTGCTGTAACTTCAAAACTGGCAGAACTTCTCTTTACTTTTCTTCACTGGGATCAAACAGAACTGCGTCTTTCTGAACCAGGGTTTGGCGCTTCGATGCACTGAAACCTGGATGTTGGTTCTAGAGCAATTTGGGTTTGCTGTGGTCGCTGTGCTTGCGGAGCTTGCTGTGCTTGCTGAGCTGGCTGTGGTTGCTGAGCTTGCTGTGGTTGCTGAACTTGCTGTGGTTGCTGAGCTGGCTGTGGTGATGACATTAGGGACTGAGTGGAAGCTGCAGGGTTGTAGCTGGAGCTCTTCGGGCATGGTACCACGTCTAGGGCACTGTCCTCTGCGGGCTGGTCTTCTCATCACCGCCACCTCACTGTCTGCGGGCTCCCAGGTCACATGCATATTCGGCATAAAGATGGTCAGCTCTTCTTCAGCAGGGGGTGTCGTAACCTCTTCCCATCGGGAGGGCAACAGCTTGACCTCAGGGCCTCCCTTACTTGCAAAGGGTGCTGCGTCCTCCTGCATTCATTTGGGGATCGTTACTTCAGCCTCCAGGCCTCTCCTCCTCCCCCTTAGTGGTGCTGTGCACTCCTCTGGTTGCTCCGGCAGCAGCGCTGGGGATGGGCTTTCAACAGAGTGCCAGGGTCAGGGTGGTGGACCGCTCTCTGGCATGGAGAGTGCTGGGACTGCTCCGGGTCCAGGTGACTGCCTGGGGACCAGGTACATGACCACCAGGTGCGTGGGGAAGCGTGCGCTCAACTCCTCCTTGAGCCGCAGGTACACTGGGTCTTCTCCCGGCAGGGGCGCAGCACCCGGCTCTTCAGTCGGCGGCTGGGGCGCGGTGGCTGCTTCTACTCTGCAGGCAGGGGTAGAAGGCGTTGAGGCCTGGTCATTTCTGGCCGGACGGGACGTTGCTGTGGCCTGGTCTGGTCTGGCCGGACGTGGCGTGGCTGCACCGGACATCGCAGCAGGGGTCACAACGGGAACCGCTGCAGGGATCGCCTCCGGTAGCAGCGCCTGCATGGTCAGCACACCCGAGCAGGCAGGGGCAGCGTAGGACTCACCCAAAGGCATCAGCAAGGGGGTCTGGGTGGTCAATTCTTGGCACGGCACTTGTTGCGCGGTCCACCTTTCATAGGCCCGAATTGCTGCAGCCATCTCCCATAGCTCCGAGCGACACTCCATCACTTGCTGCATGATCCGGGCTTGCACTCGGTCACAGAACTGGGCGAGCTCCCAGTCCCACCTGGCGGCAGTGCCTGGTTCTGGCTCGCTGCGTGCAGATGCCATCCTCACTCCTTCGCTGCTCACCAGGTTCTGGTCACGCTAAAGCCTAAGTTTCGTTTTCTGCACTTGACTAGAACATTCTCGGCGTTCAGGGTCAGATCCTCCCTCATCTTCTCTGTGCACTCCGCCTGAGCGCTTCATGAGTTCTTCAATAGCCACGCCTCTTTGTGGGCGGTTACTTCTTTTTGCCCGAGCTGCTGTTGTTTTCTTGGCGCGCTTTCTGCGGTGCCAATATAGCGGCGTTTCAAATTTTTCAAGCGGACCGCCAAGGCGCACAGTCACCTGTCTGAACAGGTCTGTCTGGCCACTGTAATACCAGCCCAGCCCCTTCACGGCAACCTCCTTTGCTGGGTCCTACACTACACTGCATCTTTTCTGGGTTTTAAAAACCTACAAGATCAGCTGGTGAACAAAAAGGAGGCTAATGAAGCTGCCAGGAGCTGGGGTGCAAATCCAGCAAACAGAGCACCAATCCCTGTTATATGCAGTATATAATAGAAAAAAACCCAGAATGAAACAGGGGTTCCCTTGCTGGTTTCCCACGCTGGTACTAACCTGACTTCAAACCGGACTGACACCCTCCTTTGCTTGGTCCTACACTAAACTGCATCTTTTCTGGGTTGTAATATACATATATTCACATGTATATATATATATATATATATATATATATATATATATATATCTATGTCTATATATATTTTTGCATTTTATATATATATATATATATATATATATATATCTATGTCTATATATATTTTTGCATTTTATATATATATATATATATATATATATATATATATATATCTATATCTATTTTTGCATTATATATATATATATATATATATATATATATCTGTATATATTTTTGCATTATATATATATATATATATATATATATATATATATATATATATATACATGTGTGTATATATGCATATATCTAATATATAAAGCTGAATGTGTGTATGTATGTATGTATGTGTGAATGTCCGGGATTGGCATCTGCACCGTCGCAGCTACAGCCACAAAATTTTGCACACTCACAAGTCTGGACCCCGAGAGCGTCATAGGCTATGTTGTGAGGTGAAATTTTAACCCCGCGTGTTCCAATTTACAAATCAATTTTGCCCCTATCTACATAATGGGGAAAAAGTGAAACGAAAAGTGTATCCGCCCGTCGCATTTACAATGACGAAATTTTGCACAGACACCTCATGTGACCCAGGGAACGGCCTCCATCACAGACCTCTGGGACCCTGTCCCCACTCCTTGTGTTATCCAGGCATCTTTTCTCTTCCTCCACCTGTCTTCTGGGCCTCCCTGGCCTCCGTGACGTACCCTTGCAAAGCAAACCAAACGCCACATGGTACAATCCCTTGACGTCTAATTCGTCCTATCCACCCTCCCATTATACGCAAAAACCTTGAAAAAGGCCTAACATAGGCCGAAACGTCGGCTTTTGCTATATTGTGGTGGCGTTTTCTTTTTTGCAAATAGTCCAATAAAATAACACTTTTTTGCATTTATTCTCTTTGTCCTAATTTGAGTGCTTGGGATCCAATATATTACTTGGGAAAGAGACAGACCTAGAAAGAGACAGATGGGGAAAAAACAGAGAGACAGAGACAGACAAAAAAAGAGACAGACAGACAGAGACAGGCAGACAGGGAAAGAGAAAGACCTGGAAAGAGACAGACGGAGCACATTACTTGGCCAAATTAGTTAAATCTGTGTGGAATATCTGTGGTGCTGAAATATATGTTGTGAAATGCTTCTATTAGCTTAGTTTTTGCATTTTAATAGTTACATTTCTATTTGTTTTGTGGTTTTTGTGTGCAGAATACATTTTTGTTAATACATTCTATTTTGTTAACAACAGTTATTAACCCTGGCGAAGCCGGGTAGTACAGCTGGTATATATATATATATATATATATATATATATATATATATATATATATATATATATATATATATATATATATATATATATATATATATTCATGACCAAAAACTGATGGCACCCTTGAAATTGGTTCAAAAAATGAAATATTTCTCCCAGAAAATTATTGCAATTACACATGTTTTGTTATACACTTATTTATTTCCTTTGTGTGTAGTGGAGCAAAACAAAAAAACTGAGAAAAATCGCAAATTGGACATAATTTCACACAAAACTCAAAAGATGGGCCAGACAAAATTGTTGGCACCCTCAACTTAATATTTGGTTGCACACCCTTTGTAATCAATAACTGCAATCAATCTTTTCCTATAACCATCAACAAGCTTCTTACACCTCTAAACTTGAATTTTGGACCACTCTTCTTTTGCAAGCTGCTCCAGATCTCTCATATCTGAAGGCGCCTTCTCCCAACAGCATTTTTCAGATCTCTCCACAGGTGTTCAATAGGATTTAGATCTGGACTCATTACTGACCACTTCAGAACTCTCCAGTGCTTTGTTACCATCCATTTCTGGGTGTTTCTTGAAGTATGCTTGGGGTCATTGTTCTGCTGAAAGACCCATGACATGGGTCGCAAACTCAAGTTTATGACACTGGGCACTACATAGTGACCCAAAATATTTTGGTAATCTCAGAATTCATAATGCCTTGCACAGAGTCAAGGCATCCAGTGCCAGAGGCAGCAAAACAACTAAAGGGGGCTTTACACGCTACGACATCGCTAATGCGAACTCGTTGGGGTCACGGGAATTGGTGACGCACATCCGGCCGCATTAATAATAATCGATGCCTTTGCGTGTGACACCGATGAGCGATTTTGCATCGTTGCAAAAACGTGCAAAATTGCTCATCGGTGACATGGGGGTCCATTCTCAAATATCGTTACTGCAGCAGTAACAAGGTTGTTCCACGTTCCTGTGGCAGCACACATCGCTCCGTGTGACACCGCAGGAACGAGGAAGCTCTCCTTACCTGCCTCCCGGCCACTATACGGAAGGAAGGAGGTGGGCGGGATGTTACGTCCCGCTCATCTCCGCCCCTCCGCTTCTATTGGGCGGCCGCTCAGTGATCTCGCTGTGACGCCGCACGGACCGCCCCCTTAGAAAGGAGGCGTTCGCCGGTCACAGCGACGTCGCCGGGCAGGTAAGTATGTGTGACGGGTCTGAGCGATGTTGTATGGCACGGGCAGCGATTTGCCGGTGTCGTGCAACAGATGGGAGCGGGTACCCACACAAGCGATATCGGGATCGATATCGCAGTGTGTAAAGCCCGCTTTAGGCTAAGTTCACACAGGGCATCTTTTGCTGCGTTTTTGAGGTCACAAAGATGCGCCGGAATGCATGCATTTCCTTGTCCCAGCAAAGTCCACACTGGGCATCTTTTGTTAGCTGCATCTTGGCTGTATTTTTCAAGATGCAGCCAAAATGCAACATGTTAATTCTTTTTTGCGTTTTTAAAGCGTTTAAGAGCTCTTCCAGTCAATAGATTTGACTTACAAAATGCATTGGGCAAAACGCGTTAAAAATGTTTTTTTGACTCATTTTTGCCATGGGTGCGTTTTCAGAAAATGAGATGCACTATCAAGATACACTCAAATTGCACATAAAAAAAGATGCCCTGTGTAAACATAGCCTAAAACAGCTTTGAACCTCCACAATCTTTAATTGTACATACTGTAGGCCACAATTTGTTTTTGATAAACAGTAGATTAATATACTTCACTAAAAGCTCTATCTTGGTCTCATGCACCACAAAATGCAAGGCCCAGAAGGATTCAGGATTCCTCACGTACATTTTGGCAAACTGCAGTCTAACTTTTTTATGTCCCTGTATCAACAGTAGGGTCCTCCTGGGTCTCCTGCAATAGTGTTTCATTTCATTCAAATGTCGACAGTTCACTCTGACCTTGATTATGTTATGCACTGTGCACAAAGGAACATCAAGTTTTCTGGAGATGGGCTTGTAACCTTGAGATGATATTTTTGATATTTTTCAACAATTTTGGTTCTCAAGTCCTCAGACGGTTCTCTTCTCTTTCTGTTCTCTATGCTTAGTGTGGCCCACACACAGACACAATGCAAAGATCGAGTCAACATTTCCCCTTTCTACCTGGTTTCAGGTGTGATTTTTATATTGCCCATACCTGTTGTTGCCACAAGTGAGTTTGAATGAGCATAACATGCTTGAAACAATATAGGTTACCAACAATTTTGGAAGGCCCATTTTTAGTGTTTTTTTGTAAAATGTTGTCCAGTTTGCCTTTTTTTCCTTCAGTTTTTTTTGTTGTTCCAATACACACAAAAGAAATAAACATGTATTTGACAAAACATGTGTAACTGCAATAATTTTCTAGGAGAAATACTTCATTTTCAGGAACAATTTCAAGGGTGCCAACACTATTGGTCATGACTGTACAGTATATGTAGTAAACACAGAGGAGATATAGATATGGATAGATTGTTGCTATAATGAAAAAAAAAATGACATGCAAATCAGAGCTAAAAATTGTTGGAGTGGCTGTTATATATTCTTGAACATATAGTGCAATATTATAGCAGTTATATTATTGTTTATAGGATGCAGTATTATAGTACTTATATAGGTAACAGTATAATATCATGTACTGTATATAGGAGGAAAAATTATAGCAAGTTTATTCTTGAATATAGGAAGAAATACTGTAGCAGCCCTATTCTTGTACAGAAGGACAGTGTTTAGCATATATACACTTTTAGATAGAGGACATAATTGTATGGAATAGTTTAATTCTTGTATATAGGGTCAGTAATGAAGTAATTATATTCTTGTAAGCTATGGACTGTATTATAGTAGCTATAGACTTATTGTCTTATGTATACAGTCGATATTATAGCAGGTATATTTTTGTACATATAGGCAGTATTGTATAGAATAATTATATTCTTGTAAGTTATGGACTGTATTAATTATATTCTTGTACATAGGGGCAGTACTGTATAGAATACCGTAGTTATTTTTGTAAATAGGGTCAGAAATGCAGAAGTTATATTCTTGTAGGTAGAGGCCTGTAATATAGTAGTTGTATTCTTGTACATAAGTGCTATATCACAGAAGATTTATTTTTCTACATAGAAGATGGTGTTGTATAAAATAGCTATATTCTTGCACATAGCTTAAGTAATGCACTAGTTAGTGTAATTAGAGGGTAGTATTATAGGAGTTTTACCGTATTTCTATAAGTAGAGGACAATGTTCTAGTAGTTAGATTTTTGTAATTACAGCAAATATATTATTGTACATAGGGGCAGTATTGTATAGGCAAAGTGCATTTGGCAAAGTACACTTTCAAAAAGTGAGGTGCAGAACCAGCCCTCAGAATAAATGGGATATTTTACAGTTAAGCACATGATTTGGGAGGGAAACAAAAAAATGCAGTACTGCAGTAGTTATATTCTTGTACTGTAAGTAGAGGGCTGTACTATAGTAGTCATATTCTTATACATAGGGGCAGTGTTATAGCAGATATATTCTTGTAATTAGAGGTCAGTATTATAGCAGTTACTGTATATTCCTGTAAGTAGAGGGCGGTATTATAGCATGTACTGTATGTTCTTGTAAATAGAGAGCAGCATTGTAGTAAGTAGAGGGCAGTATTATAGTAGTTATATTCCTGTTAGAGGCCAGTATTATAGCAGTTATATTCCTGTAAGTAAAAGACAGTATTATAGAGTATTATAGTAGTTATATTCCCGTAAGTAGAGACAGTATTATAGCAGGTATGTTCTTGTAGATAGAGAGTAGCATTACAGTAGTTATATTCCTGTAAGTAGAGGCAGTATTATAGTAGTTATATTCCTGCAAGTAGAGGGCAGTATTATACTGGTTATATTCCTGTAAATAGAGAGCAGCATTATGGTAGTTATATTCCTGTATTTATAGGCAGTATTATAGTAGTTATATTCCTGTAAGTAGAGGGCAGTATTCTGGTAGTTATATCCCTGTAAGTAGAGAGCAGTATTATAGTAGTTATATTCCTGCAAGTAGAGGGCAGTATTATACTAGTTATATTCCTGTAAATAGAGAGCAGCATTATGGTAGTTATATTCCTGTAAGTAGAGGCAATATATTATAGTAGTTATATTCCTGTAAGTGGAGGGCAGTATTATAGTAGTTACAGTGGGGGGAAAAAGTATTTAGTCAGCCATCAATTGTGCAGGTTCTCCTACTTAAAAAGATGAGAGAATCATGTAATTGACATCATAGGTAGACCACAACTATGAGAGACAAAATGAGAAAACAAATCCAGAATATCATCTTGTCTGATTTGACAAGATTTCTTTTGCAAATTATGGTGGAAAATGAGTATTTAGTCATCTAAAAACATGCAAGATTTCTGACTCTCACAGACCTGTAACTTCTTCTTTAAGAGGCTCCTTTGTCCTATACTGATTACCTGTAGTAATGGCACCTGTTTGAACTTGTAATCTATTCCTTTATATAAAATATAGATTTATTCCTTTAAGTAGGGAGTGGTATTTGTCATGGGGGCCTTCTCCCATATCACACAATCAATAGAGCGAGAGATGAGTGAGCAATCCAAAGCATATTTATTCCATGCAATCCAGAAGATCCATCAAATAATCCACCACACAGAGGGTAAAATATTCCAATAATGGCATGTCCCGGGGATGAGTCACAATCCTTTAGCAGTCCTTTTCCAGGCAAATCGGGGTGTCTCAGTCTCTCTGTGGTGTCAGCCTCTACTCAGAGGATCAATCTTCGTCCTTCTCTCTTCTCCTGCTTAGCCAGACAAGCAAATCCCCCAGGTAAGCAGAGAGTTTACAGTAGGTGGATCCCAGGCCTCCTCCCCCAAACTTAGGGTACCGTCACACTTTAGCGACGCACCAGCGATCCCACCAGCGATCTGACCTGGTCAGGATCGCTGGTGCGTCGCTACATGGTCGCTGGTGAGCTGTCAAACAGGCAGATCTCACCAGCGACCAGTGACCAGCCCCCAGCCAGCAGCGACATGGAAGCGATGTTGCGCTTGCAGGGAGACGGCGTCTGGAAGCTGCAGACACTGGTAACCACGGTAAACATCGGGTATGGTTACCCGATATTTACCTTGGTTACCAGCGCACACCGCTTGGTGCTGGCTCCCTGCACTCGTAGCCACAGTACACATCGGGTTAATAAGCAAACCTTTGCTTATTTACCTGATGTGTAATCCGGCTACGTGTGCAGGGAGCAGGGAGCCGGCACTGGCAGCGTGAGAGCAGCGGACGCTAGTAACTAAGGTAAATATCGGGTAATCACCTTGGTTACCCGATATTTACCTTGGTTACAGCTTACTGCAGGCTGCCAGACGCCAGCTCCCTGCACATTCAAATTGTTGCTCTCTCGCTGTCACACACAGCGATGTGTGCTTAACAGCGGGAGAGCAACAATAAAAAAATGAACCAGCAGTGTGTGCATCGAGCAGCGCAGCAATCTCACAGCAGGGGCCATATCGCTGCTCAGTGTGACACACAAGCGAGACCGCTAATGAGGTCACTGCTGCGTCACAAAAAACGTGACTCAGCAGCGATCTCGCTAGCGATCTCGCTATGTGAGAAGTACCCCTAAGGGTACCTTAACACTTTAGCGATGCAGCAGCGATCCGACCAGCGATCTGACCTGGTCAGGATCGCTGCTGCATCGCTACATGGTCGCTGGTGAGCTGTCAAACAGGCAGATCTCACCAGCGACCAGTGAACAGCCCCCAGCCAGCAGCGACGTGCAAGCGACGCTGCGCTTGCACGGAGCCGCCGTCTGGAAGCTGCGGAGACTGGTAACTAAGGTAAACATCGGGTATGGTTACCCGATGTTTACATTAGTTACCAGTGTGAGCAGGGAGCCGCGCACACTGAGCGCTGGCTCCTTGCTCTCCTAGCTGCATTACACATCGGGTTAATTAACCCGATGTGTAATGCAGCTACATGTGCAGAGAGCAGGGAGCCGCGCACACTGAGCGCTGGCTCCTTGCTCTCCTAGCTGCATTACACATCGGGTTAATTAACCCGATGTGTAATGCAGCTACATGTGCAGAGAGCAGGGAGCCGCGCACACTGAGCGCTGGCTCCTTGCTCTCCTAGCTGCTGTACACATCGGGTTAATTAACCCGATGTGTACAGCAGCTACATGTGCAGAGAGCCGGAGCCGGCAGCACAGGCAGCGTGAGAGCTGCGGAGGCTGGTAACTAAGGTAAATATCGGGTAACCACCTTGGTTACCCGATGTTTATCTTGGATACAGCTTACCTCAGCTGTCAGACGCCGGCTCCTGCTCCCTGCTCGCTTCATTTGTCGCTCTCTTGCTGTCACACACAGCGATCTGTGTGTCACAGCAGGAGAGCGGCTTTGAAGAAAACGAACCAGGGCTGTGTGTAACGAGCAGCGATCTCGCAGCAGGGGCCAGATCGCTGCTCATTGTCACACACAGCGAGATCGCTAATGAGGTCACTGCTGCGTCACAAAAAGCGTGACTCAGCAGCGATCTCGGCAGCGAGCTCGCTGTGTGTGAAGCACCCCTTAGGGACATGAACACTACAGGGGGTAATTACCTACAGACAATACAATGTACACACAAGCAATTCAAATAATGGATGGTGAACCAAGCGTAAAATATGAACCTTCACAGCATGATACACAGTACACCATATCCCACCATCACAACCTCTCCCTCCTTCTGAATAAGTGAGTATGCCATAAGGTCTATACAGACCTCTGGCCATCTCACTTAAGTCCATGTTTCTCAGCTGTGGATAGTCTATGGTTCTTCTTGCTGGGACAGTCCATCAGCATTCTGGTGTTTCCTTCAATGCTTGTATTGGATGGAGAAGCTGTAGATATTCCCTTGTACAGTGGTAGGGTTGGAACTACAAGCTTCCCTTTGAGTCCTCCTTCACTCAGTGTTTCCTGCACCCACAAATCGGCATTCTAGATCTCCCACATCATTTCCTAGGAGAATATCTGCAGGCAAGCCGCTCATCACCCCAACCACACATTGCTTGACCCCAAAGCCAAAGTCCAGATTGTTACGCTCACCGAGGAGCGGCGAGCGGCCGGAGGTGGACCCACTGGACCGTGCACCGGACTCCCCTAAGAAGATGACCAGCAGCGAACCCCTATACAGGGACTGTGCGGTGCCTCCTCAAAGGCCTAGATGCACGGCAGCCAGGAACCGGTAGTAGGAGTCTCTGTACGGCCAGGTGTAGCACGGGTGTGACGTCCGCAGCAGGCAGAACACGGTTGTGGCACCAGAGATGTTCACAGCAGGTGGCACAGAGACGTTCACTGTAGGTTCACATGGCTGTAGAGCCATGGGACCGGTAAGAGGAAGGACGTCGCTGCTGGGGGCTGGGACCGGGAGTGCATGTGGGGGCCATGCTGGGGCTGGGCAGATGTGAGGGAGAGCGCCCCCTCGGGATCTGGCAGGACCAGGCGCTACACAGATCTACAGTCTTTGGGATATTCCTCCTTTGTCCTCCAGCTAATTCAATAACAATCCCTGGTCCATGATGTATTGCCTCTGGCCGAACTACCCGGGGATCAGCTATTGTGAGAAATGCCTCGGAGTTACAAAATCCAATAACTCTGTCCATCCAGCACAACCTCCTGTAAGTGCTTACTTGGATGGAAAGAGGAACTCGGGGCTGTGGCTCGCACCTTATAAACCCCTATTGTTCGACCACGAGTGTCTGAGTCATTAGGCAAGTCAAATTGAGGGGGTGAGAACTCCTCCCCCATTGTGTTTGGCTGTACAGAATGAACAGGTCAATTTGGTGCAAGGTCATTCTTCAATCGACCAGCAGGGCAAGTGTTTTGCAAATTCCCAGGCTGCCCACATCGATAACATCTGCACTGTGTCGTACTCCTTCCAATGTGCATTCTGGAGAAGGCAGTAGGAGGACCTGGTGACAAAGGCCGAAGGCCATACACTCCAACAGGGGCATCTACGGTGCAGGTTTCAGCGGTACCCTCCAGTGGAGGTGGTGGTAACTCTTCCTCAGGTGGGATGGAGTGCACAAAATATACTGGATGAGATGGAGGTGCGTGTGGGTCCCTCCGAGTCTTTGCGGGACAACTGGATTGCAAGTGCCCAGGTTGCCCGCACCCATAACATCTCCTCTCTGTGATTCCCACAGGGCATGGTCGGAACTGTTGGGGCCCAGAATTGTGAAACGTGGATGTCATCGGCTTGCAGCTGGGTGGAGGGGCAGATGTAACTGGGGAGCACCGGGGCACAGGAGCAGGCAGTGGCTTTTTGTCCATAAGCCTCCTCCATTGTGGTCAGATAGTAAGGGCCTCATCAGCCAGGGCTGCAGCTCTATCCAAGGTGTGCGGCGTGCGCTCTCTGACCCATTCCCGTATTTCTGAGGGACACTTGGAAAGAAATTGTTCTATAAGAAATACCTGTATAATGTCTTCCACAGTGAAGGTGTCTTCCGCTTCCAGCCATCTCCGACATCCCTGATACATCCTATGGGCATACATCCTAAACGATTTCCCCGTGGTGCATGGGAGGTTTTGGAACTGTGCCCTATTTGAGTCTGGGGTAATGGCGTGGCAATCCAGTTTAGTCCGCTTTAAAATGTTGTAATCCAGCGGTTCTGCTGTGACTCAATGGTGCGATAAGCCTCTGCCAGGCTTCTGTTCAGGAGTCCCACTAACAAACACATCCAGCCAGAGTGGGGAACCTCCATCACCGCACACTGCTGCTCAAAGTCGTTGAAGAACCCTTCCACATCTCTGGAAGCCTCATCAAATGGCTTGAAGTCTGCCCGGGTGATACTTACAGGCTCCCGGATCGCTGGGTTTACACTCCAACATATATTACTCTCTCTGCTGGACTCCATTGCTTGTCTCCTCTGTGCTCGATGAGCAGCCTCTTCTTTATACTCCTGAGATACACCTGGGCCCAGAACCGCCATGTCTTCTTCGAACCACACCAACCACTGGCTTTTTAGGACAGGGATCCCCGTCCCCAGTGTTTGTCCATCACACATCTGGGAGGAGGTGGTCTGGCTCGCACCCACCAGTAGATCAATTAAGGCCTCTTTACTCAGTACCTGGTAGTTCAAGCCCAGATCTTTGGCTCTCTCCTTTAGACTAGATGCGCTCCAGTTTCTGTACTCACTCTGTGGGTGGATCTCCTGTCGCGGGCGGGGAGGACGCCACCGCTGCTGCGCGCTCGCTAACGCTCGGGTCCGGCGCTGCTGCAGCTGCTGCTCGGTGGCTCGAGCGGTGGGCCAGATCCGGGGACTCGAGCGGCGCTCCTCGCCCGTGAGTGAAAAGGGTGGTTGGTTTGGGGGATTTAGTCCGTGACGCCACCCACGGGTCATGATGAAGATGGGCACCACCGCTGCTGGTGATGGGGATCCCGGGAGCGATGGTAGGGAGCAGCTGGGATGTTGTTTTCCCCCTCCGTGGGTAGGGGTCGGTGGTCCTGGGGCCCAGTGATGTGATGGGGAGGCTGGGTTGGTGAGGTGCAGGGTTGCAGAGACAGCGCGGCGCGGTGCCGGATGTCTCGGGTATACTCACTCAGTAAGAGATGCACAAAGTCCTCGGTAAACCAAACAGCTGGATGGACGGGTCCCACAGCCGGCTGCAGTGTCTCTCCCCGGACAGGTGATGGCGGCTGTCTTTCCCTGCACCTTGATGTACTTAGTTGACTACTATGGATCCCCAACAGTAGTCCGCTCCCCGGAGGATGGATGCCAGAGGAGCCCGTTTGCCCGCAGGCACTGGCCCTTGGGTCTCTAGCCTTAGGCAGTAGTTGTATACCCTCACGGTGTGGGCGGTTGCCTTCTATCGGGTCTTTGGTTGTTAGGAAACCCCTTGAGTTCTGGTCACACTCGGATTTGACTATTGTCGGCGGCTCGAAGCCTGGTCGGGGTCCGATGGCCCTGCCTGTGTGTGCTGGCTTCACTTCGCTCCCCGGTCGGTACCGGCGAGCCAACGCCTGACCCCGGTCCTACGGTTCCGCGTTGCTTCACCACTCCTGCAGACGGCCACCACCGTCTGCCAACCTTGTTGTCAGTGCCTGGGCCACAAACCCAGACACTCCAGAGTTTACTCCACTCACTTCCACCTCCTGGACTAAACTTCTTTTTCCGCCTCCAGGCCTGTGAACTCCTTGGTGGGTGGGACCAACCACTTGGCTCCGCCCCACCTGGTGTGGACATCAGACACTGGAGGGAGGCAACAAGTGTTTTGTGTCTGGCTGGTGTCACTGTCTAATCGGGGCGGGGGTGTTTGTGTGTTACCTGTGACGATCTGGCTAGTCCAGGGCGTCACACTCCCCTTTGGCGAAATGCAGACCGTCCGCGGGCTGCCCGTCCATCACAGGTTTTATTTTTTTTTTTTTTTCAAAAACTGTAAAAATATAAATTAACATGAAAACATTTCAAACATATAAGCATTTTTGTTAGGACACTTAAACGTTGCACATATAAAACACATTTTTAATACTGACGGACGGACGGATGTCTTCCGCTCTCCCACCCAAGCAACCTAGACCTGATGCTGCCCCTAAATAGTGGGCAGCACTCCTTGACCCCAGTCCAGGTTCAGGCTGCCCGAGCGGGAACGGGTACGGTTACTCGCACCCGGCTGTCACTTCAGGGGACCCCACGTCCAGGGGGACCCACGGAGGATGGCCACCGGTCCTGGTGGTGGCCGGGCCCCAGCCTGCTCTGCTGCGGGCCCTTCCTCCAATCTGCCTCTCCGGAGGCGGCAACGGCTTCCATCCCATAAAACTATTTACATTCCCACCAGTTCGTGGGTGGCCTGCCAGTTCTCAGCCATGTCCATGAGTAGTCACTCATGCAGGTGGTAAACACAGAGAGTCCCTCCAGGGACAACTTGCCGGCAACGGCCGGTATAATCAAATGGACAATCAGGTAAAGAACTCGGTTGATTAAGGTCATTCACTTAAACTGCTGAGGGTCCCAACGGGGACAACTGCTTGCAACGGCGGACCGCTGCCTATTCCACCTCTTCCTCCGAAGTGGCCTCACCCTTCGCTGTTAATATTGCAAACATCCGGTGGCAGGCCTGGTGGGAGAGGGCCGCCCGGTATCCGTTCCCTTCACCACGCGGGACATAGAAAGCTACTGGCGCATCGCCGTTGGGAAGACTCTCACCCGCTTCCTCGGACTCCGAGACCGGATCTGTGTCAGCCCCTGAGCTGCTGTCATCCGACTCCAGGGAACTAATGGTGGGGCTTGGCAGGTCGGTATCGGTTTCCAGCTGAGGCCAGACTCGTGGCTCCTCCATGGCAAGTGACCCGTTATTGACCGGTGTATGGAGGTCTGCCATCGGTTCTTCTAAATCACCCACTCCAGCTGTTGATTGGCTGGCGTCCTCTCGGGCTTCCGGGCCCTGGCGGGGCAGCGCGGACTCCGCCACCTCCATCGGCAACGGTGGTCTGAGCAGGGTTGTACGGGCGGTCAGCACAGGAGATGGGTCGGGCCCTGCTGGGGCCAGGGGTAGACCGGGTCCTTCAGCCGCAATGGCCGGTCCTTTAGGGACACAAGGGCGTGGGTCACTCACCAGCTACTCTAGCATGGCCTCTATTTCATGCGCCCGCACGACCGCAGCCAGCTCCTCCATCTCAGCGGTCCAGCGATCTAGCAGGTCCCGTACTTGGGCTCGGTTACGGCAGCACAATAGCATCACTTGGGTATTCAGCCAAGCCGCTGTCCCTGGGGCAGGTTCCGGAGACTCAGGCTTCTCAGGTGGTGCGGACATGTTGCAAGCTGCTTGCAGGAACCGATTAGCTTTGCAGAGTCCTGGCATCCCCGCTTTTATAGCCTCGGCTTCATTAGGCAGACACACACCCGCCCCCCCTTGGTTCTCTTCAGCACTTCCGTTTGTTGGGGGCGGGGCTTCGCTTTCGCGCCTTCCCTGCTCGGAGAAGACGCTCGAGCGGGAGATTTTTGCGCCAAGATGGCGGCAATTCAAAATTTTCGGCCGGACACCGCCGGCGGAGATCACAAGGCGCACTTCTACCGGTAAGTAGAGGGTTTCAATCCTCTTCGTGACGCCAAGTTGTCGCGGGCGGGGAAGACGCCGCCTCTGCTGTGCGCTCGCTAACACTTGGGTCCGGCGCTGCTGCGGCTGCTGCTCGGTGGCTTGAGCGGTGGGCCGGATCCGGGGACTCGAGTGGTGCTCCTCGCCCGTGAGTGAAAAGGGTGGTTGGTTTGGGGGATTTAGTCCGTGATGCCACCCACGGGTCGTGGTGAAGATGAGCACCACCGCTGCTGGTGACGGGGATCCCGGGAGCGATGGAAGGTAGCAGCTGGGATGTTGTTTTCCCCCTCCGTGGATAGGAGTCGGTGGTCCCGGGGCCCGGTGATGTGACGGGGAGGCTGGGTTGGTGAGGTGCAGGGTTGCAGGGACAGCGCAGCGTGGTGCCGGATGGCACGGGTGTACTCACTCAGTAAGAGATGCACAAAGTCCTCGGTAAACCAAACGGCTGGATGGACGGGTCCCGCAGCCGGCTGCAGTGTCTCTCCCCGGACAGGTGATGGCGGCTGTCTTTCCCTGCACCTTAATGTACTTAGTTGACTACTATGGATCCCCAACGGTAGTCCGCTCCCTGGTGGATGGATGCCGGAGTAGCCTGTTTCACCGCAGGCGCTGGCCCTTGGGTCTCTAGCCTTAGGCAGTAGCTATATACCCTCACGGTGTGGGTGGTTGCCTTCTATTGGGTCTTTGGTTGTTAGGAAACCCCTGGGGTTCCGGTCACACTCGGATTTGACTATTGTCGGCGGCTCCAAGCCTGGTTGGGGTCCGATGGCCCTGCCTGTGTGTGCTGGATTCACTTCGCTCCCCAGTCGGTACCGGCGGGCCAACGCCCGAACCCGGTCCTACGGTTCCGCGTTGCTTCACCACTCCTGCAGACGGCCACCACCGTCTGCCAACCTTGCTGTCAGTGCCTGGGCTACAAACCCAGACACTCCAGAGTTTACTCCACTCACTTCCACCTCCTGGACTAAACTGTTCTTTTTCTGCCTCCAGGCCTGTGAACTCCTCGGTGGGTGGGGCCAACCGCTTGGCTCCGCCCCACCTGGTGTGGATATCAGACACTGGAGGGAGGCAACAAGTGTTTTGTGTTTGTCTGGTGTCACTGTCTAATGGGAGCGGGGGTGTTTGTGTGTTACCTGTGACGACCTGGCTAGTCCAGGGCGCCACACTCCATTACGATGTGTTCTGCTAATCCCACTGCTGCCACCAGTTGTGATGGAGCCCTTCTCCCATATCACACAATCAACAGAGCGAGAGATGAGTGAGCAATCCCAAGCATATCTATTCCATACAATCCAGAAGATCCATCAAATAATCCACCACACAGAGGGTAAAATATTCCAATAATGGCATGTCCCGGGGATGAGTCACAATCCTTTAGCAGTCCTTTTCCAGGCAAATCGGGATGTCTCAGTCTTTCTGTAGTGTCAGCCTTTACTCAGAGGATCAATCTTTGTCCTTCTCTCTTTTCCTGCTTAGCCAGACAAGCAAATCCCCCAGGTAAGCAGAGAGTTTACAGTAGGTGGATCCCAGGCCTCCTCCCCCAGACTTAGGGACAGGAACACTACAGGGGGTAATTACCTACAGACATTACAATGTACACACAACAATACAAATTATGAACAGTGAACCAAGCATAAAATACGAACCTGCACAGCATGATACATAGTACACATTATCCCAGCATCATAGTATAATAGTAGTGATATTCATGGCATGTGTTACGTCCAGGTGGTGGAAACTCTGGACCGTACACCGGTTTCCCCTGAGGAGGCAGCCAGGCCGGTCACCCCGCCAGAGGCTCCTGATGCACGGCAGCCGAAGCACTATTGGTAGCCAGACAGTCCGTAGAGGAGCAGGAAAGGTGGATGTCGTGGAACAAACGGAGTTCTGGACGGTAGTCCGGGTGACGAGGCTCAGGGTCCGAGGCCGGGTTGTAGGGTCAGGTGGAATCCGGAACCTGCTGAGCGATGGGGCGGGTCACCGAACGGAGCCAGGGACTGGAGACTGGCGGAGCTGCAGAGGTGGTGGAACATCCGCCGAAGTCACCGTCAGGGTCCAGGGATGGACTTGGTTCGGAGCGGCTGGCGTGGCAAGACAGGCTCTGCAAGACAGACAGGGTTAATACAGGGCAAAGCACAGGGTAAAGCAATATGGGGACCTGAACACTAGCTTGCTAAACACGTAGAACAGGCCCCGCCCACCAGGAAAGAGAAACCTAATATACCCTGTACCTGTCTATGCAATTTCCTGTTTCTGGGTGCTGGCCCTTTAAGAGAGGGTCAATGACCGCGCGCGCGCCCTAATGCGCATGCGCGAGGCCCGTGTGCCAGAAGCCAGTCCAGGAAGCGGTGAGGAGGAAGCAGGAGCGCCCGGCTGTGTGTCCCATGTCGCAGAGGAGCGCCGGGAGCAGGGAGCAGGACAAAAGGAGGGTGCAGGCGCGGAGGACGGGACCGGAACCGGGGTGGTGAGCAGGGGACGCCGGCGGGAACCGGGGAGCAAGCCACGGGGACCGGAGAGCGGGGCCCGGGGACCGGGAAGCGTGACAGCATGCAGCCTATTTTTTCTGATACATTACAATTCTGTAAGATGGGAAACTGTAAATGATTAATAACTGCTGAGTAAAAAAAATGGACTGCACATGGATGACAAGTGAGAAAAAAAATGTACCACTTTTCTGGATGAAAATGAGGTGGAGGAGGAAGCAGGAGCGCCCGGCTGTGTGTCCCATGTCGCAGAGGAGCGCCGGGAGCGGGGAGCAGGACACAAGGAGGGTGCAGGCGCGGAGGACGGGACCGGAACCGGGGTGGTGAGCAGGGGACGCCGGCGGGAACCGGGGAGCGGGCCATGGGGACCGGAGTGCGGGGCACGGGGACCGGAGAGCGGGGCCCGGGGACCGGGAAGCGTGACAGTACCCCCTCCCCCACGCCCCCCTCCCCGCAACCGGGACAGGAAGGCACGTATCAGAGGAGTGCCAACATTCTCCCGGGGCTCCCAGGACCTATCCTCCGGACCATACCCCGCCCAGTCCACCAGGAAGTATTGCCGACCTCGCACAGTCTTCATGGCCACGATATCCCTTACCGCATAGATGTCATCGGCAGCGATGGGAGGAGGAGCAGTACCGGCATCAGCGGAGAAGGGACCAAGGACAACAGGCTTGAGCAGGGAGACATGGAAGGAGTTGGGTATCCGCATCGTGGCCGGGAGCTGCAGCTTGTAGGATACTGCATTAATCTTGCTGATGACTTTAAACGGCCCGATGTACCGAGGACCCAACTTGTACGATGGCAACTTCAATCGGACATATTTGGATGCAAGCCAGGCCAAATCACCAGGGGAGAAACACGGGGGATCCAGGCGCCGTTTGTCCGCATGTCTCTTCATCCGCAAAGAAGCACGCTCTAGGGAAGTCTTGACAGAGCTCCATATGGCTGAGAAGTCTTGGACCAGAGCATCTGCTGCGGGGACGTCGGAAGCCGAGGATACTGGCAATGGGACAGAAGGCTGAAGTCCGTAAACGACTCGGAAGGGAGAGCAGGAAGTGGACTCGCTGATGTGGTGGTTGTGGGAGAACTCAGCCCAAGGAAGAAGCGCGGACCAGTCATCGTGATGGGCATTAACGTAGTGGCGCAGGAAGGAGGTTAGGATCTGATTGACCCTTTCCACTTGCCCATTCAACTGAGGATGGTAGGCTGAAGAGAAGTCCAGAGATACTCCCAGATGTTTGCAGAGGGCCCTCCAGAAGCGCGAGGTAAACTGAGTTCCTCTGTTGGACACAATGTGTGTGGGAAAGCCATGCAATCGGAATATATGTTGTATGAAGGAGTCAGCTAGTTCCTGGGCAGAGGGCAGCCCGGCCATGGGAATGAAGTGAGCCATTTTTGAGAAACGGTCCACCACAACCCATATGACTGTGTGTCCAGAGGATAAGCGTAAGTCCGTAATGAAGTCCATTGCAATATGTTGCCACAGAACGGAAGGAATGGGCAGAGGCAGAAGACGTCCATATGGTAGGTGCTTGGGTGTCTTGTTCCGGGCACAGGACGAACAGGCTGAGACGAAGGTTGCGACGTCTTTACAGAGAGACGGCCACCAGTAGTGACGGACAATCGTACTCCACGTCTTCTTCTGACCAGCGTGGCCGGCGATCTTTGAGGCATGGCCCCATTGCAGGACTCTGTGTCTGTCAGTATCAGAGACATAGGTTTTCCCAGGGGGTATCTGAGTCAGAGCGACAGGAGCCACCGGAATGACTTTGCTGGGGCTGATGATGGGCTGGAACGTCTCCTCCTCCAGCTCAATGGGCACGAAGGACCTAGACAAGGCGTCTGCCCGCACGTTCTTGTCCGCGGGCCGAAAATGGAGTTGGAAATCAAAACGAGCAAAAAACAAGGACCAGCGGGCTTGTCGTGGGTTCAGTCTTTGGGCTGACCGCAGATACTGCAGATTCTTGTGGTCCGTGTAGATAATCACAGGATATACAGCTCCCTCCAAGAGGTAGCGCCATTCCTCCAAGGCCAGCTTGACGGCCAGTAGCTCCCGATCACCGATGGAGCTGTTACGTCCGGGTGGTGGAAACTCTGGACCGTACACCGGTTTCCCCTGAGGAGGCAGCCAGGCCGGTCACCCCGCCAGAGGCTCCTGATGCACGGCAGCCGAATTACTATTGGTAGCCAGACAGTCCGTAGAGGAGCAGGAAAGGTGGATGTCGTGGAACAAACGGAGTTCTGGACGGTAGTCCGGGTGACGAGGCTCAGGGTCCGAGGCCGGGTTGTAGGGTCAGGCGGAATCCGGAACCTGCTGAGCGATGGGGCGGGTCACCGAACGGAGCCAGGGACTGGAGACTGGCGGAGCTGCAGAGGTGGTGGAACAGCCGCCGAAGTCACCGTCAGGGTCCAGGGATGGACTTGGTTCGGAGCGGCTGGCGTGGCAGGACAGGCTCTGCGAGACAGGGTTAATACAGGGCAAAGCACAGGGTAAAGCAATACGGGGACCTGAACACTAGCTTGCTAAACACGTAGAACAGGCCCCGCCCACCAGGAAAGAGAAACCTAATATACCCTGTACCTGTCTATGCAATTTCCTGTTTCTGGGTGCTGGCCCTTTAAGAGAGGGTCAATGACCGCGCGCGCGCCCTAATGCGCATGCGCGAGGCCCGTGTGCCAGAAGCCAGTCCAGGAAGCGGTGAGGAGGAAGCAGGAGCGCCCGGCTGTGTGTCCCATGTCGCAGAGGAGCGCCGGGAGCGAGGAGCAGGACAAAAGGAGGGTGCAGGCGCGGAGGACGGGACCGGAACCGGGGTGGTGAGCAGGGGACGCCGGCGGGAACCGGGGAGCAAGCCACGGGGACCGGAGAGCGGGGCCCGGGGACCGGGAAGCGTGACAGCATGCAGCCTATTTTTTCTGATACATTACAATTCTGTAAGATGGGAAACTGTAAATGATTAATAACTGCTGAGTAAAAAAAATGGACTGCACATGGATGACAAGTGAGAAAAAAAATGTACCACTTTTCTGGATGAAAATGGGGCCGATTTTTTCATACGCTCTTATGACCCTAGCCCTATAGGAGTTATATTTTGCATATACAGGGAGTATTATAATAATTATATTCTTGGTTATAGTAGGTTGAATTATTGTTAGCAAAGTCTTGTACATAGAGGGCAGTATTAAAATGCTCATTTTCTTGCAAATGAATAGGAGTTCTCCATGTATGAGAATATAACTACTATAATACTGCCCCTATGTATAAGAATAGCAGACAATCTCTGTTATTAAAGTTATTTATTATATTCAGACGTTTCTTTCGGTGCTCAGAATAAACTTTAGATGTAATATCACCCAGCTAGAGATGATAAAGTGTTTCTGGGACTGGTAAAATAAATTGTAGGGTAATAATTAAATGAGTATATTAGGTGAAGTTACCTCATTTATAATGTGTGATTAATGATATGCAAGACCCCAATGGATATGTAAATTAGCCTTCTCAGTTAAACAATGAACATAGTTGTTATTAGTATTGTTTTGTTTTTTAAATTCATCAACAGTCGTTACTAATTACCCTTCACCCTTGGGCACCAGGCTGTGCCGATACCTGAGATCTCAGCAGTTTTCTGTGCTTTGCTCTCTGATGATAGGTGTTATCTTACTGACAGAGTGTTCATGTAATTGTATAATGTCATGATTATTAATACACTGCCAGCACTAACAGATATCATACTGTCCTCACTGTGATGCAGCGAAAAGAACTTACATTAATGGAAAACAAAGCTAAAGCCTTGAATAATGAAACAGTTACAACTTTCCAATATAATTAGTTTTATTGCCTCACTGGTTTAACCCCTTACTGACCTAGGACAGACGAGTAAGTCATAGGTCGTGTTTCTGCCTTTGATGCGGGCTCACACGCTGAGCCCGCATCTTTCCCTGCACATGTCAGCTGATCTGATCAGCCAATGGCTGAATCTTAACAGCCACAGGTGAATCAGAGATCTAACCGTGGCTGTTAACCAGTTAAATCCCGCTGTCAATCTCTGACAGCGGGATATAACAAGCGCCAGCACAGGGCCGGTTTCAGGTTTTTGTGGGCCCTGGGTGAAAGAGTCTCAGTGGGCCCCATCCACACATAGACATGTACAGATACATACTCATACAGGCATACGTACACATACATATTTAAAGAGAAATTTAAAAAAAAACACATATAAATAGACATAAATGTAGACACAGTCATATACACTGACATACATAGATATACACATATTACATGCACACACAGACACATTAAAGATATTTCTAATATTTGGAATCTGAAAACAGCCACATTCACCTACCCCACTTGTCTCCATCCAGCTCCTCCTGGGCATGTGTCTGTGCCACGCTGATTGGTGGCAGTCACTAACAGACATGGCCACACATAGAGCACACTGACACAGCTGTATATACATCACAAGAGAGGCTGGGGACATACACATTACTGGGGGGCATACATATTACTGAGGAAAGCGGTATACAGCAATGGGGACATACCGCTCCAAAGGGGGGCATACAGCTCTAGAGGGGAGCAGTGGCTCTGGGGTGGGGGGTCAAACAGCTCTGAACTGGGGGGTGACACGCAGCTCTGGGGGTATACAGCACTGGGATGGGGGGACATACAGCTCTGAGGGGGTATACGGCACCAGGGTAGAGGGGACATACAACTCTGGGCTTATAATAGTATGCAGCCCCCATATTCCTCTATATAGTGTTATGAAGCCTCATAGTCCTCCATATAGTATTATGTAGCCCCCATGTATTATAATGCAGCCCCCATATGGCATTATGCAGCCCCCATATGGCACTATGCAACCCCCATATGGCACTGCGCATCGCCCATATGGCACTATGCAGCCCCCAAATGGAACTATGCAACCCCCATATGGCACTATGTAACCCCTATATAGTACTAGGCAACACCCATATAACATTAAGCAGGCCCTATACAGCACAATCCAGACCCAGATAGCATTATGCACCCACATGTAGTATACAGCCCGCTTATAGCACAATGCAGACCCAGATAGCATTAGGCACCTTCATGTAGTATACAGCCCGTATATAGCACAGTGCAGACCGAGATAGCATTAGGCACGTTCATGTAGTATACAGCCCGTATATAGCACAGTGCAGACCTAGATAGCATTAGCACCTTCATGTAGTATACAGCCCGTATATAGCACAGTGCAGACTCAGATAGCATTAGGCATCATCATGTAGTATACAGCCCGTTTATAGCACAATGCAGGCCCAGATAGCATTAGGCACCTTAATGTAGTATACAGCCCGCATAAAGCACAATGCAGGGCCAGATAGCATTAGGCATCCTCATATAGTATACAGCCTGTATATAGCACAATACAGGACCATATAGCATTAGGCATCCTCATGTAATATACAGCCCCCATATCATTTAATGCACCCCCATGGTTGTCTGGCCACAGTGATTGAATATATACTCACTTTTCCTCGTTCCCCCGCTGCTCCGGTCTCCTCAGCATATCCACTGCTGTCGCTCGCTCTGAGGTTACTGCAGGCGCTCAGTGTTGACGTCACCGCGCTCTGCTGCTGAGCTGTCAGAGCGCCTACAGACACTGCGGGAGAATGATAAGAGAGTGAGCGCACCGCTCCATCTCATCATTGCTTTCAATTGTATTGGCAACTGCGATGCCAATACAATTGAAAGTGAGATCCTCGGCGGGGGAAGAGGCCGGTGACTACCCTGAGTAGCGGTGGCGTAGCCTGCCCCCCAGCAGCTCAGTGGCCCGGCATTTGACCGGGTTTGCCGGGTGCTGACGTAAAGGAGATATCATGAGAAGTCGGGGGTCAGTTGATGATCACTGTGTGTCATGACGAAATTTTCACAGGAGATCAGAATAGAGCGATGCTGAAGCATCACTCTGTGTAGCATAAGTGATCGGATATTTGCAACTTTAAGACCTCTAAGGGGATTAGTAAATACAATAAAAACTGGAAAAAAAGTTTTTAAAATGTGAAAAAAATAAAAAAATACACAAGTTCAATTCATCCCTCTTTTGTCACATTGAAAATAAAACAATAAAAAAATAAAAAATACACATATTTGGTATTGCTGCATTCAGAAACGTTCGATCTATCAAACTCTAAAATATATTAATCTGATCAGTAAACAGCATAACAAAAAAAAATAAAAACCTCCAGAATTACGTTTTTTGGGCCACTGCAAAATTGCAATAAAATGCTAGAAGAGGCGATCGCAATAAAAATGTCAACTTAGGGCACATAAAATAAGCCATCACTAAGCTCCAGATCCAGAGAACTAAAAATATTAAGGTTTTCAGAAAATAGCGCTAAAAGCAAATTATTTTTCCCCACAAACATCTGAATTTTTTTTACTACTTAAATTGAAAGAAAACCATACTTATTTAGTTTCTGCATACTCGTACTGACGTGGGGAATCATACTGCCAGGTCAGTTTTAGCATGTAGTGAAGACGGTAAATAAAAACCCAAAAATCAGAATCTTGGAATTGCAGTTTTTTGCAATTTCACCGCACTTGGATTTTATTTCTTGTTTGTCAATACACTATATGGTAAAACTTCCATTCAAAACTACAACTCATCCCACAAAAAAAAACCCTCATATGGCAATATTGACAGAAAAATAAACACGTTACGGCTCTTGGAAGGCGAGGGGGTGAAACGAAAATGCAAAATGGAAAATTGCCAAGGGGTGAAGGGCTTAAAGATCTCTGCTTGCTGTAAGTGAATAAGAATATTGTGTGTGTGTGTGTATATATATATATATATATATATATATATATATATAGTGTTTAACTGATAAAGGGTACAATTATAGAAAACAAGAACATTTCTATTCACTAATAGAAAATATGGAATGCAACGACCACAATTCATCACTTGCGGATTTTTAAAATTACTCTTTTTTTCTTTGTCGCTTGAGCCTGTAAAAGGCCCATTAGTTTTCATTTGCGCCATAAAAACAACAAAAAATAGATTTTGCACTTCAGTAGGGTATTGGAGCACAATTGTGCAGAAATTTACAGTAGTTAGAAGAGTTACAAATGATGAATTGCACTTCTACATCTGGAGAACCAAAACTATGTCCATAATGTGGAACAAAAAATGAGCAAGTAATGTGAAAGGGAACCTGTCAGTACAATGAGCCTCCTCGAACCTTATACAGTGGGTACGGAAAGTATTCAGACCCCTTTACATTATTCACTCTTTGTTTCATTGCAGCCATTTGGTAAATTCAAAAAAGTTCATTTTTTTTCTCATTAATGTACACTCTGCACCCCATCTTAACAGAAAAAACCCCACAAATGTAGACATTTTTGCAAATTTATTAAACAAGAAAAACTGAAATATCACATGGTTATAAGTATTCAAACCCTCTGTTCAGTATTCAGTAGAAGCACCTTTTGCACTAGTAAAGCCATGAGTCTTCTTGAGAATGATGCAACAAGTTTTTCAAACCTGGATTTGGGGATCCTCTGCCATTTTTCCTTGCAGATTCGCTCCAGTTCCTTCAGGTTGAATGGTGAACGTTGGTGGACAGCCATTTTCAGGTCTCTCTAGAGATGCTCAATTGGGTTTAGGTCAGGGATCTGGCTGGGGCAGTCAAGAATGATCACAGAGTTGTTCTGAAGCCACTCCTTTATTATTTTAGCTGTGTGCTTAGGGTCATTATCTTGTTGGAAGGTGAACCTTCTGCAAAGTCTGAGGTGCATAGCACTCTGAAAGAGGTTTTCTTATGGGATATCTCTGTACTTGGCCGCATTATTCTTTCCTTCAATTGCAACCAGTTGTCCTGTCCCTGCAGCTGAAATACACCCCCAAAGGATGATGCTGCCACCACCATGTTTCACTGTTGGAATTGTATTGGGCAGGTGATGAGCACTGCCTGGTTTTCTAAACACATACTGCTTAAGATTATCACCAAAAATGCTCTATCTTCATCTCATCAGACCAGAGAATCTTATTTCTCATAGTCTGGGAGTGATTCATGTGTTTTTTTGCAAACTCTATGCGGGCTTTCATATGCCTTGCACTGAGGAGAGGCTTCCGTCGGGCCACTCTGCCATAAAAACCCGACTGGTGGAGGGCTGCAGTGATAGTTGACTTCGTGGAACTTTCTACCATCTTCCTACTACATCTCTGGAGCTCAGCCACAGTGATCTTGGGGTTCTTCTTTACCTCTCTCACCAAGGCTCTTCTCCTACGATTGCTCAGTTTGGCTGGATGCCCAGGTCTAGGAAGAGTTCTGGTGATCCCAAACGTCTTCCATTTATGGATTATCAAGGCTACTGTGCTCTTCGGAACCTTGAGTACTGTAAAAATTCTTTTTTAACCTTGGCCAGATCTGTGCCTTGTCACCATTCTGTCTCTGAGCTCCTTGAGTAGTTTCTTTGACCTCATGATTCTCATTTGTTCTGACATGCACTGTGAGCTGTGAGGTCTTATATAGACAGGTGTGTGCCTTTTCAAATCAAGTCCTATCAGTTTAATTAAACACAGCTGGACTCCAATGAAGGAGTAGGACCATGTCAAGGAGGATCACAAGGAAATGGACAACTTGTAACTTAAATATGAGTGTCTAAACAAAGGGTCTGAATACTTATGACCATGTGATATTTCACTTTTTCTTGTTTAATACATTTGCAAAAATGTCTACATTTCTGGGCTTTTTATGTTAAGATGGGGTGCAGAGTGTACTTTAATGTGAAAAAAATGACTTTTTTGAATTTACCAAATGGCTGCAATGAAACAAAGAGTGAAAAATGTAAAGGGGTCTGAATACTTTTCACACCCACTGTATGTGGGCTCACAGGCCTGTGAACTATAGATCCTATCCATTGCTGCATTTCTGAGAAGTCAGCGTTTTCAATCATTTGCAAATTAGGTGTTAAGTACTCATGAGGCCACATTCACACATTCAGTATTCGTTGACTATTTTTTCCTCGTTGACTATTTTTGTTTGCAGCCAAAACCAGGAGTGGCACAATCAGAGGCAATGTATAATAGTGACACGTGCATCACTCCTGGTTTTGGCTTACACATACTGAGGTAAAAACTCTCAAAATACTCAATGTGTGATTGTGACCTGTGATAAAGCACTTCTTCATTCTCCCAAGGATGTTTCTCTGTCCAGCCCCTGCCATTTTAGGCCAAGTTCACTTGTTCAGTATTTGGTGAGTTTTTTACCTCAGTATTAGTAAACCAAAACTAGGAGTGGGACAATCAGAGGAATTCTCATTCCGCATGTTCACCCCCATAAACATAAAAAAGCCTATACTCCGGTGCCAGTGCACATCCAGTTAAGTCAGAACTTGTGTTCCTTGGGCTCATGTGACATTGATACAACATGGGACCCCCACAGCCCTTCAACGCCGACTTCCTTCTCCCTGCCTTAAGTAATTAACAGCTGCCACTTACTTCCTGTTAATTACTTAAACATACGAAAGCAGGGAGAAAGAAGCCGGTGTTGATTGATCGTGAGGCTCGTGTGTAATACCAATGTCACGTTAGCCCTGGGAATGTGAGAGTCGGCATAGCTGGAACCGTACCGACACCGGATGTAAGTATAGGCTTTTTCATATTTATGGGGGTGAATATTAGGAATGAGAGGGGGTTGTCCAAGTAATGTAGAACCCCTTTAAGTGCTCTGTCATGCCCAGAGCATCTCATTTGCACATGTATTACAATGCTACTTACTCAGGAATACAGCAACATATAGCAAATATAAATATCTTGTTTGATTTACATTTCAAAGACCTGCATGCCCGTATATGAAGTTTTGATAGTTGTTCTTACTGACAGATTCCCTTTAACTCAAAAAAATGTGGGAATAAAATATTGAATAAAACACAAATAAGGCAATGTGTCAGTATAAAATCATTTTTGCTCCAGAAAAAAAGTGTAATGACAAAGTGTAAGGAGCAGAGATGTGCTCAGAATTGCACTTTGCATAGGGGTCACAGTTAGACTCGCTTTTTCTTTTTTCCACACACTGACGCTATAATGTGAATTAGGAAATATCATTTATCTTCTACAGTAACAGGATGGAGGCGCTAAGTGGGCAGAGTGAATACGCAGATAGCTGGAAACCGAGAGGCCACGAGCAGTATATAAACCTGTGATCATACGTGTGTTCAGTAACTTCCAGTCTTATGAATATTTCTGTGTGTTGGCTATTTGCAGGTGGTGCGCCCTTTACCTGGTGGATCGGAAAGGGCAATGAGAAGCACTCGTACTGGGGAGGGTCCTTACCGGGGCAGTGCACCTGTGGACTAGAAGAAAGCTGCATTGATATGAGGCATTACTGCAACTGTGACGCCGACAAGAGTGACTGGTAAGAAAGCAGCTCCGCTCACTGCACAGGAATGCCACCTTCTATTATTGCTATATAGGCATGTGGCAGAGTTGGGGTTGTCAGCTGGCTCAGCTCATGGAGATATCAGGTTGAATTTACTTTTTGTACTTGAGTCATTGACATGTCTGCTTCCATATTTATCCTGATCTTTGTATACTTCTTGCACACTTGCATTGTAAGATGTAGATTTATACACCAAACATTGTACAAAGCTCTGCTGTCCAGTAATATACACTATATAATGCAGAAGATTGTACTTCACTCTTCTGTTCTCAAGTTACATCATTATAGTGCTATAAGGCATATGGAGAGATTGTTTTAGTCCATATAAGAATTTTTTTTTACTTGGAATTAATAAATTTGAAGTTTTTTTTAAAGACATGGGGCTGGATATGTTTCCCTCCCCTCCTCCTTTCCAATGATTGTGACTGTAATGTACAATGATTCTATCTGTCTCTTTAAGAAAAACCAGGTCTAGGGAATTGTGGGTAGGGACAGGAAGAGAGGCGGAAAGGAGGTTTTTAGTTTCAGTTATGACCATGCTGATGTAACTGTATGCTGGAGAATAAAGAATAAAGTACAGTTACAAGTTACTCTCGTGGATTCCTTACACCGTGTGGACATTACAGTGACATTATTATATACCATCTGATGTGTGTACACAGTATTTCACACTACTCTGTACTCTGGATGTGGTATACCATATACATAGATATACAATGTACTGCACTGATCACACCTGGACCTACAGGACCTCACATATTCTATATGTAATATGAGCCATATAATGTGTGCTGTCCTTCAGGCTCAGATGTGATCAGTTAACAAACAGAATCTAAATTTGACCATACCAATATTGATTTGATGGTGGGGAGAGAAGTGACTCACCCCACCCACACAACCTCCATAAGTAAAGCAAAAAACAGGAGAACAAGGAGTTTATTGTGTAATAAACAGTATCTTTTTATTTTTAGTAAAGATATTTTTTTGAAGATTTTTTAAAAAATTAATTAATGAACAAACAAAAAACAACAGATGATAGCAGACACATCTGAAAAACATGAATGATAAAAAAGGTCATAGGGACACAAGACAAATTGTACAGAACTGCAATGAGAAGAAAAAAAGGGCCATGTGCCAGAGGCTTGAGGTAGCCACACAAAGCAGGTACTGTCACCTACACATCAATTGCACACATCAACAAAGTGCTATGTGCCAAGGAGAAAGATTGCAATATACCCATGAGAAATATCAAAAAATAGCAGCACTATAAATAAAGTGCTAAGTGCAGAAAAGGGGGGGGGGGGTAGCAAAGGGAAGCTGAAGGAGTTGTATCAGTAACAATAAGTATTTAGATCATACAGTTAACAACAGCTTCCCTGGACGAAGTACTGAAGTGCAATCACAGCAGCATTGGTGATGGAAGTATGCTATCGATGTGTAGGTCACATACCATTGGAGGGTCAGGCTTCTTCAGGGAGGGAGAGTGGCCACTCTCCCTCCCTGAAGAAGCCGTGTATGGGGATATTTTTCTCCCCTAGGTGAAACGTACGTCGGTGGGTGTGGGGGGTATTTTGCCTTCCTTGGGACACCTTCACAAGACTCGAACTGCTCTGACCCTCAAATGGTATGTGACCTACACATCGATAGCATACTTCCATCACCAATGCTGCTGTGATTGCACTTCAGTACTTCGTCTAGAGAAGCTGTTGTTAACTGTATGATCTAAATACTTATTGTTACTGATACAACTCTTTCAGCTTCCCTTTGCTACCCCCCCTTTTCTGCACTTAGCACTTTATTTATAGTGCTGCTATTTTTTGATATTTCTTATGGGTATATTGCAATCTTTCTCCTTGGCACATAGCACTTTGTTGATGTGTGCAATTGATGTGTAGGTGACAGTACCTGCTTTGTGTGGCTACCTCAATCCTCTGGCACATGGCCCTTTTTTCCTTCTCATTGCAGTTCTGTACAATTTGTTTTGTGTCCCTATGACCTTTTTTATCATTCATGTTTTTCAGATGTGTCTGCTATCATCTGTTGTTTTTTGTTTGTTCATTAATTAATTTTTTAAAAAATCTTCAAAAAAATATCTTTACTAAAAATAAAAAGATACTGTTTATTACACAATAAACTCCTTGTTCTCCTGTTTTTTGCTTTCAGATGTGATCAGTGCAGGATTCTGTGTAGTGATGTCTGAGCTCTCCGCTGGAGCTCAGTGGAGTTATTGCAGGGGAGGGATGAGGTTGGAGCCGATGACCCGGCACTGACTGCCCGACCTGATCTGCAGCAGTTCACACTCCTGCAATAACTCACACTGATCCCCAGCAGAGTGGACGCTGACACTATGGAATCTCGTCTGGAGCGGCGTCCTGCTACCTCTCACTGCAGCCTCCTGCCTGGCACCATGCTGGATGATCTCATACTTACTGTGATCCACTGGGGCCTCCGCTTGGGTCCTCCCACAAGCCCCTTTACGGCAGGAAGAAGCAGCATCAGGCGCGCGGTGACATCATCCTTGCAAATGCAGCCCACACAGCGTGCAGTGAGCATGTTTGCAGCACAGTGATGGCCGGTATTGAAATTCTTTAAAGGTACAGTGAGGTCCTGAATGACTGCGGCATTAATAAAATCGCGGCCACACAGATGGTGATGGGGGCCCCCTCAAAAGCTGTTGTGGTGCGGGCCCTGGGGCTGTAGCCCCACCTGCCCTGCTCTGCTCAGCATTCAGAGACCTGGTAGATCTGCAGCAGATAAAATAGTGATTACATCAAAACTGCACACAAAAAGACCAGTAAGTGACACACCACTGAAATCAGCATCTCTGCCCATGCATAATGCTGCTAGCAAGAACCCAATGACAGATTCCTTTAAGAGATCTACAACTGAGGATTGTGTTAGAGTTATGTTTGACTTGTCCATAACAGCAACCAGAAGAATTGTAAATGCAGCTCTGGATGTGATAGGAGGAAAATATATTCATCTACAAACATATATAATTAATTGTAACTTAAAGGGGTGGTTCACTACTCTACAACAGTGACCACTATTCTGTAAAACTGATAGGGAAGGTGACGCGCCCACCGGGGCCTGGGGTGACTCGTTACCGTGCTGTGGTACTGCTGCTGGGGTGCCGTGGTGGCCAGGCCCGGCTCCCTGACCCCGGCGATGTTGTTTAATAAAGATGTAGGGGAGGATGGGAGTTGTTTGTGATGCCACCTGTAGTATGTGGCAAGTTTGGTGTGGCCGCTGTGAGACAGGGACCTCTGGGGCTGATGGTGATGCAGCTTTGATGGTATAGCGCTCTCCACAGGTAGTCCTGGGCCCCAGGGCGGAAGATGGTGCTAGTAGTCTATAATGGCGGAAGCAGGCAAATAAGGGAGTGACTCAGGGATGCAGTTAATAGATATTTTACTCTCTGTAGCTGGTTACACACAAGCCGGGGATCACCCTTGTAGTGCCGGGATTAACCGTGATGGGCTCCAGACGATCCCAGGTAGTTCGGAGGTCGACTTCGGTGCACCTAAATTTAATGTGCTCTTTCCCTGGTCGACTTCTGTGCTAGCTTCGTCCTTCTGCCTTGCGCCCTCACTCACTGAACTCTGTCCTGTGCACATGAACCTGTGAACCCTGTTGAGTGGCGTGAAGCTCTGTCCCTGTTGGTCCTTTTTGGGTCACTTTCAAGTAAATTTGTGTGTGGTGGTAGCTTTGGTGCTTAGAGACACCACAGCCACTGGTTTCACTAGGGAGCCCGTGGGTTTAATCCCCTCTAGCCTGGGGACCAGTCCACGTATTGCGACCGTGTCCCTCCACTCGATTATATGTGGAACAAGTCCACGGGTTAGCGTAGTATTTCCCATGGGCTCTTGGACCCTTCTATCTATGCCCAGGCCGAGCGGTCCCAGCTCCAGACCTTGGGTCCTCCACTCCTCCGACTAGACTTCCTTCTCCTTTCTTCCTCCACACGTCACCTCTGTTCCCACTCAGCTGACTCCACCCCCCGTTTTCGTTCGGGTATAATCACGCCCTTACCAGGTTTGTTGATGTGTTGCTAAGTGAGTGAGCTGTGCTTCTGTGTGAACCGATGTTGACCTCCTCCTTACCCAGGATGAAATACCACACCTCTGGCTGAGGTGCAGTACCTCTGTGGCAACTGAAGCCTCAGCGGCGCCACTCTCCCCCACAGCAAATCCCAGCACGTCCTTGGTCTGGAACACAAAAATACAGTGCAGACATGCAATTTTTGTATGCTTTCAACATCATGAACATTTCAAACATTTCTTCCCTTTATGGGAGGCATCATTTCTTGAACGTTACCAACATAACCCTTACATTACACTATGACATTATAAAACTTGACAGTATAAAATATTTTCTTAGCATAATAAACTTTTTGGAGAGCACAATGCCAAGTGTCCTTGCACCGCTCTCGTAATGTGCAATCTTGTAGTAGAAAGATAAACAAAGTGGGGGACCCGCCACAAACAAACCCCCAACGTAGGCTCTGTGTGGACGACAGAGTGTTCCTGATCCCACACGGAACATCCCCTAGGCTCGAAGCCAGCTCTATAGCCACTGGCTGTGGGGTTACTTGGGAGTTCTGCACGATTTTGGTTAGGCGGCCATAGCTTTGGTCAGCTCCTGCACTTGGAGCCGGAGATCATTCGAGGGGTCACTACCCAAGGTCTGCTCACTCGCCCCCACTGTCAGACGAGAGGATGACATCACCTCCATGCAAGGGTCTGCCTGGGGGCAATGGGTGCTAGGGATTTTTGGAGTTGGATCTCGCAACACCCGAATAGCCCAGTCCTTGAATTGTGCAAAGCGCAGATCAGGGTTTTACAGGGCCATCATACGCAGCTGTGTTCGGTGGGCATCTGACTGGAGTCCCTCGATAAACTGGTCAGTTAGCAGCTGGTCCTCATCGCGCACACCTTCTGGATCCATCTGCTAAACAGCCCGCATTGCCTCCTGGAGGTTCAAGCATGGTCCCTTACACTGTCTTGCACTCCTTGCTTGCACCCGAAGAACTTCATCTTCATCTCAGCTGCTGAGCGGGTGTTGAAGGTGGTTTTTAGCTTAGTCAGGATCTGCTCCACCCTTCCCTTTACAGCCTCCAACCAGGATTTCACCTCCCGCTGGGCTGCACCCGTTATCTGGCCAATTAGGATGCTTGCTTTCTGATTTTCAGTCAGAGGGTACACCCGGAACAAACTATTCAGTCTCTCTTTGAAGTCACCCAAGGTATGGGACTCTCCATGGGAGTACTGTGGTAGCCATGCTGCTCCAGGAATATATGGCATTGAGAACAGGACTGCTGGAGCTGCGACTGCGGCAGTAGCCGGATTTCCTTCCTCATTTTGCACCCTGTCGCCTCCTTTGAGGACTCTAGGGTTAACCTTTCAGCCATCCTAGCGGCGGGAATTTCCTTTGCCCCCTTTCTGGGTTCTGCCTACAATGGCACGCCCTCTTTCTTCCCACGGCGCATGCTTAATGGCAGTTGTTTCAATGATCGTCATTTGCACTGTCTGTTAAGGCACACCATATCCGTTGTAACGGGCACGCAATCTTGTTTGTGACGCCAAGTTGACGCCCTCACTGGGGTCTGGGAAGACTCGTTATCGGCCCACGGTTCTGCTGCTGGGGTGCCACAGTGGCCAAGCCTGGCTCCATGACCCCGGTGGTGTAGTTTAATAAAAATGTAGGGGTTGATGGGAGTTATTCGTGATGCCACCTGTGGTATGCAGCAAGTTTGGTGCCACCGCTGCGAGACAGGGACCTCTGGGGCTGATGGTGACGCAGCTTGGATGGTATAGCTCTCCACAGGTAGAGCTGGGCCCCATGATGGAAGATGGTGGTAGTAGTCTATAATGGCAGACGCAGGTGAATAAGGGAGTGACTCGGGCATGCAGTCAATAGATGTTTTAGTCACTGTAGCTGGTTACACACAAGCCATGGACCACCCTTGGAGTGCCGGGATTAACCGTGATGGGCTTCAGCTGATCCTGAGGTCGAGTCCGGTGCACCTTTCTTTAATGTGCTCTTTCCTTGCTCGACGTCTGTGCTATTTTTGCCCTCCTGCCTTGCGCCCTCGCTCACTGAACTCTGTCCAGTGCTCATGATCCCTGTTGGGCGGCATGAAGCTCTGTCCCTGTTGGTCCTTTTTGGGTCACTTTCAAGTAAGTTTGTGTGCGGTGGTAGCTTCAATGCTTAGAGACACCTCAGCCACTGATTTCACTAGGGAGCCCGTGGGTTTAATCTCCTCTAGCATTGAAGACCAGTCCTCATATTGCAACCGTGTACCTCTACTCGTTGATTATATGTGGAACAAGTCCACGGGTTAGTGTAGTAATTCCCGTGGGCTCTAGGACCCTTCTATCTATGCCTGGGCCGAGCGGTACCAGCTCCAGACCTTGGGTCTTTGCTCCTCCATTCTTCCGACTAGACTTCCTTCTCCTTTCTTTCTCCACACGTCACCACTGTTCCCACTCTGCTGACTCCACCGACCGGTCTGGTTCGGGTATAATCACACCCTTACCAGGTTTGGTGATGTGTTGCTAAGTGAGTGTGCTGTGCTTTTGTGTGAACCACAAAGGCTTTTTCTAAATACCTTGATCAGCCAATTCTGACTGTGAGCGGCGCTATTGCAGTCCACTCATTCCCATGAAGTGCCCCCCCCCCTCCGGGCTTTGTGACCTCTGGAATCCGGAGATGTCACGTCAATGTCTAGTTGACCCGACATCACTGTGGCTGGCCCCAGTCTTTCTGAGTGATTGGGTTGTAGGCAGTGTTTCACCACTCGTCACAGCCCAGCATTGCTCTTGCTTGCAGCGCTCTGCAGTGAATGAGAGCGCGCACAAGATGCTTGGCTGTGATGAGTGGTGAAACTCCGCTCAAAGCCCAGTCACTCAGGGAGACTAAGGCCCACCTCGGTGATGTCGGGTCAGCTGGAAGTTGATGTGACATCACTGGATCTCAGAGATTACGCAGCCCGGGGGGGTGTCACTACTTCATGGGGATCAGTGGATAGTAGTAGCGCCACTCAGAGGGAGAATTGGTTGAACAAAGTATTTAGAAAAATCCTTCCCTATCAGTTTTACAGGGATGTAGGCACTATTGCCGAGTGTGGAGACACGGGGCTCAGTGGGTGCTCTCGTCCACTAAAACCCGCCGCCTTTAGAAAGACAGCGTGGCTCAGGGCTCATCCCAACTGAACGCCGGCCTCCTTAACCATGGGCGTAACACTACTCAGACAACACAGGGTGAGGGAACCACAATAATTAGACTTTATTGGATCCCCAAACAATTAACGGCACATAACACATAACCAGCAAAACACAAATGTAACAGGCAACAGATTCTCACCCTTACGCTGGCTCACCAGGGATTTAAAATGTCCATGCCTCAGAGGTTCCAGGGCTATTTACTCCAATCCAGCAGCACCCCGCTTTTGGCGGGCACCCACCGAGAAAGGAATAATGCCAGATTCAGGAAGCTGTGTGAGGTCTGCAAAGTCTGTAACAGGTGACTGAACTGTCCCAACCTGAGTGTCCTCCTTAGGTAGTCCTGGTATGATGTTACAATCCTGGCAACCGGAGTCGAAATCCCTAGGCTGTGGATATGGTCTCCAACCGGAACCGGAGTCCCTAGATTGAAGCCATAAGATATCCTGATCCTCTAGTCAGCTCCTGAGAGCTTAGACTGGATCCATCAGCATCCATCAACAACCACTGGTGGCTTAAAGAAATCCCTTTTATAGCCACAGCCTTCCACTTGGATACACTGCGTCCTCATCGATTGGTTGGACAAGATCGCCTCTCCCATTGGATGAATCTCAAGCTGCATGGACAATGTTCATTTAAATGATGTGCATAGCAAGACTGAGGATATCTACATGAAGTCTGCAAGTCACAGACTCGACAATGGCTACTAAGGTAATCACATTAGCAATACACAACTACAATACAATGGTTACTGAAAGAGTCTGGAGAAACAATACGTCTGGCTTTCAGTGGCCAACACAATTACATTGAGTCAACAAGAGCCTTGTAAAAACAATGAGGGACTTCTCCCCCATCTATAAACAATCTATCATCCTGTCTGGCTGAATTTTAAGAAACTTTAACCCATGAGAGTCCATGTCGTCACACTGAGTAGTGGACCACCACTTTAAACATTGATGTTGTATAGTTGAATTTAGTTTCAACATAATCGCGTTTTCCAGTAGAAGGAAAGTAATAGCTCATTGTGATACAAAGTAGATGATATAATTTTCAGACACCTCACTGTTTAAACCCCACTGTGTCTCCCTATTAATTTTACCTTGGGATGAAAGGACTACACTGCTGCAGCTCTGCTCCATTGAAGCTTCTTGTATTGTAACAAAAATACTGAGGAATAAAATCTCAATTAAATGTGAACCAAGAGTCTGAATAAAGAGAAAAAAAAACAATGTCGGGCATCAACATTTATTGCTAATTAATGCCAGAGAGCCTAGGTGTGTGCTCCCGAGGGCAGAGTACACTGTAGACATTTAGCAAAGGAGGTCGATTCTATTCCAGCAGGATCTATATGTAACGTGAGGCCGGGTGGTAGTTGTGGGCATAAGGCATAGTCCTGAACCCGCCTGACAAACTACAGAAACTGGGGCTGGAGTGTGCAGTAGTATCGGTGTGGTGCAGTTACCTGAGGACCAGGATACTTCTGGGCTGTCAGCCCGCTGCTGCTTCTGCTCCTGTTCCAGGGAACATGCTGCAGATGTACGTTCATAGGAATAAAGCGCACACTTGGGTCAGCTGTAAAACACTTCATCTTTACTGTAAACAGTTTTCTCACACAAACATTCTTCTCCGAAGGACAGGTACAGATATTTCACAGGCATTGTTTCACAGTGCAATAGGGCTCTTCCCATAACAGCTGTACACAGAGTCCCACCGACTCATTGACGGTCAGCGGCTGCGTGGAGGCTCTCAATGGTCTGGCCTGGGGTACCGGGCACGTGGTTCTCTGCGGTGTCCCCTCCTCCTGGAGTAAATCAAAAAAGGTCTGTGAAGTCTTTGTTAGGAGTCTCAACACAGAGAATAGCCAGATATTCCTCTGGGAAGGACCTAGCCAAGGAGTGGCTCTTTTTAGGAGACCACCATAAACACCATATTAAGTGACCCTTTTAGTCAATATCCAACTCTTTGATGAGTTTAAAGATATGACAAGGCAAATACGAAGGCCAGGTATCCATCCGCAGACAGCTGTTTCGGAGTATTGCCCCTCATCAGTGTGGAGTAGGATTCTGGCTAGGTGGGAGCAATGCCTAGTAGACCAGCAAGACAAAACAATCAATAATCTGGGGGAGACCAGCAAGAGTAAACACTGCCGGCAGCCAGCAAAGGGTGTTCAACACTGTGAAATCCTAGGTGCATTGCCCCCTGGGAAGTATGCAAATCAAAAAAGGTCCGTGGAGCCTCTGTTAGGAGTCTCAACACAGAGAATAGCCAGATATCCCTCCGGGAAGGACCTAGCCAAAGAATGGCTCTTTTTAGGAGACCACCATAACCACCATATTAAGTGGCCCTTTTAGTCAATATCCAACTCTTTGACGAATTTAAATTGAATTTATATGACAAGGCAAATACCAAAACCAGGTATACATCCACAGACAGCTGTTTCGGGGTATTTTCCCTCATCAGTGTGGAGTAACAGAGGCTCCACGGACCTTTTTTGATTTGCATATTTCCCAGGAGGCAATGCACCTAGGATTTCACTGTGTTGAGCGCCTTTGCTGGCTGCCAGCAGTGTTTTCTCTGGCTGGTCTCCCCGAGATTAGTGATTGTTTTGTCTTGCTGGTCTACTAGGCATTGCTCCCACCTAGCCAGAATCCTACTCCACACTGATGAGGGCAATACCCCAAAACAGCTGTCTGTGCATGGATACCTGGCCTTGGTATTTGCCTAGTCATATCTTTAAACCCGTCAAAGAGTTGGGTTTTGACTAAAAGGGCCACTTAATATGGTGGCTATGGTGGTCTCCTAAAAAGAGCCACTCCTTGGCTAGGTCCTTCCCGGAGGAATATTTGGCTATTCTTTGTGTTGAGACTCCTAACAGAGGGTCCATGGACTTTTTTTGATTTGCATATTTTCAAGGGGGCAATGCACCTAGGATTTTCACTGTGTTGAGCACCTTTGCTGGCTCCCGGCAGTGTTTTCTCTGGCTGGTCTCCCCGAGATCAGTGATTGTTTTGTCCGCTCCCTGCAGTAGTGAGAAGCGGGGGCGACCAACAGTGTGGCACCAGCCTGGACCCAGGGCACAACCGATCCTACCTCGTCGAGGCCTGACTCACTCTCCTCCTCCAATCCAGCTCCATCTGTTCCAGGGCATTTATGTCTGACTAGTTCGGCCAGGCCTCCATCTCTTCTTCCAAGATCGGACCAGCTGCAGGGCCTGCATCCGCATTCTCCGGTTCAGCCGTAGCCATCCTAGTCCAGCACTGTAGTTTTAGTTTGCTGCAGACCAGGCCCAGGGCGGGGTGTGCAGTGGCACCCCAGCTGACATAAACAGGCGACTCTGCTCCTGCACCTGGTGGGTGTCGGTGTTGCTCACCCCCCGCCATTCCTTGAGTCACCAGCTGGATCACCTCTGGCAGCTCGAGTAAGTCTCTGAAATTCTCCATGGCTCTCTTGCATGACCTCCCCTCTCCTCGTTCAGCATCAAGGAGGATAAAAATAAAACTTGTATTTATTTGTAGAAGTATAAAAACATACATCATGCCATGAATAAGACTCTCTGGTCGAAACGCGTCGGATAGATCCACTTTTTGCACTTGTGCCTCTGTGTCCACTGCACAGTCTGTATGTTTTTATACTTCTACAAATAAATACAAGTTTTATTTTTATCCTCCTTGATGCTGGATATTTGATTCTTGCTGCCTTCGTCTCCGCCCGGGCCAGGGCGTTCCTTGCATCGGTGCAAAGTCCAGGAGTGAAGAGGGGTGAGCTGACAAATCTCTCTTTCTACCCCTCTCCTCGTTGTTTCATGCAAAATGGCGCTGGCCAACTTGGTGACACGCATTTCCTGTGTTCCAGGGCCTGCCTCTTCCGGCGTTGTGGCCCTGCAGTGTCGCTCATCCATCCCACTAGCTGCACCCAATGCTACACCTCTCGATGATGCTGGAGCTCACTCACCAGGCGGCGTTTCTTCAGCAGCCACGCCCCTCGCACATGGGTGCCTCCCCTCTTTGTGGCTGCCATTCCTCCGGACTGGGTACGTTTTGGCGCTATTGAGTGCTGTTGCCATCCACAATGGGCAGGACAGGGTCACTCCTCCTCCAGTCTCTCGCTGCCATCTTGGGATCCACACCGCTGTCCATCATCTTGATTTTATTCCTTTTATAATACAATCTATCTGCGGCGCCTCTTGCAGACACTTCGCTTCAGGCGCTGCACAAATAGTGCCAGGGGGTCACATATTCCTCATCTTCATGCGAGAAACTTGCATCCTGCCGACTACACCAAAATGTAATGTAAGGCCGGGTGGTAGCTGTGGGCATGAGCTATAGTCCTGCCCCTGCCGGACACGCTACAGAAACTGGAGATGCAGTGTACAGTGGTATCAGTGTGGTGCGGTTACCGGAGGGCCAGGGTACTTCTGGGCTCTCAGCCTGCTGCTGCTGCTGGTCCAGGGAACATGCTGCAGATGTACTTTCAAAAGAATAAAGCACACACTTGGGTCAGCTGTAAAACACTTAATCTTTACTGTAAACGGTTTTCACACACAAACATTTTTCTCTGAAGGAGCGGCACAGATTTTTAACAGGCATTGTTTCACAGTGCAATAGGGCTCTTCCCATAATGGCTGTACACATAGTCCCACGGGCTACCATGGGGCATGAGTGTTTCTTTACTTCACGTCTTTATTCTCTGAAAGCCTATCTTACACCAGGTGCATCTGTACCGCCCCGCGGGCTCGGCCGGCTGCAGAGCCGCTCGGATCCGTGCTCGTACTGTGGGTGGCTCGAGCTCTTCACGGACCCGGGGGTCACGTCGCTCTGTAAGGGGGGGTTGGCGCTACACGCGGGGACTTCGGTGGGGAGTTCCACGGCCGAAGCCGCGGTGGCCTGTAGGGGATTTAAGTTTGTGACACCACCCACGGGTTGTGGCGAATGGATGGACACCACCGTTGCCGTTGACTAGGCCTCCCAGGGACGGTGTTGCGCAGCTTGGTGTTGACTCCTCCGTGGGTAGGGGAGTGATGGTCCCGGGGGCCCAGGGAGGTGCCGAGGTGGGGGATTGGATGCGTGCTGGGGTGTTGGTGCGGTGTAGCGCGGTGCGCAGCCCGAAGGCACTGGTGTACTCACTATGACACAACACACTGGAGGCTCTGGTAAACCAAATGGGATGATGAATGGGGCCCGCAACCGGCTGCAGCTTCTCGCTTAACAAGTTGGTGGTTTCCGCCTTTCTCCTGCACCTCCTTAATGTGAATGTTATGACTCCTATGCCTAAGCAACGGTAGTCCGCTCCCCGGCTTGCTGGGTGTCGGGAGAGCCCTGTTTGCCCGCAGACGCTGGCCCTTTGGGTCTCTATGCCTTGGCTGTGGCTTTACACTAATGGTTGGGCTGTTGTCTTCAGTCGGGTCTTGTGTGGGAAAGGTCCTTAAGTCCAGTCCTCAATCAGTTGATTCGACTCAGCCCTGTTGGTTCGGGGCTTCGTACTGGGTCTGAGTACCCCTCCTGGTGCTCTGGTTTCCAATCGGTTCCCCGGTTCGGTACTGGCGGGCCACCGCCCGACCCCGGTCCCTACAGTTCCACCGGCTTAAATCCCAGCTCCTGCAGGCGGCCACCACCATCTTCCCCCTTGCCAGAGGTGACTGGGCTCCAACCCAGCCACCTGAGTAGACTATTGGCAGGCCAGGTCACAGGTCTGCCCTTGAACTCGATTTCTCTCTTTGTACTACTCTCTAGAACTACTGTTTTCCCGCCTCCAGGCCTGTGAACTCCTCGGTGGGTGGAGCCAACTGCCTGGCTCCACCCCCCTGGTTTGGACATCAAAACTGGAAGGTGGTGATAAGGGTTTTGAAGTTTGGCTGCTGTCCCCTTTTTAGGGAGGGTGTGTGTGTGCATGGGACTACCTGGGACGACCTGACTAGTCCAGGACGTCACAGATCCAAGGATCCCAATCCTGCAGTGATGATGGTTGTCTGAAGACCAAGGCCCTTACAATAATCGCACTCTTCACTTTAGCCTGCTTTCCACGGGGGTGCAGTTCTGGTTCATTCTCTCTATACTTCCAAGGTACCACCCTGCTACCGACTGCTTCAGGTCACCAGCTTCTGATTTCCTCCTGCCCAATCTTCTGCCTGTTTACCTCCCATCACACCACTCTGTTACTACTCCACTCCATCTCTAACACTAACTACTTCCATAGGAACCCCCCAACTTCTATCCTATTGCCCGGCTTCCTTCCCTAATCCACCCAGTCCCGGCCCTACACCTCTTGTGCGAGACTCCCTCCTAACAGTCAGAGAGCCTAGTGCCACCTTGTGGCAACGGCAGGACTGTGACACAACCCACATAAAACTTACACAATAACACTACACAATAAATATACATTTGCAACGTGGCGCACAATGTCTTCAGGGGACTACTGACCTTAGGTTACCCTCTTACATATATATATATATCTCTCCTCTGTATTTAGCGTATCACCGTGTAATGGGGATTCCCAGCAGAACCATCTACAGTATGTGAGCGCATTTCAGCATGATTTCCGGAAACTTTTGAAACTGAAGTTAATGCCCACGGAATCACTTTAATGAATTAGGGAATTGCCCAACTAGAAATGTCCTGTTAATATTAAAATCTGTTAGAAGATTTCTTTTACAAGATGAAGTTATATGAAATGCAGATGTTGCAGCCTCAACTTGGCGCTGGTGATAAGTCATGATGGGAATTCTCTATTGTAAAGATGTCAAAAATCCTTTTTAGAGACTTATCCTAATATTTGTTTCGGGGAAAGCTACATAACAACCAATATAGCTGCCATTACCGCTTCAACGGCAGCCAACACCATTAGACACATTTGCAATCTGAAGGATTCAACCCCCATTGCAAATTAGGTTTATTAACAAAACTTATCAACTTTGTGCTTTCTGCCATAAACCAATAAATATCTGAAAACAACTATTAGAACAAATGGTTTCTCTGAATTCAACACAACACACCACTTTTATTGACTACTGCAGTCTCAAAATTATTAAACCTCTTCATAACAACTTCTTCTGTAGTACTTAGCAGAGCACCACTGTCTGTAAGGACCTGCTGTAAATGTTATACATGCAAAACCCAAGATACAAACAAAATGAGCATATACCCTGGAGTAAGTAAATACACCATGTTCCAAATTATTATGCAAATTGGATTTAAGTATCATAGCGATTATTATTTATTTTTTTCAATGAAACTCATTGATGGTATTGTGTCTCAGGGTTCTTTGGATCACTGAAATCAATCTCAGATACCTGAGATAATTAGTTTGCCATCTGAGCCCAATAAAAGGAAAACTGGATGTTCCACAATATTAAGCAGGCCACAGTTTTCAAGTAACATGGGAAAGAAAAAGGATCTCTCTGCTGCCGAAAAGCATCAAATAGTGCAATGCCTTGGACAAGGGATGAAAACATTAGATATTTCACTAAAACTTAAGCGTGATCATCATACTGTAAAGAGATTTGTGGCTGATTCTGAGCACATACATGTTCATGCTGATAAAGGCAGAATGAGGAAGGTTTAAGCCAGGCAATTTCATTGGATTAAGAGAGCAGCTGCTAAAAAGCCATTACAAACCAGCAAACAGATATTTAAAGCTGCTGGTGCCTCTGGAGTCCCTCAAACCTCAAGGTGTAGGATCCTTACAAGGCTTGCTGTGGTGCAAAAACCTATTATTTGGCCATCCCTAACCAGTGCCCACAAGCAGAAATGGTTGCAGTGGTCCCCGACATGCATGAAGACTAATTTTCAAACAGTCTTGTTTACTGGTGAATGTCGAGCAACCCTGGATGGTCCAGATGGATGGAGTAGTGGATGGTTGGTGGATGGCCATCGTGTCCCAACAAGGCTGCGACGTCAGCAAGGAGGTGGAGGAGTCATGTTTTGGGCCGGAATCATGGGAAAACATCTGGTAGGCTCCTTTAGGGTTTCTGAAGGTGTTAAAATGACCTCTGCAAAGTATATAGAGTTTCTGACTGACAACTGTCTTCCCTGGTACAAAAAGCAGAAACGAGCCTTCAGGAGCAAAACCATCTTCATGCATGCCAATGCACCATCTCATGCTACAAAGAATACCTCTGTGTCATTGACTGCTATGGGCATAAAATATTAATATGGGTGTTAGTTCCCTTGGCTGGTCGCCCCCCTTAGCATGTTAGCACAGCCCTCTGGTTGAAACACTGCCCACAGCCCAGTCACTCAGGAAGACCGGGGCCAGCCGCGGTGTTGTAAGGTGAGCAGGAAGTTGATGTGACATCACTAGAGTTCAGAGGTCACAGAGCCCAGGGGTCACACAAAGGGGATGAGCAGACCGCAATAGCTCTGCTCACAGGCACTACTGTAAACACAAGGTATTTGAGAGAAACCTTGCTTTTCAACATAATATCAATGTGACTATGAATACTAACAAGTGAACCACCCCTTTAAGATTTTTCTTGGAGACATATTTTGCAGAAATAACATTTTTCCTGTGTCCCAAAATGTCTTCATGTTTTTTGATAAAAAACAAATAACCTCTTTAAAGTGGAAGAGAACTTGAACTCCAGCACCCTAGAGGACCATTGCTTGGCCTATAAGTCACCTTACGCCAGCTTGGCATTTTCCACAAGGAGAAACATTTCCCCTTAGACTTGATAACAAGCAGAAGCAATATTTTCCTCTCACTGAAAAAAATGTATATTTGCTCAACGGCTGGGACTGAATTTACTCTTTTTGACCTCTTGAATTAAAATGTCTTTTGGATTTTGTGCCACGCTGAGATGTGAAACATTTAGTTTGCCTGCTAACTGGAAAAATTGAGGGCGGTGTGGACGTGTGTGGGATTTTATGCCCTCTCTTTTAGGGATTGTGATAAATCAAAACAAAATACAGAAATCACTTTTTTTTCTGATAAAACCATGAACCTCAGGGAATGGAGAGGGCAGCAATTGTGGGATTGAGTTTCTTGAAAGACGTTTTTTGACTTCATCAGAACACCTTGCGCTCTTACTTGAACTGTCACAGATTAATAGGAGGATCATCAGGAAGCAGCGGCAGTGATGGTGAGGTGTTTGTGGTACACCCACAACAAAAAAACAAGTATGAGTATAGTGAAGTAGTTAGGTGTTTTATTAAAGAAGCAGTAAACCTTAAAATGAATGATGAAGGTAAAAGGAAATTGTTGTCTGCCCTATTAGGCTATGTTCATAGGCGGTGTTTCTGCATAAAAGAAGATGCATTTTACAGTACCAGAACAAGCTATAAAATTTCAGAAACCTCATGCACATGCTTGTGTCTCTTCTTTCCTTATTGAATTTAACCCCTTCACAACTTTTGACATGTATGTACGTCAAAAGTCGTGTCTCTGCCTTTGATGCTAGTATAATTCCCTGCACATTACAGCTGATTTACTCCGGTTCTCAGCCCCTACCTCATACTGTCCTCAAATTACATAGCCAAAACGTGCTGAAATATTCCCTTTCATCGAGAAACTATGTTTTAGGACATGAAATCTCAAGTAGGTGGAAGACAGCCTGAGTTTTTGGAATTGCTGTGGGTCCACACTGGAATTCATTAAGATCTTACACATCCTCACCCTAGTATACCTAAACCAGAGTCTAATGGGACCTACGAGCTTCAGATTCAACTGATAAGTTTATGATCATTCTTAAGCTGGGTTCACATTAAGCGACAGCGACAACGACGTCGCTGTTACGTCACCATTTTGTGTGATGTAACAGCGACCTTGTAAGTCGCTGTTATGATCGCTGCTTAGCTGTCAAACACAGCGACGCAGCAGCGATCATAACGTCGCTGTGCTACATGTGCAGAGAGCAGGGAGCCGCGCTTAGCGCTGGCTCCTTGCTCTCCTAGGTACAGTACACATCGGGTTAATTAACCCGATGTGTACTGCAGCTACATGTCACAGTGCAGAGAGCAGGGAGCCGCGCACACTGCTTAGCGCTGGCTCCTTGCTCTCCTAGCTACAGTACACATCGGGTGAATTACCCGATGTGTACTGCAGCCACATGGGCACAGAGCAGGAGCCGGCACTGGCAGCAAGAGCGGCGGAGGCTGGTAACGAAGGTAAATATCGGGTAACCAGGGAAAGGTCTTCCCTTGGTTACCCGATGTTTACGCTGGTTACAGCTTACCGCAGCTGCCAGACGCCGGCTCCTGCTCTCTGCTCGCTTCATTTCGTCGCTCTCTCGCTGTCACACACAGCGATGTGTGTGTCACAGCGGGAGAGTGACGACCAAAAAATTAAGCTGGACATTCAGCAACGACCGGCGACCTCACAGCAGGGGCCAGGTCGTTGCTGGATGTCACACACAGCAACAGCGATGGGACGTCGCTGCAACGTCACAGAAAATGGTGACGTAGCAGCGACGTCGTTGTCGTTGTCGCTGTGTGTGACACCAGCTTTAGTGATTCTCCTAATTCTGGGCTGAGTTAAAGGGGATCTGTCAGAAGGTTTTTACTATGTAATCTGAAGACAACATGCTGCAAGGGTTAACATACAGATTTCAGCTCTGCATCTCTTATCACAAAGTGTGTTTTTATTTATCTGCAATGTTAGTTTAAGTTTCAGTAGCATTATCATTAGTTGGACTCAAGAGCACTGTGAGCTCAAGTCCTACTCCGCCCCCTTCTATGATTATAGCTTCTGGCTATGGAAATTTACACTAAAAGCCTTGTTAAGCTTTGCTACATGCTAAAAGTAAAATCTTTGATTTTGTCAGGCTACAGACAGTAATCTAAGTAATACATCAATGGATTCAGAGTATCTTCTCCTACATCATGCTGCTTTCAGATGAGGTAGAAAAATCCTGCTGACAGATTCCCTTTAACTTGTGTTATAAAATTAAAGCAACAGTGCACTTTTTTTTGTATACTATAACTTTAACAGAGGGGTCTCCTAAACTCCCATCCTACAGATATACCAGTATATCTTCCGCTAAGCACCACAACTGTTTGTGGAAGAATATCATCTTTTATAGTGGATTGCATGTGCAGTACTTTTTATAGGATTATTCTTTAATTCTGCTTCATCATCATTTCTATGAATAAACCATGAAAAAGATTAAATAAAGTTCTTGTGTTGTTTTATTCATTATATCAGCTGTATTTAGCTTAACCCAAGATCTTTGTGCTCCGGTAACTGAATGTGATAGATATGGAAAAAATCTTCAGTGAACAGACAAAAGACACAAATGAAGAAAATGAGGAGACAAGCTTCACATGCTCCGGGCAGGCGCTGCTCCTTGTCTCCGTTATTACTGGACTTATTCTGTATCTGTTCATAGGCGTTGCTTAATCTTTGTGTCATTTCTGTCCGTCTTCTGTGAATCCCTCTGTTATCAATAACACATTTAGCTCCTGAAACAAGTAGTTGCAGAAGAATTTTTTGCACTAAAATGAGTTTTGTACAAATGCTGTGTAAAATGTGTTCTTTTTGAAGCATTTTTTACACATTTTCACCCATTCAAAAACGCAATGTGTGAACAAGCCCAAATAATTGATGTGCTGCAGATTTTATAATGCTTCTATCCTTTAAGGAAAAAAGCATCTGCGTGAGATCGCCTTCATTTTGCTGGTACTACAAACTGCAGCAGTTTTGGCGCAGACCTTTCTATTACAAATACTCGTGTGCACACACTCTTATTGAAAAAGGGCATAAGACATCAAATAAAACATTTAGACTGTAAGTTCCTGGGACAGTTATTGCCGCAGAAACAGGTAACACAATAGGTATAAAAACTGTCTTGCAAATAATAACTATCAAGATATGATATTACCAGGACATATGCTACATGCCAAACTCAGCTCTGCTACAATTGTAAGAACCGATAGGTACAGTATAGCAATAGTTATGCTCTGTTTTGCTCATCCATTTATCATGACCACAGAAGGTTAGAAGCTGAGCCTTGTCCAATGATTTGCAAAATGGGTCACATTTTACGGTGTCACCTATTTTTTTTATTCTTTATTAATTTATCAACTGTTCTATTAATATATAGATATGAGCCACCATTTAGCCACAATGACCAGTGATTCACTTTTTTTTCTCACCTCTCGCTTCTTTCTTTCTCATCTGACTGTCTCTTTTTCATAACTTCTACTTTTTTTACACTCATCTTATTTTATTGTGACCTTTTTCTCCATTTTCATTTTTACTTAATTGTTTTATATACACTACAGTTCAAAAGTTTAGGGTCACTTAGATATTTCCTTACTTTTGAAAGAAAAGCACATTTTTTCAATGAAGCTAAAAATAAATTAAACAGAAATATACTCTATACATTGTTAATGTGATAAATGACTATTCTAGCTGCAAATGTCTGGTTTTGAATGCAATATCTACATAGGTGTATAGAGGCCCATTTACAACGACCACTACTCCAGTATTCTAATGGTACATTGTGTTTGCTGTGTTAGAAGGCTAATGGATGTTTAGAAATCCCTTGACAAATCCTTTTTGTCTTTTTTCTCTTTCCTTCCTCTTTCCCTTCCTCTTTTCTATCTTCTCTTAAAGAGAACTGGTCAGCAGGATTTAGCATACCTGTAGTGAAGGAATCCAATTTGTGTTTGTTGAATAATCATAACTCTAAAGTTTTCATCTGATGACATTTTCTGTGCATCAGGGCGGGACTTGGGTGTAGGGTCTTCTCCTTCAACCCTCCACCTGCCTCCTCTGTTTGTTCTATAGGTCACTGATTATTCAGTGGCCTGCCTCCTTTTTGAAATTCCATGCCAATGCAGCCATCATTGCAGTGGGTGTTGCATGCACAGAGTGATTCTGTGGCCAGTCTGCAAGTCTTCAATAAAATGTCACCAGAAGTGGCACATGTGCAGTTCGAGATTTTAGCTCAATGACTGTGATGAAGACTATGGGGATAGCGGGAAACCGGTGCTCCTAAGCTGACCCTAAGGCTAGGGCCCTGTGCTATCCCTAATCTCAGGGATACCCCTAAAGGTGGAGATCCCTTCCTGGCCCTACTCCTGACCAGCCCTGATCTTATACCTTCTCCCCGTCTCCCAGATGTGCTGGACAGGAGTGTGATTTAACCCTCAGAAATAGACAGACAGGGGAAACCAAAACTATTTCATACAGCACACACAGAAATATAAGACATTAAGTGATAGGGAGGAAAACAAGAGACGAGGTGGAAACAACAAGACGACTGGTAAGCTCCACAACAACACCAAGCACAAAGCAACTTTTTCTCCAGCAAGTCTGGGACACACAACACACAGACTAACAAAGATTAAACTATAGTTGGCGTTGGTAGAAGATTTCCTTCAGCATAAATATGACAGGATGTGATTGGCCTACTTACAAGATGAGCTCAAAGAAGCCTAATGAGCAAGCTAGCAGAGGTTAACGCTTGCTAGCCTGTCTATGAGCAGACAGCAGGTTGATGTCCGGGTCTGCCTTTGTTGATCAAAGACACCAGAGAAACCATCAGGCAGAGTTTCAGAATCTTCAGTATGAGCAGAGACTGACACCGCCATGACTGTTAGCAAGTTTTGTGCAAAACTCCATGTGACAATGACCTCTTCATTAAGCCGAAATCTCGATCTGTGCATGCTGGGCCCCAGCGCCACTTTATGAAAGACCATGCACTTTGTGATTCTACATATTGTCTTCAGTAACATGGTGCTAGGGGTGGAACATGCGTAGATCAATATTTCGGCTTCATGAAGAGGTCATTGAGCTAAAATCTCGATCTGCACATGAACCGCCTCAAGAGTCATTTTACTAAATAAAGACCTGCAGACTAACCGGAAAATCACACTGTGCATGCACCACCCACCACAATGATGGCGGCAGCGACGAGGAAGGAGGCAGGTCACTGAATAATAAGTGATCTGTAGAAGAAACAGAAGAAGCAGGCGGAGGAGAAGACGACCATACTAACCAGGTCGCGCACACCAGTGCACAGAAGACGTCATCAGATGAAACCTTTAGAGGAAGATTATTCAACAACCACAGATTGGATTCCTTCATTGCAAGTATCAATTTAATTAGCATCACAGCACTATTATAGCCATGTTTTTACTTTATACGAGTGCTAAAACCTGGTGACAGGTTCTCTCTAACTTCCTCATTTCACTCTTATCGGGTCTCTTCTCTCTCCTTCTTTTCCTCTTTCTTGGCTTTTTTTTTTAACTGAACTTATTGTCTTTTCTAATACTTGTCTGTAATTACATTTTCCAGGACAAGTGATATTGGATTTCTCACCTTTAAAGAACACTTACCAGTCTCACAGATTGTAATCACTGACACAAACAGATCCGGATCTGAAGCTGCCTGGAAAGTGGGAGCTCTGCGCTGTTATGGTGACAGTGAGTATATGTTGTACATGTAGCCTATGTGTATTTTTCTGTGTTTGCTTTTTGGTTACGGTATTGTGAACATTCTTGTTTTGTTCCTTTCCAGGAAGCTTTTGGAATTCCGCCTCTTTCACTTCCGGGACCTCTTATCTCTATTTTCCCACATTCCATTTGGATTTCAGCATTGATATCTCATTTTACTTTAAGACCACAAGCTCATCTGGAATTTTCTTAGAAAACCTTGGTGTGAAGGATTTCATAAGAATCACATTAGTTTGTAAGTCATTGCAGGTTGTATGTGATTACGTGATTGTATGTGCTTAAAAAAAATCTAGGAAATACACAAGTATAGAAAATGCCACGGCAGCAACTGCAATTCAAAGTAGTAGCCATTATTTTATATGTTTCATGTAATATAGTGACAGTACCAACAATTTGGCCAGCAAGTGGCCATTTTCAAGCCATAGCAAACACCATCCACCTACATGGGGTGTGTGTGTATACAGTTAGGTCCAGAAATATTTGGACAGTGACACAAGTTTTGTTATTTTAGCTGTTTACAAAAACATGTTCAGAAATACAATTATATATATAATATGGGCTGAAAGTGCACACTCCCAGCTGCAATATGAGAGTTTTCACATCCAAATCGGAGAAAGGGTTTAGGAATCATAGCTCTGTAATGCATAGCCTCCTCTTTTTCAAGGGACCAAAAGTAATTGGACAAGGGACTCTAAGGGCTGCAATTAACTCTGAAGGCGTCTCCCTCGTTAACCTGTAATCAATGAAGTAGTTAAAAGGTCTGGGGTTGATTACAGGTGTGTGGTTTTGCATTTGGAAGCTGTTGCTGTGACCAGATAACATGCGGTCTAAGGAACTCTCAATTGAGGTGAAGCAGAACATCCTGAGGCTGAAAAAAAAGAAAAAATCCATCAGAGAGATAGCAGACATGCTTGGAGTAGCAAAATCCACAGTCGGGTACATTCTGAGAAAAAAGGAATTGACTGGTGAGCTTGGGAACTCAAAAAGACCTAGGCGTCCACGGATGACAACAGTGGTGGATGATCGCCGCATACTTTCTTAAAGGGAACGGCACATGATCCAAGGCACACCACATCCTCTGTAAAACATGGTGGAGGCAACGTGATGGCATGGGCATGCATGGCTTTCAATGGCACTGGGTCACTTGTGTTTATTGATGACATAACAGCAGACAAGAGTAGCCGGATGAATTCTGAAGTGTACCGGGATATACTTTCAGCCCAGATTCAGCCAAATGCCACAAAGTTGATCGGACGGCGCTTCATAGTACAGATGGACAATGACCCCAAGCATACAGCCAAAGCTACCCAGGAGTTCATGAGTGCAAAAAAGTGGAACATTCTGCAATGGCCAAGTCAATCACCAGATCTTAACCCAATTGAGCATGTATTTCACTTGCTCAAATCCAGACTTAAGACGGAAAGACCCACAAACAAGCAAGACCTGAAAGCTGCGGCTGTAAAGGCCTGGCAAAGCATTAAGAAGGAGGAAATCCAGCGTTTGGTGATGTCCATGGGTTCCAGGCTTAAGGCAGTGATTGCCTCCAAAGGATTTGCAACAAAATATTGAAAATAAAAATATTATTTTTGGGTTTGATTTATTTGTCCAATTACTTTTGACCTCCTAAAATGTGGAGTGTTTGTAAAGAAATGTGTACAATTCCTACCAGATATTTTTGTTCAAACCTTCAAATTAAACGTTACAATCTGCACTTGAATTCTGTTGTAGAGGTTTCATTTCAAATCCAATGTGGTGGAATGCAGAGCCCAACTCGCGAAAATTGTGTCACTGTCCAAATATTTCTGGACCTAACTGTATGTGTGTGTGTGTGTGTGTGTATATACAGTGTATATATATATATATATATATATATATATATATATATAATCTATCATATACTCGGATGGATTCAGGAGCTTGTAGGTGTGTAGGCACCAGGCTGCTAGATATAGCTACGAACAAATAAGAACACTCGCTAGGAATCAAATACCTAATGACTGTTAAGCAGAGTGTATTACTTTACCTATACCCACTGTTTGGTCTGAGCTGGTGTGGTGAGAGGGCAGGATGCAAACTAGGAAATTGCCTAGGGCCCCCATTGCCAACGAGTGGGATGGGCAGTCTGTGGCCCTATGTCATTCTAGACTTCAAACTGAATTAATGATGCTATAGTGTAGAAGAATATCTGGTGACATCATTGTCCGATGACCAAAGGTCCTTCATCCTACTGGAGTAAGGAGGAACTGAAGAGGGAGGGAGAGTCTAATTTGCCCTCTCCACTCTCCACTGTAAAATGCATTGTGTGTGTAACCTGCAGTGTGTGTATGTGTAACATACTATGTGTGTATGTGTTTGTGAAACATGCAGTGTGTGTAACATGCAGTTTGTGTTTGTGTAACATGCAATGTCTGTAACATGTAGTGTGTGTTTGTGTAACATGCTGTGTGTAACATGCCGTGTGTGTGTCTGTATAACATGTGGTGTGTGTTTGTGTAACATGCAGTGTGTGTAACATGTAGTGTGTGTTTGTGTAACATGCTGTGTGTATCTGTGTAACATGCAGCGTGTGTAACATGTAGTGTGTTTGTGTAACATGCAGTGTGTGTTTGTGTAACATGCTATGTGTGTGTTTGTGTAACATGCAGTGTGTGTAACATGCAGTGTGTGTCTGTGTAACATGCTGTGCGTTTGTGTAACATGCTATGTGTGTGTTTGTGTAACATGCAGTGTGTGTAACATGCAGTGTGTGTTTGTGTAACATGTGGTGTGTGTTAAGCCTGCTTTACACTTTGCAATTAAACATACAATATCATATGCGATCGTACCCGCCCCAATCGTATGTGCGGCACGTTCAATTTGTTGAACGTGTCGCACAAACGAATAACCCCCGTCACACGTACTTACCCATCCATACGACCTCGCTGTGGGCGGCGAACATCCACTTCCTGGAGTGGGAGGGACGTTCGGCGTCACATCGATGTCACTAGGCAGCCGGCCAATAGGAGCGGAGGGGCGGAGATGAGCGGGACATAAACATCCCGCCCACCTCCTTCCTTCCGCATTGCAGGCGGGAGCCGCAAGATGTAGGTAAGAACTGTTCATCGTTCCCGGGGTGTCACACACTGCAATGTGTGCTACCCCGGGTACGATGAACAACCTGACGTTCAACATTTAGGAAATGAACGACATGCATGCGATGACCGTTTTACCGTTCAATCGCAATTGCACGTAGCTGTTACATGCTACAATGTAACTTAGGGGTACTTTGCACACTACGACATCGCAGCTGCGATGTCGGTGGGGTCAAATTGAAAGTGACGCACATCCGGCATCGCAGGCAACATCGTAGTGTGTAAAGCCTAGATGATATGATTAACGAGCACAAAAGCGTCGTAATTGTATCATCGGTGTAGCGTCAGCATAATCCATAATTACGCTGACGCGACGGTCCGATGTTGTTCCTCGCTCCTGCGGCAGCACACATCGCTGTGTGTGAAGCCGCAAGAGCAAGGAACATCTCCTACCGGCGTCACCGCGGATCCCGTAGGATATGCGGAAGGAAGGAGGTGGGCGGGATGTTTACATCCCGCTCATCTCCGCCCCTCCGCTCCTATTGGCCGCCTACAGTGTGACGTCGCAGTGACGCCGTACGACCCGCCCCCTTAATAAGGAGGCGGGTCGCTGGCCAGAGACAGGACAGGTGAGTCCATGTGAAGCTGCCGTAGCGATAATGTTCGCTATGGCAGCTATCACAAGGATATCGCTGCTGCGACGGGGGCGGGGACTATCGTGTGCGACATCGCAGCATCGGCTTGCGATGTCGCAACGTGCAAAGCCCGCCTTAGGCTAGTTTCACACTTGCGTTGAACGGCATCCGTTGCATTGCGTTATGTGATGGATGCAATGGATGCGGTGCATATAGTGGCACAACGGATGCAACGGATGGTACAAAACAACGGAAAGCTTTTTTTTTTATTTTTTTTTCTTCTTTACAGTTTTACCGGTAGCAGACTATTGTGAACAATCAGCTGATTGCTCTCAATAGCCGGCTGCCGGGCGCTCAGCGGAGCGCTCTCACATGCCGGCAGCCGCGCGCTCAGCTGAGCGCTCTCACATGCCAACAGCCGGGCGCTCAGCTGAGCGCTGTTACATGCCGGCGGCCGGTTGATCAGCTGAGCGCTCTCACATACCGGCGGCCAGGCGCTTAGCTGTTACATGCCGGCGGCCGGTCGATCAGCTGAGCGCTCTCACATGCCGGCGGCCAGGTGCTCAGCTGAGCACTCTCACATGCCGGCGGCCGGGCGTTCAGCTGAGCACTCTCACATGCCGGCGGCCGGGCGCTCAGCCGAGTGCTCTCCCATGCCGGCGGCCGGGCGCTCACCTGAGCACTCTCACATGCCGGCGGCCTGGCGCTCAGCTGAGCGCTCTCACATGCCGGCGGCCGGTCGATCAGCTGATCATTCGGCTGCCGAGAATGTGTGCGGGGGGTGGAGGGCGGAGTGGGTGGAGCCGAGCGGGCCATGGCGCTGAGGACAAGTGAGTGTGTGTGTGTGTATGTACAGTCATATGAAAAAGTTTGGGCACCCCTATTAATGTTAACTTTTTTTCTTTATAACAATTTGGGTTTTTGCAACAGCTATTTCAGTTTCATATATCTAATAACTGATGGACTGAGTAATATTTCTGGATTGAAATGAGGTTTATTGTACTAACAGAAAATGTGCAATCCGCATTTAAACAAAATTTGACCGGTGCAAAAGTATGGGCACCTCAACATAAAAGTGACATTAATATTATGTAGATCCTCCTTTTGCAAAAATAACAGCCTCTAGTCACTTCCTGTAGCTTTTAATGAGTTCCTGGATCCTGGATGAAGGTATATTTGACCATTCCTGTTTACAAAACAATTCCAGTTCAGTTAAGTTTGATGGTCGCCGAGCATGGACAGCACGCTTCAAATCATCCCACAGTTGTTCAATGATATTCAGGTCTGGGGACTGGGATGGCCATTCCAGAACATTGGAATTGTTCCTCTGCATGAATGCCTGAGTAGATTTGGAGCGGTGTATTGGATCATTGTCTTGCTGAAATATCCATCCCCTGCGTAACTTCAACTTCGTCTCTGATTCTTGCACATTATTGTCAAGAATCTGCTGATACTGAGTTGAATCCATGCGACCCTCAACTTTAACAAGATTCCCGGTGCCGGCATTGGCCACACAGACCCAAAGCATGATGGAACCTCCACCAAATTTTACTGTGGGTAGCAAGTGCTTTTCTTGGAATGCTGTGTTTTTTTTGCCTCCATGCATAACGCCTTTTTGTATGACCAAACAACTCAATCTTTGTTTCATCAGTCCACAGGACCTTCTTCCAAAATGTAACTGGCTTGTCCAAATGTGCTTTTGCATACCTCAGGCGACTCTGTTTTGTAGCGTGCTTGCAGAAACGGCTTCTTTTGATGCCTATTCCATGATGCCTATTAATGTTAACCTTTTTTCTTTATAACAATTTGGGTTTTTGCAACAGCTATTTCAGTTTCATATATCTAATAACTGATGGACTGAGTAATATTTCTGGATTGAAATGAGGTTTATTGTACTAAAAGAAAATGTGCAATCCACATTTAAACAAAATTTGACAGGTGTAAAAGTATGGGCACCCTTATCAATTTCTTGATTTGAACACTCCTAACTACTTTTTACTGACTTACTAAAGCACTAAATTGGTTTTGCTACCTCATTGAGCTTTGAACTTCATAGGCAGGTATATCCAATCATGAGAAAAGGTATTTAAGGTGGCCACTTGCAAGTTGTTCTCCTATTTGAATCTCCTATGAAGAGTGGCATCATGGGCTCCTCAAAACAACTCTCAAATGATCTGAAAGCAAAGACTATTCAACATAGTTGTTCAGGGGGAAGGATACAAAAAATTGTCTCAGAGATTTAAACTGTCAGTTTCCACTGTGAGGAACATAGTAAGGAAATGGAAGAACACAGGTACCGTTCTTGTTAAGCCCAGAAGTGGCAGGCCAAGAAAAATATCAGAAAGGCAGAGAAGAAGAATGGTGAGAACAGTCAAGGACAATCCACAGACCACCTCCAAAGACCTGCAGAATCATCTTGCTGCAGATGGCGTCAATGTGCATCGGTCAACAATACAGTGCACGTTGCACAAGGGGAAGCTGTATGGGAGAGTGATGCAAAAGAAGCCGTTTCTGTAAGCACGCTACAAAACAGAGTCGCCTGAGGTATGCAAAAGCACATTTGGACAAGCCAGTTACATTTTGGAAGAAGGTCCAGTGGACTGATGAAACAAAGATTAAGTTGTTTGGTCATACAAAAAGGCGTTATGCATGGAGGCAAAAAAAACACAGCATTCCAAGAAAAGCACTTGCTACCCACAGTAAAATTTGGTGGAGGTTCCATCATGCTTTGGGTCTGTGTGGCCAATGCCGGCACTGGGAATCTTGTTAAAGTTGAGGGTCGCATGGATTCAACTCAGTATCAGCAGATTCTTGACAATAATGTGCAAGAATCAGAGACGAAGTTGAAGTTACGCAGGGGATGGATATTTCAGCAAGACAATGATCCAATACACCGCTCCAAATCTACTCAGGCATTCATGCAGAGGAACAATTCCAATGTTCTGGAATGGCCATCCCAGTCCCCAGACCTGAATATCATTGAACAACTGTGGGATGATTTGAAGCGTGCTGTCCATGCTCGACGACCATCAAACTTAACTGAACTGGAATTGTTTTGTAAACAGGAATGGTCAAATATACCTTCATCCAGGATCCAGGAACTCATTAAAAGCTACAGGAAGTGACTAGAGGCTGTTATTTTTGCAAAAGGAGGATCTACATAATATTAATGTCACTTTTATGTTGAGGTGCCCATACTTTTGCACCGGTCAAATTTTGTTTAAATGCAGATTGCACATTTTCTGTTAGTACAATAAACCTCATTTCAATCCAGAAATATTACTCAGTCCATCAGTTATTAGATATATGAAACTGAAATAGCTGTTGCAAAAACCCAAATTGTTATAAAGAAAAAAGGTTAACATTAATAGGGGTGCCCAAACTTTTTCATATGACTGTATATGTATGTGTGTCTGTGTGTGTGTGTGTGTACATACATGCGGAGTGGATTGCGGGAGGGGCGGAGCCAAGTGGGGGAAGTGTCGGGCTCCCTGCACACGTAGCGAGGGTAAATATCGGCAAAGCACTTTGCTTGGTTACCCGATATTTACCTTGGTTACGGGTGCAGGGAGCCAGAGAGAGCATGCGCAGTGAAATCCTACGGATTGCGCTCCTCAAAAAAAGTTACATGCTGCGTTCCTCCCGCCTGGCGCAGCGTCAAAATAACAATGCTGCGTCATCCAGCGGATGCAACGCTGACACTTGCGTTACAGTGCGTTGTCCATACAAGTCTATAGAGAATAGCGCAGTGCGTTAACGGACTGCGCTATTCTCCATAGTGACGGACTGCACTTAACGCAAGTGTAAAAGTACCCTACGATGCCAGATGTGCGTCACTTACGACGTGACCCCGCCGACACATCGTAAGATATACTGTAGCGTGTAAAGCGCCCTTTACATGTAGTGTGTGTTTGTATAACATGCTGTGTGTGTGTCTGTATGTAAGAATTGGGAAAGTCTCAGAATTGAGAAGTTTGATAATGACCAATTCTGAAAGAGAAAGAAGCAGATTGTCTGACAATATATTAAAAATGTGCTCATTGATTTATTAAATGAACATTTTAACAACAATTGCTCTTGAAGTTGCCTAAAAAGCTTTGTTTTCGGCTGCAGATCATCCTGTGTAAACTGTCGATTTGCTGCTGAGAACAATGACATCCTGTGTACACAGAGCGATCATATTACCGATTGTTCTGTGGAAAGATGCGCTGATCATCAAACATGTAGCAATTGTCTAACTTTTGTTTAAGCCTGTCCTTACTGACGTGCCATACCTCTAATGCCCCTATACTGGAATGGATTGCTGCCTTATTGCAAACATTTATATATACAGTATAGGTTTGACGTGGGCTTCTCCTGAGCGATCAGTAGACACATTGAATATTTATCTTTTTTTATGTAGTATTTTATCTGTGGAGATGCAGTTCATTACTAGAATAGCTGTAGCATCCGATGCAATAAAACGTGGCCCCGAGGCCCTTAAACTCATTAAACAAATGATACATTTTGTGAAAGCTAATCGCTTCCTAATGAGGTTTGATATAATGATAATTGCACATCAAAGTCCAATTCTGTCGATTTCTCTTTTTTGTGGACATAAAATTTTTAAGTAAAATAAACAGTGGTAAATGAGACCTTTAATTGCCGCCCATAACTTTCCATTGCTCCAAACTTGCAATAGGAAAAGAAAACTTAGATGAATCCTAAATACGTGAAAGTTCTCATTAGACAAGCATTGCTTTGTGCGGAACGTGTAAATGATTTCATTGCCTCAAGGCTTTTTCCAGACAGTCCTTCTACAGATAAGCAGCCCAGGAGGAAACCTGTCTTGAAGCAGATGTAAAAAGTCAAACAGAATACGGTCCTACATAAGACGCCGTCCTTAATGACTTGGGCTGCTCCATCAGATTACGATGAGATTTCTATTGCATTTCTAAAATGGAACACTAATGACATAGATACAGAATGGAGCTTGTTGGACAGATTATGCAAAGTACAATTCAACAACCAGAAAAAGAATATATCTACGTATCGCACATGAAAACACCTTTTGCATCCCTTGAATAAAGATATTATATAGAATATACCTATTCCAGTCCTTAAAGGGCCTTTGTGATTATAGCTTCGGTGTAGAAAGCTTATTAGAAAGTCCCTACACTGTTTCCTTATATATTTGTACATTGTAATAAGATCACTCTAAGCTTTTGTTTTTGGAAACTGAATTACCCCAAGTTTTATAGCCTGTCTTGGTAATGCAATCACCTATTCCCTTTAAGGCATGGTCTAAAATAGAAATCAATTTTCATCCTAATTCCTATTAATTTAATGCCATAATCTAATCTATTTTCTAACATACTTTAATTGATAATCCCTACCATTCCCTCACTATATTATCTAACCTCAATAAACGAAGCATCAAAAGAGGGCACTGTGCCATCAGTGATATCGTTTCAGGGGCTGGGCTAGTCCCTGCTGTACTGAGCATGCATATGTTGTCATTTCCGAGGATGCTCAGTGGATTCTTATCACTTTACAATATGCACAATGACAGTGCGCTCTGTGACGACTCTGATCAGAATTAATGAGCTGGCAGGAGAGTGCAATGTGAGTGCACATTGTAAGAATACTGGCTTGCAGAAACCAGCACCACCCCTGGAAGTGACACAGGCAAGCGTAGCACAGGTTGTTTAACTCCAAGAGCATGGCGTACTTGGGATCCAAATGTAAGAGATTCCCAAATTTGGGAGGTATTAAGTCCTATTAAACGGAAGCTGTCAGCAGGTTTTTGCAATGTAAACAGAAGCAATCATACTGCAAGGGTTAACAATGAAACATCAGACATGCCTGTTTTGTCACAGTCTGATCTGTTGTTTATTTGATATATGTGTTTAAGCAGAATGACACTTACTATTACAGGACAGAAACTCACCTGTAGAGCAGTCCGAAACCACCTCATGTGATGGTCACCTCACTGCCAATGTATCATCTCTATTAAAAGCCTGGTGTAGGCGGTGACAGCTCCCTGGGCTCAGCTACATGACTCAACCGAAAAATGCAAATTGCGTCAGAATAGCTGCACCCAGTAATCTAAGTGTTACATTGTTGGATTCAGGGACTCTTTGCCTATATCATGCTGCCTTTAGATGAGATAGCAAAAACCTGCTGACATATTCCCTTTAATTAGCCTAATGAATATATAAAAGAATGGTTCCATCGAATGACATCAAGTAGTACTGCAAAGAAGTGCAATGAGGTCTTCAATGCCTCCAATATAGTGCATATGGCTGAGACTATGGGGTATAACACTTTCAAACGTTCACCATGTAGTTGTCGCGGGCAGAGGGGACGCGCTCGCCACGTTCGGGTCCGGGGCTTTTGCTGCTGCTGTGGCTCGAGCGGTGGACCGGACCCGGGGACTCAAGCAGCGCTCCTCACCCGTGAGTGAAATGGGGATGGTATGTTTAGGGAGATTGTTCGTGACGCCACCCACGGGTCGTGGTGATAATGGCACCGCCACTGCTGGTAACGGGGATCCCGGGAGAGATGGTAGGGTGCAGCTGAGATGTTGTCCCCTCCGTGGGCAGGGGTTGGTGATCCCGGGCCCGATGGTGTAACGGGGAGGCCGGATGGCTGGGGTGCAGGGACTGCGCGGCGCGGTGCCGGACGGCACTGGTGTACTCACTCAGACAATCACTGAAAGAGTCGTAGGTAAACCAAAATGGCCAGATGGATGGGTCCCACAGCCAGCTGCAGTGCTGTTGTTGTGCTCTCCCCGGACGGCTGATGGTGGCTGTCTTTCCCTGCACCTTTGAGAATGTTCTTGACTCCTGTGGTTACCCACCGGTAGTCCGCTCCCCGACGTATAGGTGCTGTAGGAGCCCGTTTTGCCCGCAGGAGCTGGCCCTTGGATCTCTAGCCTGTGGCAGTGGCTATATATCCTCTCTGGGTGGACGACTGCCTTCAATCGGGACTTAGTAGTTGGGAAACCCCTCGGGTTCCTGTCACATTTGGATTTGACTATTGACGGCGGCTGCAAGCCTGGTCGGGGTCCGATGGCCCTGCCTGTGTGCTTAGCTTCACTCCGTTCCCCGGTCCAGTACCGGCGGGCCGACGCCCGACCCTGGTCCTTACGGCTCTGTGGAGTTCCACCAACTCCTGCAGACAGCCACCACCGTCTGCCAACCTTGCTGTCAGTGTCTGGGCTCCTACCCAGACACCTCAAGTGTTTTCTCCTCTCACTTCCACTTCCAGAACTGAACTGACACTTTTTCCGCCTCCAGGCCTGTGAACTCCTCGGTGGGTGGGACCAAACGCCTGGCTCCGCCCCACCTGGTGTGGACATCAGACTCTGGAGGGAGGCAACAAGGGTTTTTGTCTGACTGTTGTAACTGTCCAGGGTGGGGGGTGTGTATGTTGGTATGTATGTGACTACCTGGCTAGTCCAGGGCGTCACATAATCACAAAAACACCAAAGAATGTTTTCCAAACAATTAGTCACACAACATGCTTTGCTAGCTCACTCGACGTCACTAAGCGGGCGCCCAATAAAAGTGGAGGGGCGGAGATGAGCGGGATGTAACATCTCGCCCATCTCCTTCCTTGTTCATTGCCAACGGCCGCAGGTAAGGTGAGGTTCCTCGTTCCTGTTGTGTCACACACAGCGATGTGTGCTGCCGCAGGAACGATGAACTACATCGTACCTGTAGCAGCAATGATAATTGGGAATAGGGGGGCATGTCACCGATTAGCAATTTTGCACGTTTTTGCGACAATGCAAAATCGCTCATAGGTGTCACACGCACCGACATCGCTAAAGCGGCCGGATGTGCGTCACAAATTCCGTGACCCCCAACGAGATCACTTGAGCGATGTCGTATCGTGTAAAGCGGCCTTTACTCCTGTTCTGCATACCTTGACATCCTCCTAAAACACATAGCACCACTTTGAGTTGACTGTACAGATCTCAGTGAACATTTGACACTTCCCAGACTTTGAACTAGCAGAATGCTGCGAGATTTCACTTCTGAAGTCTAAAAACAATGGTATTTTCAGCTTTGTGTAATGTGTTTTCAAGATGCTGGCATTCAATAATTAGTGTTTCTTGCTTTATTAATGTCATAATATATTTCCAAGTGCAAATAAATTACAATGTGGTGACATCAGCTAGAACCAGGAGCAGCAAAAGATACGGAAAGACAAAGAAAAATGATTTTGAAGCATTTGAATAACAACCTTTTAGAAATCGCGGTGGCATGATAACATAATGAGCACAATTTAACAAATGGTGGCGGCTCTGGCGGATTTATCTGCCTGTTTGTTCTGTGTGGGAGGAAGATGTGCTTTTCATCTACATTTAATAAATTGTTCATCAAATGCTTTTTGCTTTTTAAATGTCAAGAACTAGGAAACAAATAAAGAACCCCAAAAAGTTACTCAAGGAGCGGAAGGTAAGATAGATAAAATAGATTGATGGTAGTAGGTAGAGTAAGTTAACAGACTGATGAGAATAAATATTGATTACTGTATTGATTGTTTCCGTTTTACAGCTCCCTACCAGGTCACATTTTCATATGATGTCGGGAACGGGCCCTTGGAGGTCTCTTTGCAATCAGTCACAGCTTTGAATGACGGCCAGTGGCATCATGTGCGAGCAGAAAGGAATATTAAAGAAAGCAGCCTCGCCATAGATACCCAGCCAAGAAAACTGGTGCAGAGTCCATCTGATGGACGGGTCCGCATCCAGCCAAACACTCAGCTGTATGTAGGTAAGAGGGGTCCAGGCTGCTGCATAATGAACATCATAAAGTAACCCTCCACCTGGCAGTCAATGTGTCACAACATATGCATAATGCTTAGGTAAATTACTGTAGTAGTAGTAGCAATGGAGCCAGCTCACCATTTCTGTATCCACTCCCTGTTCATATGCCATTACTGCGGTTTCCTTGTGAAATTTTGATGTCCCATGTACTTGACATTCTCAAGAAATAAAGAAGCAACTGTTCATGTGAGATGGACTCTCCTGTTTTATTGTTAAATTACTGCTACCCTCATTCTGCGGCAATTTATTCCTGGTCCTCTCATATGAACTAGCTGTCTTCATTGTCTGGTATGCTTTGCTTTGAAAGTCTGAGACACTTCCCTGTTCTAGGCTCGTTCTTCTAAGAGAAAGAGGAGTCTTAGACTAGACTTTGTTATTTGGTAGTCCGGGACTTCCTCCCTGCTGTTATGTGGACCCGATTCAAGCAGGTGGAGTGTCTCAGGATGGATTATGTACATTGTTCTTTTTTACTTATTCTGGGATGAACCACCATAAGGTAGGGGTTTAGTTGTTTGGTATTCTGGGGCTTCCTCCTTGCTGTTTTATGGACCAGCTCTGAGCAGGTGCAGTGTTTCATGAAGGATTATGTACTTTGTTTTTTGGTTGTTTTAGACTTAGACCTGTATTCTGGGATTAACCAGCATAAAGCAGGGGCAGTATCTCAGGCTAGATTAAGTTTTTTGGTAGTATGGGACTATCTCCTTGCTATTATTTGGACCAGCTCCGAGCAGGTGGAGTGTCTCAAGATGGATTATGTACATTGTTCTTTAGTAGTTTTATACTTCACCCCTTATCCTTGGATGAACCAACATAAATCAAGGGTGTTATCTCATGTTAGATTAAGTTCTTTGGTAGTCTGGAGCTTCCTCCTTGCTGTTATATACACCAGCCTCGAGAACAGGAGTGCAGTGTTTCAGAATGGATTATGTACATTTTTTTTGGTAATTCACCCTTTTATTCTTAGATGAGCCAGCATAAAGCAGCAATAGTATCTCAGGCTAGATTAAGTTTTTTGGTAGTCTGGGAGTTCCTCTTTGCTGTTATATTGACCAGCCTCAGGTAAGGGAGTGCAGTGTTTTCAGGATGGATTATGTACACTGTTTTTGGTAGTTTTGTATTTAACTCCTTATTTGTTGATGATCCAGCTTAAAGCAGGATAGTATCTCAGGCTAGATTAAGGTCTTTGTTAATCTGGAATTTCCTCCTTGCTGTTATATGGATCGCTTTCAAGCAGGGAAGTGCAGTGTTTCAGGATGGATTATGTACACTGTTTTTGGTTGTTTTGTATTTAACTCCTTATACTTAGATGATTCAGTCTAAAGCAGTGGAGTATCTAAGGCTAGATTAAGTTCTTTGGTAGTCTGGGACCTCCTACTTCCTGTTATAAGGACCAGCCCCAGGCAGGGGAGTGCAGTGCTTCAGGTTGGATTATGAACATTGTTCTTTGGTAATCTGAGACTTTCCTTACTGTTGAATGGATCATCCCAGAGCCGGGGAAATGTCTCAGTATAGAATAAGAATATATTCTTTTGTAGTCTGGGACTTTCACCTGCTATTATACAGTATGTACCAAGCTCGTGTAAGAGGAATATCTCAGGATAAATGATGCACACTGCTCTTTGGTAGCCTGAAGGGTTGCTCTAAGCCTCTTGTCTTCTTTAACTGTACATTGTGTTGCATTGTTTACATTTTTTAATGTTTCCTGGTATAAGACAAGTCAGAATATTGTGGAGATGCAGTATCTTGTATAAAACATATACAGTTGAAACCAGAAGTATCCATCCACTATTTAAAAAAGACACATCTGCATGTTTTTCCTCACTATCTGACATGAAATCAGAATAAACCATTCCCGTTTTAGGTCAATTAGGAACCAAAATTATTTATATTTACAAAATGCCAGAATAATGAGAGAAAGTGAATGTTTTAAGGCATTTTTATTACGTTCAGCAAAGTCAAAAGTTTAAATACATTTCATCAGTATTTGGTACCATTGTCCTTAAACTGTATGACTTGGGTCAAACGTTTTGGATATCCTTCCACACGCTTCTCACAATAGTTGGTAACAATTTGTTCTCATTTCTCCTGACAGAACTGGTGTAACTGAGTCGTATTTGTAGGTCGCCTTGCTCCCACCTGCTTTTTCAACTTGGCCCATAAATTTTCAATACGATTGAGATCAGGGCTTTGTGATGGCCACTCCAAAACATTGACTTTATTATCCTTTAGCCACTTTGTAATCAGTTTGTCAGTATGCTTTGGGTCATTGTCTATGTGGAAGACCCATTTCCATCCAAGCTTTAAGTTCCTGGCTGATGTCTTGAGTTGTTGTTTCAGCATTGCCACATAGTCTTCTTTCCTCAAGATGCCATCTATTTTGTAAAGTGCATCAGTCCCTCCTGCAGCAAAACAACCCCACATTATGATGCTGCAACGCCCATGTTTCACAGATGGGATGGTGTTCTTAGTCTTCAAAGCTTCACCCTTTTTCCTCCAAATGTAACGATAATCACTATGGCCAAACAGTTTAATTTTAGTTTCATTAGAACACAGGACATATCTCCAAAAATGAAGGTCTTTGATCCTGTGTGCATTTCCTAACATTAATCTGCCTTTTTTATGTTTCTTTTTGAGTAATGGCTTCTTCCTTGCAGAGTGGCCTTTCATCCCATGTTGATACAGTACTAGTTTCACTGTGAAAAATGACACAATCTTACCAGCTTCTGACAGCATTTTCACAAGGTCTTTTGCTTTATTTTCTTGGGTTGATATGCACATGTCTGACCAAAGTACATTCATCCCTGGTACACAGAACCCATCTCCTTCCTGAGCGGTATGATGGCTGGACATTCCCATCTTGTTTGTACTTGCATATAATTGTTAGTACAGATGAACGAGGCACATTCAGGTATCTGAAAATTGGACCCAAGGATGAACCCGTCTTTTGCAAGTCCACAATTCTCTTTCTGAGATCTTGGCTGATTTATTTTGACTTTCCCATGCTACTACACAAAGAAGCAGTGTGATTCCGGTGTGCATTAAACTACATCAAAATGTGTGCCTCTAATTAACTCAGATGTTGCCAATAAACCTATCAGAAGCTTCCAAATACATGACATCATCATATGGGCTGGCCCATATTGTTTAAAGTTCAAATTTGGAGAGAAAATGGTTAACATAGAAAAGAGGGTCCATGTAGAAGGAATTATTTTAATAAAAAAGGTTTAATTAACCTAAAAAAAAAGGTTTTTTTAGATACCGTAGTGTATGTAAACTTCTGGTTTCAACTGTAAATACATTAATGTGTTTACAGTTACATTTGATCATTACATGAACAAAATATTTCTAGTGGAAACAATACCAATATTGTGAGGTGATTTGTTTCCTCAAGGTGGGACGTCATCCAGGCAGAAGAGCTTTGTGGGCTGTCTACGTTCCCTCAAGCTGAATGGACAAACCCTAGACCTGGAAGAAAAAGCAAGAGTGACGCAGGGGATCAGGCCAGGATGCCCAGGTCACTGTAGCAGCTATGGCAATTTATGTCACAACAATGGGAAGTGTGTGGAGAAACGCAACGGATACACCTGTGACTGCACCAGCTCAGCCTTTGAAGGCCCTTATTGTAGAAAAGGTGAGGTTTTATCACAGAAATGACTGGACCCAAATGTTCCTTAAATTGTCACCTGTCTAAACAACTTATATGCTGCGGTAGAGGGAAAGGGTCACACTTTTTGTAACCCATAAGATCAGTGATCATGGTACAGTAGTCATCACAGAAAGGACTTTTAGAAAGTATTGAAACTTTAATGTAGACTATGGCCCCAATTCACCATTGCTGTTTTCTCCACTGGAGTAATTTGCTCTTTTTAGTGACTTTAATATGAACACATTATTCCCTCTATGTTTTATAATTAAAAGGAATCTGTCAGCAGGTTTTTGCTACCTCATCTGAAAGTGGCAAAATGAAGGCAAATATGCTCTGATACCAGGGGTGTATCACTTAGTTCACTCGGTGCAGCCCTTGTATCAGAATTAGATGTTGTGTGTACATTGTCTATAGACTCCTTATCAGAGGAGAGGGCATGTCAGACTAGGTCTCATGTGAGCACTTAGTCCAGCAGTGTTAATCTCCTGCTGATAAAACACTCATTGTATTAAAAGAACAGAACACAGCCTAAAGGTCCAGTCACACTAAGCAACTTACCAGCGATCCCAACAACGATAGGGATCGCTGGTAAGTTGCTAGGAGGTTGCTGGTGAGCTGTCACACTGCGACGCTCCAGCGATCCCACCAGCAACCTGACCTGGCAGGGATCGCTGGAGCGTGGCTACACGAGTTGCTGGTGAGCTCACCAGCAACCAGTGACCAGCCCCCAGTCTCCTAGTTACAGCACACATCAGGTTAATTAACCCGATGTGTGCTGCAGCTAAATGTGCACAGAGCAGGGAGCAGCGCACAATGCTTAGTGCTGGCTCCTTGCTCTCCTAGTTACAGCACACATCGGGTTAATTGCCTGATGTGTGCTGCAGCTAAATGTGCACAGAGCAGGAGCCGGCACTGACAGTGAGAGCGGAGGAGGCTGGTATCAAAGGTAAATATCGGGTAACCAAGGACAGGGCTTCTTGGTTACCCGATGTTTACATTAGTTACCAGCCTCTACAGAAGCCGGCTCCTGCTGCCTGCACATTTAGTTGTTGCTGTCTCGCTGTCACACACAGCGATCTGTGCTTCACAGCAGGACAGCAACAACTAAAAAATGGCCCAGGACATTCAGCAACAACCAACGACCTCACAGCAGGGGCCAGGTTGTTGCTGGATGTCACACACAGCAACATCGCTAGCAACGTCACAAAAGTTGTTCGTTACCAGCGATGTTGCTAGCGATGTTGCTTAGTGTGACGGGGCCTTAATAAGTGACACATAGCAAAAACCTGCTGACAGATTCCCTTTACATTTTTACTATTTAATTGTCTTTATTTTTTAAGGATTTATGTTATTTTTACTCAACAACTTTGCTTATCCAGATGTTTTAGACAAATTTATGAAATGCGACTTTTACCAAATGACCCTTTTTTTTTTGCAAAACACACCTCACTGCCTGGTGTAAGGTTTCAGGTGGATTTTTGAATTTGCTACATTTAGGCAGATGGTCAACTGTTTTATCAATTTATCATTTTTGGTGATGAAGAGTCACAAAAAAAATGTTTAAGACAAAAATTAAGACCATTTTTAATTTTGCAAACACTGTTAGCAAATACAGAAAGAAAAAGAAAAGTGACTTTAGGAAATGACAATTGAAGAATTGGGCACTTTGTATTTCACATCTTTACCGCTTTTATGATCTGCTATCTGTCAATGAATGAAAACATTTTTGTTTATACTAAATGTGCAAATTTTTGTTGCAGTTATTACAACTGTCAACTGAGCGGTATATACAATTGTCTTTGGTCTATATACAATGCTTTGTGGGTTAAACACATCATCATGAGCATCCGCACAGGTCTCTCTGTTATAGAGGACCTGTCACTAAATTTTTTATGTTGAACTGGAGACAATGTATTAGTGTCTGCAAAGCAGGTTAAAAAGTTTTTTTATTATTATTATTATTATTATTGTACCTTTCTGTTGCCACAATATTAGCTTTTAAAGTATTTGGCCTCTAATGAGTTAATTTTCACTAAGTGAGTGTGTTCAGATACTGTAATTTTCACTGGGTATGTAAACTTCTCTATGTATGATGCTGCCCATAAGCTCTCACAACCGTGAGATCAGTGTAAGCTGTCTGTCATTATATGTCTCACAGTGGAGTAACTTGCCTATTCTGGTCTACGCCTATTCTACATAAGTGTGATTACTGGCACATTGAACTCTCAGCTTTGGAAAGGTAGTGTAGTGGACAGACAGTACCGAAGAGGTGACAGTGCTATGAAAGGAGGAGAGCTGATAAATGAGTTTGTAAGTTGACACAGCTAAACTCAGCTGTGCTGCCCCTTCACTTACATGGACTGCTGAGATCTTATTTCTATAGTTCCCCCCAACTATGGGTTCAAAGTATCAGCAGGGCTGCTGTGTATAAGCTTAGGCTTGGTATGTAAGCCCACTCCAGGCAATTACGTCATTGGCCTCTCCATTACCACAGAGATATCTTATAATAATATGCTGGTATTGTGGTATGATGGGTGGTCTTGGTCACTGTCTGGGACCAGTCCGTGAGAGTCACGCCAACGCCCAGCAATGACGCGACCACTATAGCCAGTTGCCTTGCTGTGATATGCTGCCGATGGGACTTGGATGGGTGACCTGGCTGGTCTCTTTTGGTTACACCGCCTTATAGACCACATGATAGTAACAATGCTACTGGAGCACACTTTATATTTGGCTTCTGCCCCCGTCAATGACTTCATGCATATCTCCATCACTATGGAGCCACACTGTTTGCCAGAGCCTTGTACTATAAGGGATGATGGTGATTAAGCTCCAACCATAATATAAGGTCAGATACCCAGCAACAGGAACTATAGCTGCATACTATATAAACTCAACACATGGGCATGACAGGTTTCTCTCCAATTTTTGTACGTGATGGAACACTTTGCAGACCAGATAGGGTACACCTGTCACTGCAGGACCCTGTATTCTTCTGTGCCCTCATAACCATATGGTACACTTCTTGGATAACATTTTAACATCTCTTTGCCCCCAGCATGTACACTTCCCTGATGAGCCCTAACTATTGAGGAATAAATGTGTCAGAAGGAATATATTTTTCTTTTTGGGATCACCTAATCCAATCTCCCAATTGACTACTGCTCTTGTCAGTGTGGGAGCCACTGCATGGGGCATGACAGGTAGTTAGGGAGAAAAGATACTCATGAACCTACCTATTGCCCTCCCTGGCACCCAACGGCCTTCTGCACATGTTCATCTGGATTGAGTGAGATTGAAGCAATTATCACTGACACGGTTGAGCATTCTGCGCTTTGTTATACAGTACATTTGATGCTTTTGTGTCTTGCCCAGTGCCCAGGTCCTGGGACAACAGACTAAGCACTAGGTATATGTTGCTTTAGGACCTTCCCTGCATTTTTACCTTATCTATTAAAGGTTATGTTTTCATATTAGAGTCCTTTCATGCTAGTCACCCAATATAAGGCACCCACCTTAATTCTGTATTTTCTAGTTGAGTTATTCAGTGTGGCACGTGCAGCTGACATCCAGTATAGCTATTATTACAGCTCCCCCAGAGATTGTCTCTTAGCTGCCTGTGTGACAGAGCTGTCCACAATGGTAAATCGTTCTTGTTCTTTTACGCCTGTATCAGTGGCTGGATGCAAAATAGAGTTTTCTAATGTATCGGTTATTAGGACTCCCTGGCCACAGATCTTTTGTCAGTGATCCTTGCTCTACTCATATCTCTGTGGTATGTAAGGTTGTGTTTTCTCCTTTCTGTTGCTTTTTTAGAAGTTTCTGCAATGTTTGAAGCTGGAACCGCCATCACATATATGTTCCAGGAGCCATATCCAGTGTCCAGGAATACCAGTGCTTCAGCCTCAGCCATATATGCGGATGCCATGATATCAAAGGAGAAAATTGCTTTCAGCTTTCTGACAGCTCAAGCACCCAGTCTGCTGCTCTACGTGACCTCGGTGTATCAGGATTACATGGCAGTAATACTTTGCAGAAATGGTAAGTGTGAACCCATGAACCTATTATATAATGCATGACATGGCTTGTGCTGTACGGCATTGCAGTACGTCAGTGCAGAATGTGTAAGGAGCCCCTTCTACTATATTCCTGGTGTCTATGAGGCAGAGTGGCTCTGCATATTTGGTAAAATGATGTAATGAGCACAATATCTGCATTTCAGATGTTCCTTATCCAAATATACTGTTCCAAAAGTGACGTTTGCTGAATTTCTGAGTCACTTCCATTCTTAGCATTGATTTGTTCCATTGTATGATAAAAATGTGAAGAAATTGGAAGAAACTGCCTTGTACCTCTATCCCCCATCCCCCAGTTTGAGGAGCCATCCACTATAACCTAAAGGCTCAAATTTTCCTCTTTTAAAATGTTTTCTGTATTTATATTGTCTTTATGTATATCATAAAGCTTTTTCATCACTGTATTTCATATGTGCCTCTGTTATTTGTACCCCAACCCTTGTTTTCCTTGTTTATACTGCTATTTATTGAAGGCAATTTCTTTTTATCGATGGTGACATTCTGTTCCAGTAAGGCCAGTTTCACATTACGTTCAGGCCACATGTTTGTAGCTCCGTCGGGGCTTCCATGTAATATATTGTTATGGATGTTATAATATTATATTAGAGGTGAGGCTGAAAAGACGGAATGTGTTATACCTATATGTCCTATAGAGCCATTAACTATAATGAGACGGTGGAAACTCTATGGGCCAGATTGATCAAGACCGGCGTTGTTCACACAGGTCTCGATGAAGGGGTCTGCTGGAGTAAGACGCTTCTCATCCATGAATCTGCGAGCGGTATGTGCCTTCGTGTGCTATGCCACAAAGTTCTCCCTACTCACTCCAGTCACTGGCCTTACCAATGTGAGACATGTAATGACTGACAACCTGCTCACCGATTGTACACGTCTCACACTGGCAATGCCCACCTTTATTTAAAATAAGCTCTGGAGGCAGAGTCTCAAGGAGATCTATGTGCCGCCAGTAGATTATAACAGCTCCTTTACATATTAAAAAAAATGAGAATTTCTTTGGAATAAAATGTCGGATCACAGAATGCAAGGTATCATTGTATCTAGCTTTCTATGACCTGTGTGATCATATAAACACCTTAGGAGGGTTGGTCATACTGACACATCTCCTTTATTCTGACAGATTTATCTGTAAATGTGAATTTACTGACAAAGAGGATATTATATTATAAACAATATTATATAAGAGATAAGGCTGGAATTAGTGAAGAAGGTATACTTATTAATATTAACGTAAAGGACCAGCACAAATGCAATCCTTCCCCGGTATGGACAAATAATGGGAACCCCCTCCTTTTCAGATATACTGCAGTGGTGTCTCAGAGACTAGACGCCATTCCATTACCCTTTAACTGCATGACCGCCCATAGGCAGTGTGCACACATTGCGTTTTTTATTTGTTGCAGGGTTTTTTTTGTACAGTTTTGTTAAAAAACGTGAAGGGTTTTCTAATTCCAGCAAAGGGAATGAGAACCTGAAGTCTCATGCACACAATACTTATTTTTGACTTGCAGATTTGTGTCTGCAGCAAGTCAATTCTTTCAGCGTTTTTTGCTGCAGATTTCATCCATACTAATGAGTGAGGAAAAATGTGCTCCAAAAATGCATGTAAAAAAACATTTAAAAATGCGCTTAGATTACGCTGCATTTTTCAGCCAAGAGATGTATAAACGGTGCAGAAATTTCTGCACTATATACCATATTTTTGGATTATAAGACGCACTTTTCCTCCCAAAAATTTTGGAGGAAAATGAGGGGTGCGTCTTATCCGAATGTAGTTTACCGGGGGGTGCTGAAGAGGGGTCCCAGGAGGCAGGGGCTATGCTGATGGCTGTGCTGTGGGCAGTGTGCTGTGAGCTCTGCGGCACTGTGGGCTCTGCGGTGCTGCAGTCAGTGAGGCAGGGGCCATCCTGAATGTTGGCGGTGTGGGCTTCAAATAATGGTGCCCGGATCAGCGCATGCACAGATGGATTCTCAGCTCAACATCTCATCTACATACGTGCCGCCTCCTGCGCATTGATCTCCCAGCAGCGGACTTAAAGAAAATGGTGCCTGGAGGTGGTGCATGCGCAGGTGAGATCTCTGCTTGTGATTGAGCCGGTAGCTCAATCTACTCATGTACTGACTTTGAGCGCCATGTCTTTGAAGCCTGCATTGCTGACAGTTCCTGGATGTTCCTCCTGCCTCACAGCGCCTCTGTCTGTAGCGAGCATCTGGGACACCCGTTGCACCGACAGCAGCATTGCCCTACTCCAAAGAAGCTGGACCAAGGATGGATGTTATTTCACATGGAAAAAATGCTCATGCTGAAGCTAGAAATGTGTTACAATGTTACAGGACTGATTAACCCCAGCCCACCCCATGTATACCAATATGGCGTACACAGCATGAGGGTAAACCGCAAACTCTAGTAATTTACATTCATTGTATCTACAGAGCAGAAAACAAATGCAGCAGATTACAAGTCTGGCTCCAATTTATTTTGGAGAGAAAAGCACAGCTACCTGTGATCTCTAGCACCATAATTTCTCAGTGCCAAGAAACAATGTAATGTGGAATACTGACAAAGTAAAGATTTTAGCTAGAAGGAGAATTGCTGCAATTTTCTTTTATTTTTAACAGTGTATCATTGAGTCTCTTAAAGGTCCACTCCACTTAGACTCTAAGCTTTCGCCATAAGTATAACGCTGCTCCTTAGTCATCTGCCATCTTTATTTTTCTCCAGATTTAGGAATTTACTGATACCGTCTTTCTAGTTTCTGTCTGTATTATAAATGGAGAATGTGTACTGGTGTGTGGTTATCGTGCACAAACAGGGTGATCGCTGATATAAGAAATCTCACAAGTGCCTTATAGAAAAACTCCAAGCCTACACCATGTAGTTACATATGATAAAATGCTGAACTACGTAAAGATATATTGTCTTAGGATCTTGTAAAAAAGTTGGCTCAAATTTTCTGTATTTTACACTAAAGTGCAATGTTTTGAGGGAGTTTGACTAAGTTTTTATGAGTGTCTGTCAGTATAGTGCAGTAGGATCTCAGTTGGAAGCCCAGAATTATAACTGTAGTCATGAATTACGCTCGGGATCATGCTTCCCAACCAATCCAGTGTCACACTCCCAAATTTGAGGAGCTATTCCCCTGTCCCTTGAGGTCAGAATATGTCCCAAATACACTATATCCGTGCCCACGAACAAAAATACGGTTGCATAGAATTGTGTAGAAGATATTCATGTGATCCCTACAACAGAATCATCACATCCCTACTCCACGATTTTGTCTGAGTACAGACTGCAGGATTTACAAGGACCACTGTGTTATTCTGAAGTCATGTGACCAATAGGAAAGATCAGATCAGCAAAGAAGTAGGGTATACAGGCAAGTGGGATGCTTATATGCAGGAACCATACTGTGTTTGACACTGGGGCATCAAACTGTAGGGACTAGGAGGGAATGTACTTTGATGGCACCATATTCTATGTAGGGTTGGTAGAGAAAATACTGTGAGGTCATCATACTGTGTGTGGGGTACTGTGTGGAATCTCATACTGTTTGTGAGGGGACTGTGTGAGCATCATACTGTGTCTTGAGAAATGTACTGTGGGACATCATATTGTGTGGGGTGGCAATAGAGGAAATTTAATGTGTATTGGACTTTAGGGGTATCTTACAGTGCGTGTGTAAGGCTAGTGGGTGCAAGCGAGAAGTAGACTCTCAGGACCACAGCACATAGAAATACTAGAAGGGCTTGACTATGGTTTCTCACCAGATTTTCACAAGCACCTCTAAAGGGGAAGGTTTTGCGCTTCAGGTGCTTCTACTCAGGAAGACTGGTGGTGCTACAGCTGGCCCCAGGGGTATGGACGCAGACAGTCACTGATATAATAGGTGCAGCTGGGTTGGCTGGGCATCAGGCTCCGCTGATATGGACTGATACAGCAGCGTCCGGTATAGGAGACTTGGCGGATGGGGTAGGATACTGCAGACTTGGCCGATGGTGTTCGATACAGCAAAGGCCAGTATAGCAGACTTGGCTGATGGGGTATGATGCAGCAGTGGCTCATATAGCAGACTTGACATGCAGAGAATGATGCAGCAGCTGCGGATACATCAGGTACTAGAACACAGAACAGAATTAGCAATGTGGAATACAGCACTAAACAGCAGCTGCAGCACTTAGGAATCAGAGAACTAGCAATGTATAGACCACATTGCCCAGGCACTTCCCTTAAGGGGAATCTGCCATAAACACCTGATGCCTTCCGGGCTAAGGCGTGCTGGCCTTTTAAGACAAGGTGCGAGCGAGCTTGCCCTAGGAGCACTCCCAGGAGTGTCAAAGACCAGGGAAGGAGCAGCCACTGCTGAGCTGCCAGAAAGGTAAGAGTTCTGGCGTCCCCATAGGGGGAAGGTAGTATGACAGTGCACGGATGCCAGTAAGGGTGTTACAGTGAGGATTGTTATGGGAGTATTATTCTATGTTGGGCAGGCTGTGGGCGCATTCTGTGTCGTTGGGAATCATACTGTATGTATTGTAAAAAGCATACTATTTGTGGGGATTATACAGTGGGGACATCATACTATGTAGGAGGGGCACAGTGGGGTTCATAAAAAGAGTATTGTCCTCTGTGAAACACTAATGGGCTTCATTATAAAAAATATATATATGTTGGTACCGTAAAAGATGGGGCGAAATGTGGGAAGTGACAGAGTAAAATGAAAATTGTCCTTTTCTTTTCTTTCTAAGTTGGGGGGAATTATTGGCGTATAACTCAGTTGAATTGGTTTGAACACTATATAAAATGTATAACTGTGTTCAGACGCACAGCAGCACTACTCCTGATATGTAAAGCACATATGGGGTCGTTTCAAAGAGGCAGGATGATAATTGAATTTTCACCCTTTCTTGCTCGAATTTTCATCTCGTCAGATCCCAGCATTTCTTTCTCTCTCTTTTCTCTCTTTAAATATATGCAAAAACAGCTATTTCACTTGTGAATATGTTCTGACAGTGACTTTGTAAGTGATTTTGCTCGGCTGGATGTAGCATCACAGAATTAATTCCATTTCACAGTTTACCAACTTCTCAAGAGAATGAAATAAAAAAAATAATAAAGACAAATAAAAAGAAGAATGAGAAAATCCTCACATTTCCTGCCGCGGTGAGAGAATAAACACAAGCAGGCAATTCTTAATCATTGAGATCCCTCCCGGTCAGTAGCGGAGCTCCACACAGAGGAGTTAGCTGCTCATTGTCCTATTAGTGAGTGGAATTCCCTCATTTTACTCCCCGATACCCTACAACACGAAGCGCTCAGCTGGTCATACTGACTGGTAACTAATATGGTCCCTGAAAGATGAACATCAAATGTGGATATTATTTCCAGATGGATATGTTTTGAATACTGGAGGCGTGCCGGTTGGGAAAGCCTTGCATATTGGTATTATTACTTGAGTGACAGTTACCCCCAATGATCACGCATGATTGACAGTACTGTTCTTTTAGTGCAGAGGGACTTTTTTGCCCCCCTTGATTTCAAGACTCCAGTTTGGTTGCCATATCTGCAATGCTGTCTTTATGTCCCTCACTCTATGTGTGCCATGTATTCTGCATCAGCTGAGCCAGTATGCTGTGCGTGACAATGACATATATGGCTAAATATATTAAAGTGACTAAAACCTATATATACAATCCTGGACAGCAAGGGCCCTTCCATAAGCTGACTGATGGCACCAAATGATGACAAAAGAGCTACTTGCTATCCAATCAACGGTTGTTTGCAAGGCTGGTAGACCATGTACTAAACAATGTGTAACAGATAGTTAAATGCACATAGACGACCATTGTACTCAACAGGACATATCTTGTTTAGACAGTATAATGCGTTGGGAAGAGCGTTGATCTTTGGTGCAGCATATCATTTCAGTTGTCAAATAGCATTTTTCTTGTTCATCAGGTGATCATCAGCCTTCTTAGACTGAACAATTGTCATGAAGCATTCATTCACAATAGTCATGCAGTGCAAATGTAGCGCCCCTGAAGCTATCAGGGAGCTACAAGGTACTGCATCCCCACCAGGATACAGGGCCTCCCCCCTAGGGCCCCAGAATACCAGCGCCGGTAACACACAAATACTCCAGGTAATCCCAGTTTTCCCCAACAATCCCCCATAGAACGGTACAAGGCTAGGGTTGGACCAATGGATGGCCGCCTAAAGGTGGAGCCAATCCAGTCCACTAGTTTACCACGTGGGAGGGTTAGACTGTGGAAAGTGAGTCTGACAGTAGAGAGTCTAGCAGTGACTGTGGATGTGAGCAGACGTGCTGACCAGGAGTGAACAGTAACCTGGTGCCCAGGAGGGTAGTTGCCGGTGGAGTATGGTGGAGTACTCTCAGAACTACGCACCTACGAGGTACAGGACCCTAGGTCCGGCAGAAGCTCCAGGCAGGCCTCATAACATCTGCACAGCGAGGGAACCATCAAGGACCTCGCTAACCTTGAAGTCCGGGACTCAGTAGCAAAGGGAGAACCGGGGACAGGATCAGAGACTCCAACCCCACCGGGTTCACGCTACCATCATACAGACTGCAGTGGAAGACCACCAGACGGGGACCCCCAGTTGCTCTACGCCACGGGGACCCACCAACCATAGACGGGTGCAGGGGAAGAAGGCATCAGATTACTAAACTGGCACTGGGATGAAGGGTCCCTGAAGGTGAAACCAGCTGGCCTCAGGTGACCAGTTACCACTAGAAAGTGAGTAAAGAACGAGTTGCACTCATTCCATTTTGTGGACTACCTTCTTCTGAAACCTGTTACATCACCTACCCTCTGGGGCCCGACCCTGCTTGCAGAGGGCCTAACATCCAGGCTGCCATTAATACTGGCCCCTGTGGACATTGTGCAGCGGTGACTCCATACACATAGCCGCAACACTGCAAGTGGCGTCACATGTGAACATTGTTCCAATCCCCTGTAAATATCCCCTTTTCAAAAAGTACCCAGGGCACAGAACCGGGCAACGGCCACCAATGTGACATTGCCCAATTGTACACCGCCCGGGACTGAGTACCCCATAACCCTGGGCGAAACACAAATACATCCTAAGGACTCATTCAGACGTATGTGCACATCTGTCTCAAACCGCAATGCACGCTGACTGTCTGTGGCTCTCCCGATCCAAGAGTGACAGCCTCATAGATATATATGAAGCTGTCATGCTCCACTAAGGAGACTCATAACCAGTCCATGCATTGCGGTTCCTGATTGGACTGATGTGCACGGATGTCTGAATGAACACTAAAGGGTGCTTTACACATTGCGACATCGCTAAAGATATATCATCGGGGTCACGTCGTTAGTGACGCACATTTGGCGCCGTTAGCGACATCGCAGCATGTGACACCAATGAGCGATGATCAACGAGCGCAAAAACGTGAAAATCCGTTGCTCGTTGACACGTTGTTCATTTCCTTAATATCGTTGCTGCTGCAGGTACGATGTTGTTCGTCGTTCCTGCGGCAGCACACATCGCTATGTGTAACACCGCAGGCATGACGAACATCTCATTACCTGCATCCACCGGCAATGAGGAAGGAAGGAAGTAGGCGGGATGTTACATCCCGCTCATCTCCGCCCCTCTGCTATTGGACGGCTGCCGTGTGACGTCGGTACCGATATCGCAGTGTGTAAAGTACCCTTAAGTCCAATGATGCACTGAGTTGAGCTCTATCTCCTGTTACACTCTAGTATATTATTTTAATTTTCCTATATAGTTTCCACACTAACAATAATGTAAACCATTGCATTAACTTACCTACTATATGTCTGGCATCATTACTGGATTGCTTTAGTGTATGTAATACACAGAGGGCACTCATACAGTCATGCCACCCTTGAAATTGTTCCAGGAAATGAAGTATTTCTCCCAGAAAGGTTTTGCAATTACACTTGTTTTGTCATACACATATTTATTTCCTTTGTGTGTATTGGAACAACCCAAAAAAAACTAAGAAAATGGTCTGGAAAAAATTGTTGACACTCTCAACTTAATATTTGTCTCCACATCCTTTGGAATAAATAAATGCAATCAATTACTTCCTATAATCATTTACAACCTTCTTTCACCTCTCAGCTGGAATTTTGGACCACTCTCCTGTTGCAAACTGCTCCAGGTCTCTCATATTTGAAGGGCGCCTTCTCCCAACAGCAATTTTAAGATTTCTCCACAGGTGTTCAATGGGATTTAGATCCTTACTTATTGCTGGCCTCTTCAGAACTCTTGAGCAGTTTGTTTCCATCCATTTCTGGGTGCTTCCTGAAATATGTTTGGTGTCATGGGCTTGCTGGAAGACCCATAATCTAAGATGCAAACCTGGCTTTATGATGCTGCAAACTACACTGTGACTCAAACTCCTTTGGAACTAACTTTATATTTCATTATGCCTTTCACACAGTCAAGGCACCCAGTGCCAGAGGCAGCAAAGCAGCCATAAAACATCTTTGAACCTCCACCATAGTTGACTATAGGTACTGTGTTCTTTTCTTTGTAGGTCTAAATCAATTTTTAGTAAACAGTAGAATTATGTGCTTTACCAAAAAGCTCTTTCTTGATCCTATTTGTCCACAAGACACTTTTCCCAGAAGGATTTTGGTTTATTCGCATACATTTTGGTAAACTGCAGTCTTGCTTTTTTATATTTGTGTCAGCAGTGAAGTTCTCCTGCATCTCCTGCCATAGTATCTCATTTCATTTAAATGTTGACAGAGAGTTTTGCTGACACTAGTTCACCCTGAGCCTGCAGGACAGCTGGAATTTCTTTGGATCTTATTGGGACTGCTTATCCACCATCCAGACTATCCTATGTTTAACTTTTCATCAGTTTCTTTCTGATGTCCACATCCAGGAAGATTAGCTACAATGCCATGAGTTGTAAACCTCTTGATTATGTTGTGAACCGTGGACAAAGCACCATGAAGATCTCTGGAGATGAACTTGCAACCTTGAGGTTGTGGATATTGTTCAGCAATTTTGATTTTCAAGTCCTGAGACAGTTCTCCTCTCCTCTTTCTGTTCGTCATGCTTAGACTGGCACACAAACACATGGACACACCACACACACACACACACACACACACACACACACACACACACACACACACACACACAATGCAAAGACTAAGTCACCTTCTCTTTTTATTTGGTTACAGGTGTGATTTTCATATTGCCCACATCTGTTACTTGCCACAGTTGAGTTTGAGTGAGCATCACATGCTAGAAACAAAGTTGTTTACCCACAATTTTGGAAAGGTGCCAACAATTTTGTTCAGCCAATTATTGGGGTTTGTGTGGAATTTATCCAATTTGCCGTTTTCCTCTATTATTTTGTGCTATTTCAATTTCACACAAAATAATTAAAAATATGTATAATAAAAATAGTGTAGTTATAATACATTTCTGGGAGAAATACTACTTTTTCTGAAACAATTTCAAGGTGCCAACACTTTTGGCCATGACTGTATATCACAATTTATAAGTACTGCATGTGTTACAATTCACATGTCAGATAACCCATTTGTAATTCACATACCATATTCATTAACAATAATATTTTCACCTATTTCACAACCTGTTTTCAATATTTTTTTTTTCCTTCAACACTCACATTCTGCACCTACAACATGTTTGTACTTATGTTCCATCCTATACACGTATTGGTCCCATTCATTAGCAAACACTGCCACTTTTATGAATTTGATGAGCTAATATAGCCATGCTCCATCATAGTTCCTCCCAGCACTGCCCATTCTGGCAGAGCTACTTGAAGCTGGTATGAAAATGCCGAAAGTCGCAAAACATTTGCTCATCTCTCCTTTTTGCGAAAGGCTTGCAGCAATTCCAATTCTATTTCAACAGTTTTCCTCCATAAACACTTTGATGTATCAGCCCCTAATTGTCTTGTTATCACATTTCAGATAGGCACAGTATGCATTGTTTCACACACAATTAATTCATAGCCTTGCATTTTATCACTTGCACATTTCTAACCTATTTTAACTAAAGCTGGGTTCACACTAAACGACAGCGACAACGACGTCGCTGTTACGTCACCATTTTCGGTGACGTAACAGCGACCTTGTAAGTCGCTGTTATGATCGCTGCTTAGCTGTCAAGCACAGCAGAAGCAGCGATCATAACGTCGCTGTGCTACATGTGCAGAGAGCAGGGAGCCGCGCTTAGCGCTGGCTCCTTGCTCTCCTAGGTACAGTACACATCGGGTACACACCGGTGCTGCACCTACATGTCACAGTGCAGAGAGCAGGGAGCCGCGCGCACTGCTTAGCGCTGGCTCCTTGCTCTCCTTGCTACAGTATACATCGGGTTAATTACCCGATGCATACTGCAGCCACATGTCACAGTGCAGGAGCCGGCACTGGCAGCAAGAGCGGCGGAGGCTGGTAACCAGCGTAAACATCGGGTAACCAGGGAAAGGTCTTCCCTTGGTTACCCGATGTTTACGCTGGTTACAGCTTACCGCAGCTGCCAGTGCCGGCTCCTGCTCGCTTCATTTCGTCGCTCTCTCGCTGTCACACACAGCGATGTGTGTGTCACAGCGGGAGAGTGACGACCAAAAAATGAAGCTGGACATTCAGCAACGACCGGCGACCTCACAGCAGGGGCCAGGTCGTTGCTGAATGTCACACACAGCGACGGGACGTCGCTGCAACGTCACAGAAAATGGTGACGTAGCAGCGACGTCGTTGTCGTTGTCGCTGTGTGTGACACCAGCTTTACTTAGCAAAAATCCCTATCATGGTCTCATATCTGCAACCATCCTCATATTTGTCGGTTGTACAGTGATAGTGCTCATCCACAGTATCAATAAGCCCCCTGTGCCTTGTAAGAAGAATAATAAGAAAAGAATAATATAATAGTGCCCCAGAGAGTAAGTACCCACAAATAGCAATAGTGCCCTCTCTGGGGCCACACAGAAACAAAATTGTAGCCCTGCACCAGGCTGGGAAGACTGAATCTGCAATAGGCAAGCAGCTTGGTGTGATGAAATCAACTGTGGGAGCAATAATAAGAAAATGGAAGACATACAAGACCACTGAAAATCTCCCTCAATCTGGGGCTCCATGTAAGATCTCACCCCGTGTTGTCAAAATGATCACAAGAACAGAGAGCAAAAATCCCAGAACCAAACTGGGGGACCTGGTGAATGACCTGTATAGAGCTGGGACCACCATAACAAAAGCTACCATCAATAACACACTATGCCGCCGAGGGACTCTGATCCTGCAGTGCCAGATGTGTTCCTTTCTTAAGCCAGCACATGTCTGGGCCCATCTGAAGCTTGCTAGAGAGCATTTGGATTATCCAGAAGAGTATTGGGAGAATGTCAAATGGTCTGATGAAACCAAAGTAGAACTGTTTGGTAGAAACACAACTCGTTGTGTTTGAAGGAGATAGAATGCAACTCAGCATTCTAAGAACACCATACCTACTGTAAATCATGAAGATGGCAACATCATGTTTTGGGGCTGTTTCTTTGCAAAGGGACCAGGATGACTGATTCATGTACATGAAAGAATGGGGCCATGTATAGTGAAATTTTGAGTTCAAACCTTCTTCCATCAGCAAGGGCATTGAAGATGAAATGTGGCTGGGTCTTTCAGCATGATAATGATCCCAAGCACACCAGGGCAATGAAGGAGTGGCTTCGTAAGAAGCATATGCAGGTCCTGTAGTGGCCTAGCCAGTCTCCAGATCTCAACCCCATAGAAAACCTTTGGAGGGAGTTGAAAGTCCGTGTTGCCCAGTGACAGGCCCAAAATATCACTGCTCTAGAGGAGATCTGCATGGATGAATGGGTCAACATACCACCAGTACTGTGTGCCAACCTTATGAAGACTTACAGAAAACGTTTTATCTCTGTCATTGCCAACAAAGGATATATAACAAAATATTGAGATGAACTTTTGTTATTGACCAAATACTTATTTTCCATCATAATTTCCAAATAAAATCTTTCAAAATCAGGCAAGGTGATTTTTTGGATTAGTTTTCTCATTTTGTCTCTCATAGTTGTGGTCTACCTATGATGTCAATTACAGGCCTCTCTCATCATTTTAAGTGGGAGAACATGCAAAATTTATGGCTGACTAAATACTTTCTTCCCCACTGTACTTATAATAATTGTCTCTTATGTGTCCACACATAGTAATTTTGTCACCTTATTCTCACACATGGTAATTGTCCTCTTTATTCTCACACTTGGTAAAAGTACCCCCTTTTTATTCCCACACATGGTATTTGTCCTCTTTATGCTCACACATAGTAAACGTGACCCTTTTTGCTCACACGTAATTGTCCCCCTTATGCCCACACATGGTAAAAGTGCACCCAAAAGCCCACACATGGTGATTATGTCCTCTATTCGCCCTCACATAATAACTGCGTTCCCCTTTTGACCACATATAGTTGAAGCCCCCTCTGTTTTGTGTATTATGGTTTATACTGTTTTTCATTTTTCTTTTAATGGAGCTGTGTGAAGACATTTATTTTGCAAGCTGAGCAGTAGTTTTTGTGTATATATATATATATATATATATATATATATATAGTACAGACCAAAAGTTTGGACACACCTTCTAATTCAAAGAATTTTCTTTATTTTCATGACTAAAAATTGTAGATTCACATTGAAGGCATCAAAACTTTGAATTAACACATGTGGCATTAATAATTATCAAAAACATGTGAAACAACTGAAAATATGTCTTATATTCTGGGTTCTTCAAAGTAGCCACCTTTTGCTTTGATTACTGCGTTGCACACTCTTGGCATTCTCTTGATGAGCTTCAAGAGGTAGTCACCAGAAATGGTCTTCCAACAGTCTTGAAGGAGTTCCCAGAGATGCTTAGCACTTGTTGGCCCTTTTGCCTTCGCTCTGCAGTCCAGCTTACCCCCAAACCATCTCGATTGTGTTCAGATCTGGTGACTGTAGAGGCCAGGTCATCTGGCGTAGCACCCCATCACTCTCCTTCTTAGTCAAATAGCCCTTACACAGCCTGGAGGTGTGTTTGGGGTCATTGTCCTGTTGAAAAATAAATTATGTTCCAACTAAACGCAAACCGGATGGAATAGCATGCCGCTGCAAGATGCTGTGGTAGCCAAGATGGTTCAGTATGCCTTCAATTTTGAATAAATCCCCAACAGTGTCACCAGCAAAGCACCCCCACACCATCACACCTCCTCTTCCATGCTTCTCGATGGGAAACAGGCATGTAGAGTCCATCCGTTCACCTTTTCTGCGTCACACAAAGACACGGTGGTTGGATCCAAAGATCTCAAATTTGGACTCCTCAGACCAAAGCACAGATTTCCACTGGTCTAATATCCATTTCTTGTGTTCTGTAGCCCAAACAAGTCTCTTCTGCTTGTTGCCTGTCCTTATACTCCGCGCTGCTGTACAAAGAATCACTCCAAATAATAAAAGCAATGGCGATGGTTTATTCTACGCGTTTCGAAGAGATATCCTCACTTCTTCCTCAGGAAAATCCACCGATCGGGATCGGGATCGGCTGCAGCTGTTATATGTCTCTATACTGGTTGTGAGTCTCACAACCTTTCCAGGTGAGCGGTTTTCCTATTAAAAAGTCACCGTATTTTACACTGGTAAAACCCTATTGCGCTCCTTATATCCACAGCTTTTTCCTGTCTGTTGCCTGTCCTTAGCAGTGGTTTCCTAGCAGCTATTTTACCATGAAGGCCTGCTGCACAAAGTCTCCTCTTAACAGTTATTCTAGAGATGTGTCTTCTGCTAGAACTCTGTGTGGCATTGACCTGGTCTCTAATCTGAGCTGCTGTTAACCTCCAATTTATGAGGCTGGTGACTCGGATAAACTTATCCTCTGCAGCAGAGGTGACTCTTGGTCTTCCTTTCCTGGGGCAGCCCTCATGTGAGCCACTTTCTTTGTAGCATTTGATGGTTTTTGCCACTGCCCTTGGGGACACTTTCAAAGTTTTCCCAATTTTTCGGACTGAATGACCTTCATTTCTTAAAGTAATGATGGCCACTCATTTTTCTGTACTTAGCTGCTTTTTTCTTACCATAATACAAATTCAAACAGTCTATTCAGTAGGACTATCAGCTGTATATCCACCAGACTTCTGCACAACACAACTGATGGTCCCAACCCCATTTTTAAGGCAAGAAATCCCACTTATTAAACCTGACAGGGCACAGCTGTGAAGTGAAAACCATTTCCGGTGACTACCTCTTGAAGCTGATCAAGAGAATGCCAAGAGTGTGCAAAGCAGTAATCAAAGCCAAAGGTGGCTACTTTGAAGAACCTAGAATATAACACATATTTTAAGTTGTTTCACACTTTTTTTTTGTTAATTATTTTATTCCACATGTGTTAATTCATAGTTTTGATGCCTTCAATGTGAATCTACAATTTTCAGATTCATGAAAATAAAGAAAACTCTTTGAATGAGAAGGTGTGTCCAAACTTTTGGTCTGTACTGTGTGTGTGTATATATATAAATATATATATATATATAATGTATAAGACCCTTTTCACGCATCCTTTTAAATAAAATGCATGTATTGCATGGTCCGGTTTGTCCACCTGTGTGGCCATCCATGGCAAGGTATGTGTCATCTATGTGCCATCCGTGCTTTCCCAGTATGGTTAAAGGAAGAAAGAAATTACAAAGCTTCTCTTATTTTTTGCAATGTGAAATACATAGAGCACATTGATGGCACACGGATGTCACGCGGATATCATCCACGTGGTGTACGTGTTTTTCACGGACCCATTGGGTCCGTGTGTCCATATTGCCAGTTAAGATTGGACATGATTCCGTGTGTATCAGATGGACACACGTATGGGTCAAATGATCAGTGTGAAAACATGGACGTGTGAAAATCCCATGGATTTTTAATAGTATGCCCCAGTACGCACTGGAAACATGGACGTGTGTGGCGCCTGCCCATTATGTAATATGATAGTACATCATTTAGTGGAAAGGGGCCATTGTGTTGAATTAATAAACATACATTTGTGATAAAATATGTTGAATATTTTCTGGGTTCTCATCTCCTGATCAGGGAATGTACTAGTCAGACTATATACCATCCTGTATGTTGTGCGGTTCTGCTGTTCTCCGTAAATGCATAATTAATCAGGAATTATTTCATGCTTTCTCTCTAGTACAATCACTACTGGCGCTGATCTAAGAAAGCAATTTACTCTGCAGCACAGAAAATAAATATTAATTAGCTTCTGGGACTTCAAACTTTCAACTCCCTGGTGTCGGCACAGTAGGCGGAGGTCTGAGTGAAGGGGAAAGTCTCTGCACCCCAGAGTCCAATTGCGACTTTTTCAATATTAGAATGTTTAGATACTCATATTGCTATTCAATATATATTACTGTTGTGCTGGAGACAACTTTATTTGATTATATTGCCCAAGGTATGAAATTTCACACAGAAAATAAATTTGATTTCTTGAAGAAAAAAAGAAAGGATTTTATTTAACCTCTTTAAATCCAAGTCTTGTACAAATTGCTCTGTAACAGTGCCTGCTACAAATCCAGTTTAATGTACCAATATCCAGCTCGGTGAGTTTACCTTTCCTCCAGTTTAGCTATGTAGGTTTCTTAAATGAGTGCAGAAATAACCAATTTACCTCAAATATATTGTTTCATTACTTAGGCTCTTCGAGGACACATTTTAAAAAATAAATAGGAATCACTTAAGGCCGGTTTCACACATCCGGCTTTTCACCGGATTCGGCGCACACCAGTACAGTGTATACAGTACAATGGCAGCGCCGCAACTTCCTGGTCACATGCTCCGGTCACATGACAGCATGTGACTGTTGCTTGTCGCGCTGCCATTGTACTGTGTACACTGTACTGGTGTGCGCCGAATCTGGCAAACCGGTGAAAAGCTGGATGTGTGAAACTAGCCTTAAAGAGAACTTGTCCACATGGTTATTCTACCAAATCTGAGAGCAGCATGACCTACGGACAGAAACCCTGACTCATGAGATTTATCACTTACTGTTGAATTTTTTAGAATTACTCTTTTATCAGATCTACCAGATCACTGAATGCTAAGTTCTGTATAACCCCGCCCCCACACTATTGATTGGCAGCTTTGTGTGTACACTGTACTTAGGCAGAAAGATGTTAGCGGTTGGGTTACACAGAGCTCATGAATTTGGAAGATTACATGGGAGGAGTGAGTAGTCCTCAAGTGATAAACTCCTGCTGATAAAACAGTGATTTTATCAGAACTGCAAAATGTATGTGTTACATCGCTAGAATCACTATCACTATCAGAATCAAGGTCTCTACATTATGATGCTCTAAGATTAAGGGGCAAAAATAATCTGACAAATTCAATTTAATAATGAGTCTTCCTTTTAGGTCAATGCTTAAAATTTTATGCTGTTGTTAAAGTCTGTCAGCCAGAATCTAAAACGGTGAATCTGTCTTCAGCGATATGCAATTTTTGATATGTCCACACTCAATTATGTTCCATGGGATGTTGTGATACCTCAGCCTATTTTCTACTTCCCGTTTTACTAACTTTGCACATCCCTGTGCAAGTTTTTACAACTCTTTATGACAACTTGAATGGGCGCTCTTGGACTACTTCCATTTGTGTGGGGGGTGCATGATGCCTACAAAGCAGAAGTAAATAAATAGAGAAAAAGCATAGGCACAAAACAGCACTCAACCCACCAATAGATGTAAAAGGATATAAATGTTATTGAAAGTGTAACATTAAATCACTTAAAACCACAAAAAAGGGTCCAACATACACTCCATGACAGAGGTTATGTCGCTTATCTACAGTCATGGCCAAAAGTTTTGAGAATGCTTCAAATATCAATTTTCACAAAGTCTACTGCTTAAGTTTTTCTAATGGCAATTTGCATATACTCCAGAATGTCATACAGAGGGATCAGCTTAACAGCAATTACTTGCAAAGTCAATATTGGCTAAGAAAATGAACTTTAACCCCCAAAACACATTTCAACATCATTGCATTCCTGCCTTAAAAGGAGCAGCTAACATTGTTTTAGTGATTGTTCCATTAACACAGGTGTGGGTGTTGATGAGGACAGGGCTGGCGATCAATCAGTCATGATTAAGTAAGAATGACAGCACTGGACACTTTAAAAGGAGGCTGGTGCTTGGTATCATTGTTTCTCTTCAGTTAACCATGGTTATCTCTAAAGAAACACGTGCAGCCATTATTGCTCTGCACAAAAAAGGCCTAACAGGGAAGAGTATCGCAGCTACAAAGATTGCACCTCAGTCAACAATCTATTAAGAACTTCAAGGAGAGAGCTTCCATTGTTGCCAAAAAGGCTCCAGGGCGCCCAAGAAGGACCAGCAAACGCCAGGACTGTATCTTAAAACTGTTTCAGCTGCGGGATCGGACTACCAGCAGTGCCGAGCTAGCTCAGCAATGGCAGCAGGCTGGTGTGAATGCTTCTGCACGCACTGTGAGGCGGAGACTGCTTGAGCAAGGCCTGGTTTCAAGGAGGGCAGCAAAGAAGCCACTTCTCTCCAGAAAAAACATCAGGGACCGACTGATATTCTGCAAAAGGTACAGGGAGTGAACTGCTGAGGACTGGGGTAAAGTCATTTTCTCAGATGAATCCCCTTTTCGATTGTTTGGGACATCTGGAAAACAGCTTATTAGGAGAAGAAGAGGTGAGCGCTACCACCAGTCTTGTCTCATGTGAACTGTTAAGCATCCTGAAACGATTCACGTGTGGGGTTTCTTCTCAGCCAAGGGAATCGGCTCACTCACAGTCTTGCCTAAAAACACAGCCATGAATAAAGAATGGTAGCAGAATCTCCTCCAAGAGCAACTTCTCCCAACTGTCCAAGAGCAGTTTGGCGCCCAACAATGCCTTTTCCAGCATGATGGAGCACCTTGCCATAAAGCAAAGGTGATCACTAAATGGCTCATGGAACAAAACATAGAGGCTTTGGGTCCATGGCCTGGAAACTCCCCAGATCTTAATCTCATTGAGAACTTGTGAGCAATGATCAAGAGACGGGTGGACAAACAAAAACCAACAAATTTTGGCAAAATGCAAGCATTGCTTATGCAAGAATGGACAGCTATCAGTCAGGATTTGGTCCAGAAGTTGAAGGGTCAACACTAGAGTTGAGCGCGGTTCGTGGTTCGAGGTTCTCCAGTTCTAGGCTCGAGTGATTTTGGGGCCTGTTCTAGATCGAACTAGAACTCGAGCTTTTTGCAAAAGCTCGATAGTTCTAGAAACGTTCGAGATCGGTTCTAGCAGCAAAAAAACAGCTAATTCCTAGCTGGCTTTCCGCTGTAATAGTGTAAGTCACTCTGTGACTCACACTATTATGACATTTCAGTGTATAGTGTGCGTGAACAGCGCCTTCAGATCACTGCTGTTTCTATAATGGCGATCGCCATTTTTTTTTTTTTCCTTGTCTTCCTTCCCTAAGCGCGCGCGTCTTGTGGGGCGGGCCGGCATGTCAGCCAATCCCAGACACACACACAGCTAAGTGGACTTTTAGCCAGAGAAGTAACGGCATGTGTGATAGGATGTCCATGTCACATGTCCCTGCATTATAAAACCGGACATTTTCCTCCAGGACGCCATTATCTCTTCTGCGTCTTTGGTGTCAGACATCACTGTCGCAGCTCCGTCCTTTGTCCTATCGATGATACAGCTGTATGCGCTCCATACACAGCGCTGGACAGCTTAGGGAGAGCACTTTCTATCAGTCCTTTTAAGGGCTCAAACCGGTAGGGTCAGAGCCATAGGTGACAGGTCCTGAAAACAGAGACAGCGTCTGTGTAGCCAAGGTCAGGGATTTCGTCGCAGCATTTCACCATTAGGAGGGAATAGAAAGGCAGGCTTCCATTCCTCTACCCAGAGCCCCACAATCCTGGCACTGTACCTTCCTGTCCTCTGCACACTCCAATTCTTTTAACTAAGCCATTATGCTAGCAAACAGTCAGTGTACCTAGTGGCATCCTAAACGTGGCTATTGGACTTTTGTGTAGTCACAGTAGTGCAAAGATATTTGCAGCACGTCTGCCTGCATTGCACACTCCAACTCTTTTTAACTAAGCCATTATACTAGCAAACAGTCAGTGTACCTAGTGGCATCCTAAACGTGGCTATTGGACTTTTGTGTAGTCAAACTAGTGGAAAGATATTTGCAGCATGTCTGCCTGCATTGCACACTCCAACTCTTTTTAACTAAGCCATTATACTAGCAAACAGTCAGTGTACCTAGTGGCATCCTAAACGTGGCTATTGTACTTTTGTGTAGTCAAACTAGTGGAAAGATATTTGCAGCACGTCTGCCTGCATTGCACACTCCAACTCTTTTTAACTAAGCCATTATACTAGCAAACAGTCAGTGTACCTAGTGGCATCCTAAACGTGGCTATTGGACTTTTGTGTAGTCAAACTAGTGCAAAGATATTTGCAGCACGTCTGCCTGCATTGCACACTCAAACTCTTTTTAACTAAGCCATTATACTAGCAAACAGTCAGTGTACCTAGTGGCATCCTAAACGTGGCTATTGTACTTTTGTGTAGTCAAACTAGTGGAAAGATATTTGCAGCACGTCTGCCTGCATTGCACACTCCAACTCTTTTTAACTAAGCCATTATACTAGCAAACAATCAGTGTACCTAGTGGCATCCTAAACGTGGCTATTGGACTTTTGTGTAGTCAAACTAGTGCAAAGATATTTGCAGCACGTCTGCCTGCATTGCACACTCCAACTCATTATAACTAAGCCATTATACTAGCAAACACTCAGTGTACCTAGTGGCATCCTAAACGTGGCTATTGGACTTTTGTGTAGTCACAGTAGTGCAAAGATATTTGCAGCACGTCTGCCTGCATTGCACACTCCAACTCTTTTTAACTATGCCATTATACTAGCAAACAGTCAGTGTACCTAGTGGCATCCTAAACGTGGCTATTGGAGTTTTGTGTAGTCAAACTAGTGGAAAGATATTTGCAGCATGTCTGCCTGCATTGCACACTCCAACTCTTTTTAACTAAGCCATTATACTAGCAAACAGTCAGTGTACCTAGTGGCATCCTAAACGTGGCTATTGGACTTTTGTGTAGTCAAACTAGTGCAAAGATATTTGCAGCACGTCTGCCTGCATTGCACACTCCAACTCATTATAACTAAGCCATTATACTAGCAAACACTCAGTGTACCTAGTGGCATCCTAAACGTGGCTATTGGACTTTTGTGTAGTCACAGTAGTGCAAAGATATTTGCAGCACGTCTGCCTGCATTGCACACTCCAACTCTTTTAACTAAGCCATTATACTAGCAAACAGTCAGTGTACCTAGTGGCATCCTAAACGTGGCTATTGGACTTTTGTGTAGTCAAACTAGTGGAAAGATATTTGCAGCATGTCTGCCTGCATTGCACACTCCAACTCTTTTTAACTAAGCCATTATACTAGCAAACAGTCAGTGTACCTAGTGGCATCCTAAACGTGGCTATTGTACTTTTGTGTAGTCAAACTAGTGGAAAGATATTTGCAGCACGTCTGCCTGCATTGCACACTCCAACTCTTGTTAACTAAGCCATTATACTAGCAAACAGTCAGTGTACCTAGTGGCATCCTAAACGTGGCTATTGTACTTTTGTGTAGTCAAACTAGTGGAAAGATATTTGCAGCACGTCTGCCTGCATTGCACACTCCAACTCTTTTTAACTAAGCCATTATACTAGCAGTCAGTGTACCTAGTGGCATCCTAAACGTGGCTATTGGACTTTTGTGTAGTCAAACTAGTGCAAAGATATTTGCAGCACGTCTGCCTGCATTGCACACTCCAACTCATTATAACTAAGCCATTATACTAGCAAACACTCAGTGTACCTAGTGGCATCCTAAACGTGGCTATTGGACTTTTGTGTAGTCACAGTAGTGCAAAGATATTTGCAGCACGTCTGCCTGCATTGCACACTCCAACTCTTTTTAACTAAGCCATTATACTAGCAAACAGTCAGTGTACCTAGTGGCATCCTAAACGTGGCTATTGGACTTTTGTGTAGTCAAACTAGTGGAAAGATATTTGCAGCATGTCTGCCTGCATTGCACACTCCAACTCTTTTTAACTAAGCCATTATACTAGCAAACAGTCAGTGTACCTAGTGGCATCCTAAACGTGGCTATTGTACTTTTGTGTAGTCAAACTAGTGGAAAGATATTTGCAGCACGTCTGCCTGCATTGCACACTCCAACTCTTGTTAACTAAGCCATTATACTAGCAAACAGTCAGTGTACCTAGTGGCATCCTAAACGTGGCTATTGTACTTTTGTGTAGTCAAACTAGTGGAAAGATATTTGCAGCACGTCTGCCTGCATTGCACACTCCAACTCTTTTTAACTAAGCCATTATACTAGCAAACAGTCAGTGTACCTAGTGGCATCCTAAACGTGGCTATTGGACTTTTGTGTAGTCAAACTAGTGCAAAGATATTTGCAGCACGTCTGCCTGCATTGCACACTCCAACTCATTATAACTAAGCCATTATACTAGCAAACAGTCAGTGTACCTAGTGGCATTCTAAACGTGGCTATTGGACTTTTGTGTAGTCAAACTAGTGGAAAGATATTTGCAGCATGTCTGCCTGCATTGCACACTCCAACTCTTTTTAACTAAGCCATTATACTAGCAAACAGTCAGTGTACCTAGTGGCATCCTAAACGTGGCTATTGTACTTTTGTGTAGTCAAACTAGTGGAAAGATATTTGCAGCACGTCTGCCTGCATTGCACACTCCAACTCTTTTTAACTAATCCATTATACTAGCAAACAGTCAGTGTACCTAGTGGTATCCTAAACGTGGCTATTGTACTTTTGTGTAGTCAAACTAGTGCAAAGATATTTGCAGCACAACTGCCTGCATTGCACACTCCAACTCATTATAACTAAGCCATTATACTAGCAAACAGTCAGTGTACCTAGTGGCATCCTAAACGTGGCTATTGGACTATTGTGTAGTCAAACTAGTGCAAAGATATTTGCAGCACGTCTGCCTGCATTGCACACTCCAACTCATTATAACTAAGCCTTTATACTAGCAAACAGTCAGTGTACCTAGTGGCATTCTAAACGTGGCTATTGGACTTTTGTGTAGTCAAACTAGTGGAAAGATATTTGCAGCATGTCTGCCTGCATTGCACACTCCAACTCTTTTTAACTAAGCCATTATACTAGCAAACAGTCAGTGTACCTAGTGGCATCCTAAACGTGGCTATTGTACTTTTGTGTAGTCAAACTAGTGGAAAGATATTTGCAGCACGTCTGCCTGCATTGCACACTCCAACTCTTTTTAACTAATCCATTATACTAGCAAACAGTCAGTGTACCTAGTGGCATCCTAAACGTGGCTATTGTACTTTTGTGTAGTCAAACTAGTGCAAAGATATTTGCAGCACAACTGCCTGCATTGCACACTCCAACTCATTATAACTAAGCCATTATACTAGCAAACAGTCAGTGTACCTAGTGGCATCCTAAACGTGGCTATTGGACTTTTGTGTAGTCAAACTAGTGGAAAGATATTTGCAGCACGTCTGCCTGCATTGCACACTTAAACTCTTTTTAACTAAGCCATTATACTAGCAAACACTCAGTGTACCTAGTGGCATCCTAAACGTGGCTATTGGACTTTTGTGTAGTCACAGTAGTGCAAAGATATTTGCAGCACGTCTGCCTGCATTGCACACTCCAACTCTTTTTAACTAAGCCATTGTACTAGCAAACAGTCAGTGTACCTAGTGGCATCCTAAACGTGGCTATTGGACTTTTGTGTAGTCAAACTAGTGGAAAGATATTTGCAGCATGTCTTCCTGCATTGCACACTCCAACTCTTTTTAACTAAGCCATTATACTAGCAAACAGTCAGTGTACCTAGTGGCATCCTAAACGTGGCTATTGGACTTTTGTGTAGTCAAACTAGTGGAAAGAAAATTGCAGCACGTCTGCCTGCATTGCACACTCCAACTCTTTTTAACTAAGCCATTATACTAGCAAACATTCAGTGTACCTAGTGGCATCCTAAACGTGGCTATTGTACTTTTGTGTAGTCAAACTAGTGGAAAGATATTTGCAGCACGTCTGCCTGCATTGCACACTCCAACTCTTGTTAACTAAGCCATTATACTAGCAAACAGTCAGTGTACCTAGTGGCATCCTAAACATGGCTATTGTACTTTTGTGTAGTCAAACTAGTGGAAAGATATTTGCAGCACGTCTGCCTGCATTGCACACTCCAACTCTTTTTAACTAAGCCATTATACTAGCAAACAGTCAGTGTACCTAGTGGCATCCTAAACGTGGCTATTGGACTTTTGTGTAGTCAAACTAGTGCAAAGATATTTGCAGCACGTCTGCCTGCATTGCACACTCAAACTCTTTTTAACTAAGCCATTATACTAGCAAACAGTCAGTGTACCTAGTGGCATCCTAAACGTGGCTATTGTACTTTTGTGTAGTCAAACTAGTGGAAAGATATTTGCAGCACGTCTGCCTGCATTGCACACTCCAACTCTTTTTAACTAAGCCATTATACTTGCAAACAATCAGTGTACCTAGTGGCATCCTAAACGTGGCTATTGTACTTTTGTGTAGTCAAACTAGTGGAAAGATATTTGCAGCACGTCTGCCTGCATTGCACACTCCAACTCTTTTTAACTAAGCCATTATACTAGCAAACAGTCAGTGTACCTAGTGGCATCCTAAACGTGGCTATTGGACTTTTGTGTAGTCAAACTAGTGCAAAGATATTTGCAGCACGTCTGCCTGCATTGCACACTCCAACTCATTATAACTAAGCCATTATACTAGCAAACACTCAGTGTACCTAGTGGCATCCTAAACGTGGCTATTGGACTTTTGTGTAGTCACAGTAGTGCAAAGATATTTGCAGCACGTCTGCCTGCATTGCACACTCCAACTCTTTTTAACTAAGCCATTATACTAGCAAACAGTCAGTGTACCTAGTGGCATCCTAAACGTGGCTATTGGACTTTTGTGTAGTCAAACTAGTGGAAAGATATTTGCAGCATGTCTGCCTGCATTGCACACTCCAACTCTTTTTAACTAAGCCATTATACTAGCAAACAGTCAGTGTACCTAGTGGCATCCTAAACGTGGCTATTGGACTTTTGTGTAGTCAAACTAGTGCAAAGATATTTGCAGCACGTCTGCCTGCATTGCACACTCCAACTCATTATAACTAAGCCATTATACTAGCAAACACTCAGTGTACCTAGTGGCATCCTAAACGTGGCTATTGGACTTTTGTGTAGTCACAGTAGTGCAAAGATATTTGCAGCACGTCTGCCTGCATTGCACACTCCAACTCTTTTTAACTAAGCCATTATACTAGCAAACAGTCAGTGTACCTAGTGGCATCCTAAACGTGGCTATTGGACTTTTGTGTAGTCAAACTAGTGGAAAGATATTTGCAGCATGTCTGCCTGCATTGCACACTCCAACTCTTTTTAACTAAGCCATTATACTAGCAAACAGTCAGTGTACCTAGTGGCATCCTAAACGTGGCTATTGTACTTTTGTGTAGTCAAACTAGTGGAAAGATATTTGCAGCACGTCTGCCTGCATTGCACACTCCAACTCTTGTTAACTAAGCCATTATACTAGCAAACAGTCAGTGTACCTAGTGGCATCCTAAACGTGGCTATTGTACTTTTGTGTAGTCAAACTAGTGGAAAGATATTTGCAGCACGTCTGCCTGCATTGCACACTCCAACTCTTTTTAACTAAGCCATTATACTAGCAAACAGTCAGTGTACCTAGTGGCATCCTAAACGTGGCTATTGGACTTTTGTGTAGTCAAGCTAGTGCAAAGGTATTTGCAGCACGTCTGCCTGCATTGCACACTCCAACTCATTATAACTAAGCCATTATACTAGCAAACACTCAGTGTATCTAGTGGCATCCTAAACGTGGCTATTGGATTTTTGTGTAGTCACAGTAGTGCAAAGATATTTGCAGCACGTCTGCCTGCATTGCACACTCCAACTCTTTTTAACTAAGCCATTATACTAGCAAACAGTCAGTGTACCTAGTGGCATCCTAAACGTGGCTATTGGACTTTTGTGTAGTCAAACTAGTGGAAAGATATTTGCAGCATGTCTGCCTGCATTGCACACTCCAACTCTTTTTAACTAAGCCATTATACTAGCAAACAGTCAGTGTACCTAGTGGCATCCTAATTGTGGCTATTGTACTTTTGTGTAGTCAAACTAGTGGAAAGATATTTGCAGCACGTCTGCCTGCATTGCACACTCCAACTCTTGTTAACTAAGCCATTATACTAGCAAACAGTCAGTGTACCTAGTGGCATCCTAAACGTGGCTATTGTACTTTTGTGTAGTCAAACTAGTGGAAAGATATTTGCAGCACGTCTGCCTGCATTGCACACTCCAACTCTTTTTAACTAAGCCATTATACTAGCAAACAGTCAGTGTACCTAGTGGCATCCTAAACGTGGCTATTGGACTTTTGTGTAGTCAAACTAGTGCAAAGATATTTGCAGCACGTCTGCCTGCATTGCACACTCCAACTCATTATAACTAAGCCATTATACTAGCAAACAGTCAGTGTACCTAGTGGCATTCTAAACGTGGCTATTGGACTTTTGTGTAGTCAAACTAGTGGAAAGATATTTGCAGCATATCTGCCTGCATTGCACACTCCAACTCTTTTTAACTAAGCCATTATACTAGCAAACAGTCAGTGTACCTAGTGGCATCCTAAACGTGGCTATTGTACTTTTGTGTAGTCAAGCTAGTGGAAAGATATTTGCAGCACGTCTGCCTGCATTGCACACTCCAACTCTTTTTAACTAATCCATTATACTAGCAAACAGTCAGTGTACCTAGTGGTATCCTAAACGTGGCTATTGTACTTTTGTGTAGTCAAACTAGTGCAAAGATATTTGCAGCACAACTGCCTGCATTGCACACTCCAACTCATTATAACTAAGCCATTATACTAGCAAACAGTCAGTGTACCTAGTGGCATCCTAAACGTGGCTATTGGACTATTGTGTAGTCAAACTAGTGCAAAGATATTTGCAGCACGTCTGCCTGCATTGCACACTCCAACTCATTATAACTAAGCCATTATACTAGCAAACAGTCAGTGTACCTAGTGGCATTCTAAACGTGGCTATTGGACTTTTGTGTAGTCAAACTAGTGGAAAGATATTTGCAGCATGTCTGCCTGCATTGCACACTCCAACTCTTTTTAACTAAGCCATTATACTAGCAAACAGTCAGTGTACCTAGTGGCATCCTAAACGTGGCTATTGTACTTTTGTGTAGTCAAACTAGTGGAAAGATATTTGCAGCACGTCTGCCTGCATTGCACACTCCAACTCTTTTTAACTAATCCATTATACTAGCAAACAGTCAGTGTACCTAGTGGCATCCTAAACGTGGCTATTGTACTTTTGTGTAGTCAAACTAGTGCAAAGATATTTGCAGCACAACTGCCTGCATTGCACACTCCAACTCATTATAACTAAGCCATTATACTAGCAAACAGTCAGTGTACCTAGTGGCATCCTAAACGTGGCTATTGGACTTTTGTGTAGTCAAACTAGTGGAAAGATATTTGCAGCACGTCTGCCTGCATTGCACACTTAAACTCTTTTTAACTAAGCCTTTATACTAGCAAACACTCAGTGTACCTAGTGGCATCCTAAACGTGGCTATTGGACTTTTGTGTAGTCACAGTAGTGCAAAGATATTTGCAGCATGTCTTCCTGCATTGCACACTCCAACTCTTTTTAACTAAGCCATTATACTAGCAAACAGTCAGTGTACCTAGTGGCATCCTAAACGTGGCTATTGGACTTTTGTGTAGTCAAACTAGTGGAAAGAAAATTGCAGCACGTCTGCCTGCATTGCACACTCCAACTCTTTTTAACTAAGCCATTATACTAGCAAACATTCAGTGTACCTAGTGGCATCCTAAACGTGGCTATTGTACTTTTGTGTAGTCAAACTAGTGGAAAGATATTTGCAGCACGTCTGCCTGCATTGCACACTCCAACTCTTGTTAACTAAGCCATTATACTAGCAAACAGTCAGTGTACCTAGTGGCATCCTAAACATGGCTATTGTACTTTTGTGTAGTCAAACTAGTGGAAAGATATTTGCAGCACGTCTGCCTGCATTGCACACTCCAACTCTTTTTAACTAAGCCATTATACTAGCAAACAGTCAGTGTACCTAGTGGCATCCTAAACGTGGCTATTGGACTTTTGTGTAGTCAAACTAGTGCAAAGATATTTGCAGCACGTCTGCCTGCATTGCACACTCAAACTCTTTTTAACTAAGCCATTATACTAGCAAACAGTCAGTGTACCTAGTGGCATCCTAAACGTGGCTATTGTACTTTTGTGTAGTCAAACTAGTGGAAAGATATTTGCAGCACGTCTGCCTGCATTGCACACTCCAACTCTTTTTAACTAAGCCATTATACTTGCAAACAATCAGTGTACCTAGTGGCATCCTAAACGTGGCTATTGTACTTTTGTGTAGTCAAACTAGTGGAAAGATATTTGCAGCACGTCTGCCTGCATTGCACACTCCAACTCTTTTTAACTAAGCCATTATACTAGCAAACAGTCAGTGTACCTAGTGGCATCCTAAACGTGGCTATTGGACTTTTGTGTAGTCAAACTAGTGCAAAGATATTTGCAGCACGTCTGCCTGCATTGCACACTGCAACTCATTATAACTAAGCCATTATACTAGCAAACACTCAGTGTACCTAGTGGCATCCTAAACGTGGCTATTGGACTTTTGTGTAGTCACAGTAGTGCAAAGATATTTGCAGCACGTCTGCCTGCATTGCACACTCCAACTCTTTTTAACTAAGCCATTATACTAGCAAACAGTCAGTGTACCTAGTGGCATCCTAAACGTGGCTATTGGACTTTTGTGTAGTCAAACTAGTGGAAAGATATTTGCAGCATGTCTGCCTGCATTGCACACTCCAACTCTTTTTAACTAAGCCATTATACTAGCAAACAGTCAGTGTACCTAGTGGCATCCTAAACGTGGCTATTGGACTTTTGTGTAGTCAAACTAGTGCAAAGATATTTGCAGCACGTCTGCCTGCATTGCACACTCCAACTCATTATAACTAAGCCATTATACTAGCAAACACTCAGTGTACCTAGTGGCATCCTAAACGTGGCTATTGGACTTTTGTGTAGTCACAGTAGTGCAAAGATATTTGCAGCACGTCTGCCTGCATTGCACACTCCAACTCTTTTTAACTAAGCCATTATACTAGCAAACAGTCAGTGTACCTAGTGGCATCCTAAACGTGGCTATTGGACTTTTGTGTAGTCAAACTAGTGGAAAGATATTTGCAGCATGTCTGCCTGCATTGCACACTCCAACTCTTTTTAACTAAGCCATTATACTAGCAAACAGTCAGTGTACCTAGTGGCATCCTAAACGTGGCTATTGTACTTTTGTGTAGTCAAACTAGTGGAAAGATATTTGCAGCACGTCTGCCTGCATTGCACACTCCAACTCTTGTTAACTAAGCCATTATACTAGCAAACAGTCAGTGTACCTAGTGGCATCCTAAACGTGGCTATTGTACTTTTGTGTAGTCAAACTAGTGGAAAGATATTTGCAGCACGTCTGCCTGCATTGCACACTCCAACTCTTTTTAACTAAGCCATTATACTAGCAAACAGTCAGTGTACCTAGTGGCATCCTAAACGTGGCTATTGGACTTATGTGTAGTCAAACTAGTGCAAAGGTATTTGCAGCACGTCTGCCTGCATTGCACACTCCAACTCATTATAACTAAGCCATTATACTAGCAAACACTCAGTGTATCTAGTGGCATCCTAAACGTGGCTATTGGACTTTTGTGTAGTCACAGTAGTGCAAAGATATTTGCAGCACGTCTGCCTGCATTGCACACTCCAACTCTTTTTAACTAAGCCATTATACTAGCAAACAGTCAGTGTACCTAGTGGCATCCTAAACGTGGCTATTGGACTTTTGTGTAGTCAAACTAGTGGAAAGATATTTGCAGCATGTCTGCCTGCATTGCACACTCCAACTCTTTTTAACTAAGCCATTATACTAGCAAACAGTCAGTGTACCTAGTGGCATCCTAAACGTGGCTATTGTACTTTTGTGTAGTCAAACTAGTGGAAAGATATTTGCAGCACGTCTGCCTGCATTGCACACTCCAACTCTTGTTAACTAAGCCATTATACTAGCAAACAGTCAGTGTACCTAGTGGCATCCTAAACGTGGCTATTGTACTTTTGTGTAGTCAAACTAGTGGAAAGATATTTGCAGCACGTCTGCCTGCATTGCACACTCCAACTCTTTTTAACTAAGCCATTATACTAGCAAACAGTCAGTGTACCTAGTGGCATCCTAAACGTGGCTATTGGACTTTTGTGTAGTCAAACTAGTGCAAAGATATTTGTAGCACGTCTGCCTGCATTGCACACTCCAACTCATTATAACTAAGCCATTATACTAGCAAACAGTCAGTGTACCTAGTGGCATTCTAAACGTGGCTATTGGACTTTTGTGTAGTCAAACTAGTGGAAAGATATTTGCAGCATATCTGCCTGCATTGCACACTCCAACTCTTTTTAACTAAGCCATTATACTAGCAAACAGTCAGTGTACCTAGTGGCATCCTAAACGTGGCTATTGTACTTTTGTGTAGTCAAGCTAGGGGAAAGATATTTGCAGCACGTCTGCCTGCATTGCACACTCCAACTCTTTTTAACTAATCCATTATACTAGCAAACAGTCAGTGTACCTAGTGGCATCCTAAACGTGGCTATTGGACTATTGTGTAGTCAAACTAGTGCAAAGATATTTGCAGCAGGCCTGCCTGCATTGCACACTCCAACTCATTATAACTAAGCCATTATACTAGCAAACAGTCAGTGTACCTAGTGGCATTCTAAACGTGGCTATTGGACTTTTGTGTAGTCAAACTAGTGGAAAGATATTTGCAGCATGTCTGCCTGCATTGCACACTCCAACTCTTTTTAACTAAGCCATTATACTAGCAAACAGTCAGTGTACCTAGTGGCATCCTAAACGTGGCTATTGTACTTTTGTGTAGTCAAACTAGTGGAAAGATATTTGCAGCACGTCTGCCTGCATTGCACACTCCAACTCTTTTTAACTAATCCATTATACTAGCAAACAGTCAGTGTACCTAGTGGCATCCTAAACGTGGCTATTGTACTTTTGTGTAGTCAAACTAGTGCAAAGATATTTGCAGCACGTCTGCCTGCATTGCACACTCCAACTCATTATAACTAAGCCATTATACTAGCAAACAGTCAGTGTACCTAGTGGCATCCTAAACGTGGCTATTGGACTTTTGTGTAGTCAAACTAGTGGAAAGATATTTGCAGCACGTTTGCCTGCATTGCACACTTAAACTCTTTTTAACTAAGCCTTTATACTAGCAAACACTCAGTGTACCTAGTGGCATCCTAAACGTGGCTATTGGACTTTTGTGTAGTCACAGTAGTGCAAAGATATTTGCAGCACGTCTGCCTGCATTGCACACTCCAACTCTTTTTAACTAAGCCATTATACTAGCAAACAGTCAGTGTACCTAGTGGCATCCTAAACGTGGCTATTGGACTTTTGTGTAGTCAAACTAGTGGAAAGATATTTGCAGCATGTCTTCCTGCATTGCACACTCCAACTCTTTTTAACTAAGCCATTATACTAGCAAACAGTCAGTGTACCTAGTGGCATCCTAAACGTGGCTATTGGACTTTTGTGTAGTCAAACTAGTGGAAAGAAAATTGCAGCACGTCTGCCTGCATTGCACACTCCAACTCTTTTTAACTAAGCCATTATACTAGCAAACAGTCAGTGTACCTAGTGGCATCCTAAACGTGGCTATTGGAGTTTTGTGAAGTCAAACTAGTGCAAAGATATTTGCAGCACGTCTGCCTGCATTGCACACTCCAACTCATTATAACTAAGCCATTATACTAGCAAACAGTCAGTGTACCTAGTGGCATCCTAAACGTGGCTATTGTACTTTTGTCTAGTCACACTATTGCAAAGATATTTGCAGCACCTCTGCCTGCATTGCACACTCAAACTTTTTTTAACTAAGCCATTATACTAGCAAACAGTCAGTGTACCTAGTGGCATCCTAAACGTGGCTATTTGACTTTTGTGTAGTCAAACTAGTGCAAAGATATTTGCAGCACGTCTGCCTGCATTGCACACTCCAACTCATTATAACTAAGCCATTATACTAGCAAACAGTCAGTGTACCTAGTGGCATCCTAAATGTGGCTATTGTACTTTTGTGTAGTCAAACTAGTGGAAAGATATTTGCAGCACGTCTGCCTGCATTGCACACTCCAACTCATCATAACTAAGCCATTATACTAGCAAACAGTCAGTGTACCTAGTGGCATCCTAAACGTGGCTATTGTACTTTTGTCTAGTCACACTAGTGGAAAGATATTTGCAGCACGTCTGCCTGCATTGCACACTCCAACTCTTTTTAACTAAGCCATTATACTAGCAAACAGTCAGTGTACCTAGTGGCATCCTAAACGTGGCTATTGTACTTTTGTCTAGTCACACTATTGCAAAGATATTTGCAGCACCTCTGCCTGCATTGCACACTCCAACTCATTATAACTAAGCCATTATACTAGCAAACAGTCAGTGTACCTAGTGGCATCCTAAACGTGGCTATTGTACTTTTGTGTAGTCAAACTAGTGGAAAGATATTTGCAGCACGTCTGCCTGCATTGCACACTCCAACTCTTTTTAACTAAGCCATTATACTAGCAAACAGTCAGTGTACCTAGTGGCATCCTAAACGTGGCTATTGGACTTTTGTGTAGTCAAACTAGTGGAAAGATATTTGCAGCATGTCTGCCTGCATTGCACACTCCAACTCTTTTTAACTAAGCCATTATACTAGCAAACAGTCAGTGTACCTAGTGGCATCCTAAATGTGGCTATTGTACTTTTGTGTAGTCAAACTAGTGGAAAGATATTTGCAGCACGTCTGCCTGCATTGCACACTCCAACTCTTTTTAACTAAGCCATTATACTAGCAAACAGTCAGTGTACCTAGTGGCATCCTAAACGTGGCTATTGGAGTTTTGTGTAGTCAAACTAGTGCAAAGATATTTGCAGCACGTCTGCCTGCATTGCACACTCCAACTCTTTTTAACTAAGCCATTATACTAGCAAACAGTCAGTGTACCTAGTGGCATCCTAAACGTGGCTATTGTACTTTTGTGTAGTCAAACTAGTGGAAAGATATTTGCAGCACCTCTGCCTGCATTGCACACTCCAACTCATTATAACTAAGCCATTATACTAGCAAACAGTCAGTGTACCTAGTGGCATCCTAAACGTGGCTATTGTACTTTTGTGTAGTCAAACTAGTGGAAAGATATTTGCAGCACGTCTGCCTGCATTGCACACTCCAACTCTTTTTAACTAAGCCATTATACTAGCAAACAGTCAGTGTACCTAGTGGCATCCTAAACGTGGCTATTGGACTTTTGTGTAGTCAAACTAGTGGAAAGATATTTGCAGCATGTCTGCCTGCATTGCACACTCCAACTCTTTTTAACTAAGCCATTATACTAGCAAACAGTCAGTGTACCTAGTGGCATCCTAAACGTGGCTATTGGACTTTTGTGTAGTCAAACTAGTGCAAAGATATTTGCAGCAAGTCTGCCTGCATTGCACACTCCAACTCATCATAACTAAGCCATTATACTAGCAAACAGTCAGTGTACCTAGTGGCATCCTAAACGTGGCTATTGTACTTTTGTCTAGTCACACTAGTGGAAAGATATTTGCAGCACGTCTGCCTGCATTGCACACTCCAACTCTTTTTAACTAAGCCATTATACTAGCAAACAGTCAGTGTACCTAGTGGCATCCTAAACGTGGCTATTGTACTTTTGTCTAGTCACACTATTGCAAAGATATTTGCAGCACCTCTGCCTGCATTGCACACTCCAACTCATTATAACTAAGCCATTATACTAGCAAACAGTCAGTGTACCTAGTGGCATCCTAAACGTGGCTATTGTACTTTTGTGTAGTCAAACTAGTGGAAAGATATTTGCAGCACGTCTGCCTGCATTGCACACTCCAACTCTTTTTAACTAAGCCATTATACTAGCAAACAGTCAGTGTACCTAGTGGCATCCTAAATGTGGCTATTGGACTTTTGTGTAGTCAAACTAGTGGAAAGATATTTGCAGCACGTCTGCCTGCATTGCACACTCCAACTCTTTTTAACTAAGCCATTATACTAGCAAACAGTCAGTGTACCTAGTGGCATCCTAAACGTGGCTATTGGAGTTTTGTGTAGTCAAACTAGTGCAAAGATATTTGCAGCACGTCTGCCTGCATTGCACACTCCAACTCTTTTTAACTAAGCCATTATACTAGCAAACAGTCAGTGTACCTAGTGGCATCCTAAACGTGGCTATTGTACTTTTGTGTAGTCAAACTAGTGGAAAGATATTTGCAGCACCTCTGCCTGCATTGCACACTACAACTCATTATAACTAAGCCATTAAACTAGCAAACAGTCAGTGTACCTAGTGGCATCCTAAACGTGGCTATTGTACTTTTGTGTAGTCAAACTAGTGGAAAGATATTTGCAGCACGTCTGCCTGCATTGCACACTCCAACTCTTTTTAACTAAGCCATTATACTAGCAAACAGTCAGTGTACCTAGTGGCATCCTAAACGTGGCTATTGGACTTTTGTGTAGTCAAACTAGTGGAAAGATATTTGCAGCATGTCTGCCTGCATTGCACACTCCAACTCTTTTTAACTAAGCCATTATACTAGCAAACAGTCAGTGTACCTAGTGGCATCCTAAACGTGGCTATTGGACTTTTGTGTAGTCAAACTAGTGGAAAGATATTTGCAGCATGTCTGCCTGCATTGCACACTCCAACTCTTTTTAACTAAGCCATTATACTAGCAAACAGTCAGTGTACCTAGTGGCATCCTAAACGTGGCTATTGTACTTTTGTGTAGTCAAACTAGTGGAAAGATATTTGCAGCACGTCTGCCTGCATTGCACACTCCAACTCTTTTTAACTAAGCCATTATACTAGCAAACAGTCAGTGTACCTAGTGGCATTCTAAACGTGGCTATTGGACTTTTGTGTAGTCAAACTAGTGCAAAGATATTTGCAGCAAGTCTGCCTGCATTGCACATTTCAACTCATTATAACTAAGCCATTATACTAGCAAACAGTCAGTGTACCTAGTGGCATCCTAAACGTGGCTATTGTACTTTTGTGTAGTCAAACTAGTGGAAAGATATTTGCAGCACGTCTGCCTGCATTGCACACTCCAACTCTTTTTAACAAAGCCATTATACTAGCAAACAGTCATTGTACCTAGTGGCATCCTAAACGTGGCTATTGGACTTTTGTGTAGTCAAACTAGTGCAAAGATATTTGCAGCATGTCTGCCTGCATTGCACACTCCAACTCTTTTTAACTAAGCCATTATACTAGCAAACAGTCAGTGTACCTAGTGGCATCCTAAACGTGGCTATTGTACTTTTGTCTAGTCACACTAGTGGAAAGATATTTGCAGCACGTCTGCCTGCATTGCACACTCCAACTCTTTTTAACTAAGCCATTAAACTAGCAAACAGTCAGTGTACCTAGTGGCATCCTAAACGTGGCTATTGTACTTTTGTGTAGTCAAACTAGTGGAAAGATATTTGCAGCACGTCTGCCTGCATTGCACACTCCAACTCTTTTTAACTAAGCCATTATACTAGCAAACAGTCAGTGTACCTAGTGGCATCCTAAACGTGGCTATTGGACTTTTGTGTAGTCAAACTAGTGGAAAGATATTTGCAGCATGTCTGCCTGCATTGCACACTCCAACTCTTTTTAACTAAGCCATTATACTAGCAAACAGTCAGTGTACCTAGTGGCATCCTAAACGTGGCTATTGTACTTTTGTGTAGTCAAACTAGTGGAAAGATATTTGCAGCACGTCTGCCTGCATTGCACACTCCAACTCTTTTTAACTAAGCCATTATACTAGCAAACAGTCAGTGTACCTAGTGGCATTCTAAACGTGGCTATTGGACTTTTGTGTAGTCAAACTAGTGCAAAGATATTTGCAGCAAGTCTGCCTGCATTGCACATTTCAACTCATTATAACTAAGCCATTATACTAGCAAACAGTCAGTGTACCTAGTGGCATCCTAAACGTGGCTATTGTACTTTTGTGTAGTCAAACTAGTGGAAAGATATTTGCAGCACGTCTGCCTGCATTGCACACTCCAACTCTTTTTAACAAAGCCATTATACTAGCAAACAGTCATTGTACCTAGTGGCATCCTAAACGTGGCTATTGGACTTTTGTGTAGTCAAACTAGTGCAAAGATATTTGCAGCACGTCTGCCTGCATTGCACACTCCAACTCATTCTAACTAAGCCATTATACTAGCAAACAGTCAGTGTACCTAGTGGCATCCTAAACGTGGCTATTGTACTTTTGTGTAGTCAAACTAGTGGAAAGATATTTGCAGCACGTCTGCCTGCATTGCACACTCCAACTCATTATAACTAAGCCATTATACTAGCAAACAGTCAGTGTACCTAGTGGCATCCTAAACGTGGCTATTGTACTTTTGTGTAGTCAAACTAGTGGAAAGATATTTGCAGCACGTCTGCCTGCATTGCACACTCCAACTCTTTTTAACTAAGCCATTATACTAGCAAACAGTCAGTGTACCTAGTGGCATCCTAAACGTGGCTATTGTACTTTTGTCTAGTCACACTAGTGGAAAGATATTTGCAGCACGTCTGCCTGCATTGCACACTCCAACTCTTTTTAACTAAGCCATTATACTAGCAAACAGTCATTGTACCTAGTGGCATCCTAAACGTGGCTATTGTACTTTTGTCTAGTCACACTATTGCAAAGATATTTGCAGCACCTCTGCCTGCATTGCACACTCAAACTTTTTTTAAATAAGCCATTATACTAGCAAACAGTCAGTGTACCTAGTGGCATCCTAAACGTGGCTATTGGACTTTTGTGTAGTCAAACTAGTGCAAAGATATTTGCAGCACGTCTGCCTGCATTGCACACTCCAACTCATTCTAACTAAGCCATTATACTAGCAAACAGTCAGTGTACCTAGTGGCATCCTAAACGTGGCTATTGTACTTTTGTGTAGTCAAACTAGTGGAAAGATATTTGCAGCACGTCTGCCTGCATTGCACACTCCAACTCATTATAAATAAGCCATTATACTAGCAAACAGTCAGTGTACCTAGTGGCATCCTAAACGTGGCTATTGTACTTTTGTGTAGTCAAACTAGTGGAAAGATATTTGCAGCACGTCTGCCTGCATTGCACACTCCAACTCTTTTTAACTAAGCCATTTTACTAGCAAACAGTCAGTGTACCTAGTGGCATCCTAAACGTGGCTATTGTACTTTTGTCTAGTCACACTATTGCAAAGATATTTGCAGCACCTCTGCCTGCATTGCACACTCAAACTTTTTTTAACTAAGCCATTATACTAGCAAACAGTCAGTGTACCTAGTGGCATCCTAAACATGGCTATTGGACTTTTGTGTAGTCAAACTAGTGCAAAGATATTTGCAGCACGTCTGCCTGCATTGCACACTCCAACTCATTATAACTAAGCCATTATACTAGCAAACAGTCAGTGTACCTAGTGGCATCCTAAACGTGGCTATTGTACTTTTGTGTAGTCAAACTAGTGGAAAGATATTTGCAGCACGTCTGCCTGCATTGCACACTCCAACTCATTATAACTAAGCCATTATACTAGCAAACAGTCAGTGTACCTAGTGGCATCCTAAACGTGGCTATTGTACTTTTGTGTAGTCAAACTAGTGGAAAGATATTTGCAGCATGTCTGCCTGCATTGCACACTCCAACTCTTTTTAACTAAGCCATTATACTGGCAAACAGTCAGTGTACCTAGTGGCATCCTAAACGTGGCTATTGTACTTTTGTGTAGTCAAACTAGTGGAAAGATATTTGCAGCACGTCTGCCTGCATTGCACACTCCAACTCTTTTTAACTAAGCCATTATACTAGCAAACAGTCAGTGTACCTAGTGGCATCCTAAACGTGGCTATTGGAGTTTTGTGTAGTCAAACTAGTGCAAAGATATTTGCAGCACGTCTGCCTGCATTGCACACTCCAACTCTTTTTAACTAAGCCATTATACTAGCAAACAGTCAGTGTACCTAGTGGCATCCTAAACGTGGCTATTGTACTTTTGTGTAGTCAAACTAGTGGAAAGATATTTGCAGCACCTCTGCCTGCATTGCACACTCCAACTCATTATAACTAAGCCATTATACTAGCAAACAGTCAGTGTACCTAGTGGCATCCTAAACGTGGCTATTGTACTTTTGTGTAGTCAAACTAGTGGAAAGATATTTGCAGCACGTCTGCCTGCATTGCACACTCCAACTCTTTTTAACTAACCCATTATACTACTAAACAGTCAGTGTACCTAGTGGCATCCTAAACGTGGCTATTGTACTTTTGTGTAGTCAAACTAGTGGAAAGATATTTGCAGCACCTCTGCCTGCATTGCACAATCCAACTCATTATAACTAAGCCATTATACTAGCAAACAGTCTATGTACCTAGTGGCATCCTAAACGTGGCTATTGTACTTTTGTGTAGTCAAACTAGTGGAAAGATATTTGCAGCACGTCTGCCTGCATTGCACACTCCAACTCTTTTTAACTAAGCCATTATACTAGCAAACAGTCAGTGTACCTAGTGGCATCCTAAACGTGGCTATTGTACTTTTGCCTAGTCACACTAGTGGAAAGATATTTGCAGCACGTCTGCCTGCATTGCACACTCCAACTCTTTTTAACTAAGCCATTATACTAGCAAACAGTCATTGTACCTAGTGGCATCCTAAACGTGGCTATTGTACTTTTGTCTAGTCACACTATTGCAAAGATATTTGCAGCACCTCTGCCTGCATTGCACACCCAAACTTTTTTTTAACTAAGCCATTATACTAGCAAACAGTCAGTGTACCTAGTGGCATCCTAAACATGGCTATTGGACTTTTGTGTAGTCAAACTAGTGCAAAGATATTTGCAGCACGTCTGCCTGCATTGCACACTCCAACTCATTCTAACTAAGCCATTATACTAGCAAACAGTCAGTGTACCTAGTGGCATCCTAAACGTGGCTATTGTACTTTTGTGTAGTCAAACTAGTGGAAAGATATTTGCAGCACGTCTGCCTGCATTGCACACTCCAACTCATTATAACTAAGCCATTATACTAGCAAACAGTCAGTGTACCTTGTGGCATCCTAAACGTGGCTATTGTACTTTTGTGTAGTCAAACTAGTGGAAAGATATTTGCAGCACGTCTGCCTACATTGCACACTCCAACTCTTTTTAACTAAGCCATTATACTAGCAAACAGTCAGTGTACCTAGTGGCATCCTAAACGTGGCTATTGTACTTTTGTCTAGTCACACTAGTGGAAAGATATTTGCAGCACGTCTGCCTGCATTGCACACTCCAACTCTTTTTAACTAAGCCATTATACTAGCAAACAGTCAGTGTACCTAGTGGCATCCTAAACGTGGCTATTGTACTTTTGTCTAGTCACACTATTGCAAAGATATTTGCAGCACCTCTGCCTGCATTGCACACTCAAACTTTTTTTAACTAAGCCATTATACTAGCAAACAGTCAGTGTACCTAGTGGCATCCTAAACGTGGCTATTGGACTTTTGTGTAGTCAAACTAGTGCAAAGATATTTGCAGCACGTCTGCCTGCATTGCACACTCCAACTCATTATAACTAAGCCATTATACTAGCAAACAGTCAGTGTACCTAGTGGCATCCTAAACGTGGCTATTGTACTTTTGTGTAGTCAAACTAGTGGAAAGATATTTGCAGCACGTCTGCCTGCATTGCACACTCCAACTCATTATAACTAAGCCATTATACTAGCAAACAGTCAGTGTACCTAGTGGCATCCTAAACGTGGCTATTGTACTTTTGTGTAGTCAAACTAGTGGAAAGATATTTGCAGCACGTCTGCCTGCATTGCACACTCCAACTCTTTTTAACTAAGCCATTATACTAGCAAACAGTCAGTGTACCTAGTGGCATCCTAAACGTGGCTATTGTACTTTTGTGTAGTCAAACTAGTGGAAAGATATTTGCAGCACCTCTGCCTGCATTGCACACTCCAACTCATTATAACTAAGCCATTATACTAGCAAACAGTCAGAGTACCTAGTGGCATCCTAAACGTGGCTATTGTACTTTTGTGTAGTCAAACTAGTGGAAAGATATTTGCAGCACGTCTGCCTGCATTGCACACTCCAACTCTTTTTAACTAAGCCATTATACTAGCAAACAGTCAGTGTACCTAGTGGCATTCTAAACGTGGCTATTGTATTTTTGTCTAGTCCCACTATTGCAAAGATATTTGCAGCACCTCTGCCTGCATTGCACACTCAAACTTTTTTTAACTAAGCCATTATACTAGCAAACAGTCAGTGTACCTAGTGGCATCCTAAACGTGGCTATTGGACTTTTGTGTAGTCAAACTAGTGCAAAGATATTTGCAGCACGTCTGCCTGCATTGCAAACTCCAACTCGTTATAACTAAGCCATTATACTACCAAACAGTCAGTGTACCTAGTGGCATCCTAAACGTGGCTATTGTACTTTTGTGTAGTCAAACTAGTGGAAAGATATTTGCAGCACGTCTGCCTGCATTGCACACTCCAACTCATTATAACTAAGCCATTATACTAGCAAACAGTCAGTGTACCTAGTGGCATCCTAAACGTGGCTATTGTACTTTTGTGTAGTCAAACTAGTGGAAAGATATTTGCAGCACGTCTGCCTGCATTGCACACTCCAACTCTTTTTAACTAAGCCATTATACTAGCAAACAGTCAGTGTACCTAGTGGCATCCTAAACGTGGCTATTGTACTTTTGTGTAGTCAAACTAGTGGAAAGATATTTGCAGCACGTCTGCCTGCATTGCACACTCCAACTCATTATAACTAAGCCATTATACTAGCAAACAGACAGTGTACCTAGTGGCATCCTAAACGTGGCTATTGTACTTTTGTGTAGTCAAACTAGTGGAAAGATATTTGCAGCACGTCTGCCTGCATTGCACACTCCAACTCTTTTTAACTAAGCCATTATACTAGCAAACAGTCAGTGTACCTAGTGGCATCCTAAACGTGGCTATTGTACTTTTGTGTAGTCAAACTAGTGGAAAGATATTTGCAGCACGTCTGCCTGCATTGCACACTCCAACTCTTTTTAACTAAGCCATTATACTAGCAAACAGTCAGTGTACCTAGTGGCATCCTAAACGTGGCTATTGGACTTTTGTGTAGTCAAACTAGTGCAAAGATATTTGCAGCACGTCTGCCTGCATTGCACACTCCAACTCATTATAACTAAGCCATTATACTAGCAAACAGTCAGTGTACCTAGTGGCATCCTAAACGTGGCTATTGTACTTTTGTGTAGTCAAACTAGTGGAAAGATATTTGCAGCACGTCTGCCTGCATTGCACACTCCAACTCATTAAAACTACGCCATTGTACTAGCAAACAGTCAGTGTACCTAGTGGCATCCTAAACGTGGCTATTGTACTTTTGTGTAGTCAAACTAGTGGAAAGATATTTGCAGCACATCTGCCTGCATTGCACACTCCAATTATTTTTAACTAAGCCATTATACTAGCAAACAGTCAGTGTACCTAGTGGCATCCTAAACGTGGCTATTGTACTTTTGTCTAGTCACACTATTGCAAAGATATTTGCAGCACCTCTGCCTGCATTGCACACTCAAACTTTTTTTAACTAAGCCATTATACTATCAAACAGTCAGTGTACCTAGTGGCATCCTAAACGTGGCTATTGGACTTTTGTGTAGTCAAACTAGTGCAAAGATATTTGCAGCACGTCTGCCTGCATTGCACACTCCAACTCATTATAACTAAGCCATTATACTAGCAAACAGTCAGTGTACCTAGTGGCATCCTAAACGTGGCTATTGTACTTTTGTGTAGTCAAACTAGTGGAAAGATATTTGCAGCACGTCTGCCTGCATTGCACACTCCAACTCATTATAACTAAGCCATTATACTAGCAAACAGTCAGTGTACCTAGTGGCATCCTAAACGTGGCTATTGTACTTTTGTGTAGTCAAACTAGTGGAAAGATATTTGCAGCACGTCTGCCTGCATTGCACACTCCAACTCTTTTTAACTAAGCCATTATACTAGCAAACAGTCAGTGTACCTAGTGGCATCCTAAACGTGGCTATTGTACTTTTGTGTAGTCAAACTAGTGGAAAGATATTTGCAGCACCTCTGCCTGCATTGCACACTCCAACTCATTATAACTAAGCCATTATACTAGCAAACAGTCAGTGTACCTAGTGGCATCCTAAACGTGGCTATTGTACTTTTGTGTAGTCAAACTAGTGGAAAGATATTTGCAGCACGTCTGCCTGGATTGCACACTCCAACTCTTTTTAACTAATCCATTATACTAGCAAACAGTCAGTGTACCTAGTGGCATCCTAAACGTGGCTATTGTACTTTTGTATAGTCACACTATTGCAAAGATATTTGCAGCACCTCTGCCTGCATTGCACACTCAAACTTTTTTTAACTAAGCCATTATACTAGCAAACAGTCAGTGTACCTAGTGGCATCCTAAACGTGGCTATTGGACTTTTGTGTAGTCAAACTAGTGCAAAGATATTTGCAGCACGTCTTCCTGCATTGCACACTCCAACTCATTATAACTAAGCCATTATACTAGCAAACAGTCAGTGTACCTAGTGGCATCCTAAACGTGGCTATTGTACTTTTGTGTAGTCAAACTTGTGGAAAGATATTTGCAGCACGTCTGCCTGCATTGCACACTCCAACTCATTATAACTAAGCCATTATACTAGCAAACAGTCAGTGTACCTAGTGGCATCCTAAACGTGGCTATTGTACTTTTGTGTAGTCAAACTAGTGGAAAGATATTTGCAGCACGTCTGCCTGCATTACACACTCCAACTCTTTTTAACTAAGCCATTATACTAGCAAACAGTCAGTGTACCTAGTGGCATCCTAAACGTGGCTATTGTACTTTTGTGTAGTCAAACTAGTGGAAAGATATTTGCAGCACATCTGCCTGCATTGCACACTCCAACTCATTATAACTAAGCCATTATACTAGCAAACAGTCAGTGTACCTAGTGGCATCCTAAACGTGGCTATTGTACTTTTGTGTAGTCAAACTAGTGGAAAGATATTTGCAGCTCGTCTGCCTGCATTGCACACTCCAACTCTTTTTAACTAAGCCATTATACTAGCAAACAGTCAGTGTACCTAGTGGCATCCTAAACGTGGCTATTGTACTTTTGTGTAGTCAAACTAGTGGAAAGATATTTGCAGCACGTCTGCCTGCATTGCACACTCCAACTCTTTTTAACTAAGCCATTATACTAGCAAACAGTCAGTGTACCTAGTGGCATCCTAAACGTGGCTATTGGACTTTTGTGTAGTCAAACTAGTGCAAAGATATTTGCAGCACGTCTGCCTGCATTGCACACTCCAACTCATTATAACTAAGCCATTATACTAGCAAACAGTCAGTGTACCTAGTGGCATCCTAAACGTGGCTATTGTACTTTTGTGTAGTCAAACTAGTGGAAAGATATTTGCAGCACGTCTGCCTGCATTGCACACTCCAACTCATTATAACTAAGCCATTGTACTAGCAAACAGTCAGTGTACCTAGTGGCATCCTAAACGTGGCTATTGTACTTTTGTGTAGTCAAACTAGTGGAAAGATATTTGCAGCACATCTGCCTGCATTGCACACTCCAATTCTTTTTAACTAAGCCATTATACTAGCAAACAGTCAGTGTACCTAGTGGCATCCTAAACGTGGCTATTGTACTTTTGTCTAGTCACACTATTGCAAAGATATTTGCAGCACCTCTGCCTGCATTGCACACTCAAACTTTTTTTAACTAAGCCATTATACTAGCAAACAGTCAGTGTACCTAGTGGCATCCTAAACGTGGCTATTGGACTTTTGTGTAGTCAAACTAGTGCAAAGATATTTGCAGCACGTCTGCCTGCATTGCACACTCCAACTCATTATAACTAAGCCATTATACTAGCAAACAGTCAGTGTACCTAGTGGCATCCTAAACGTGGCTATTGTACTTTTGTGTAGTCAAACTAGTGGAAAGATATTTGCAGCACGTCTGCCTGCATTGCACACTCCAACACTTTTTAACTAATCCATTATACTAGCAAACAGTCAGTGTACCTAGTGGCATCCTAAACGTGGCTATTGGACTTCTGTATAGTCCCACTAGTGCACAGATATTTGCAGCACCTCTGCCTGCATTGCACACTCAAACTCATTGTTACTAAGCCATTATACTAGCAAACACTCAGTGTACCTAGTGGCATACAAGAAGTGGCTGTTGTACTCCATTAGTGCCCCACTGGTGCAAATCTATGTGCAGCACCTCTGCATGACACCCTCCTGCTCTGTTTTTAATGAGCTATAATGATAGCAAAAAATACTGCCATTTAGTGGCATCATAGAACTGGCTGTTGTATTCCATTAGTGCCCCACTGGTGCCAAGCTATTTATAGCACCTCTACATGACACCCTCATGCACATTTTGCTACGCTAATGTTATAGCAAACTCAGGGAATTTATTGCTGCATTTGATAATTCGGAGGGATAGAAAGTCAGGCTTCCTTTAGCTTTTCCTTCTGTTCATAGACAGCATCTCCAAGAGCAATTTCTCTTCCACGTCTAAGTGTGGAGAGGCAGCTAGTGCGCATGCGTGTGCCGATTTACCCCAGCTGCAGCCTAATTACAGTGTTTCGCCTAGTGAGTATGCTCAGCCTGACTGTGCCATTCCTGACGCTAAGTCTTCATTTTGGGATACAGCGCATGCTCCCACACTAAGTGTGAAAAGCCTCTTTGCACAGGTACTTGCATTCCGTGCCGGGTCTAAGTCCTGTTTTGTGCCTAGACACCATGCTAAAGCTGATAGTCTTTTTTCAGAGACTGTATTTAATGCTACCGAGCATGCTCAGGCACTTACTGCATCAGAGACTAGGTCCGGTAATGAACTCTTTGGCCCTGCCCCTGATGTGGGGGTCCCATATAGACCACAGGGCATCAGGTGTCCTCCCAAATGGCTTGCAGAGGCCCACCCCTATGACTTGTCACCGCATTATTGATGGTCAGACGATGACTGGTGAGGTGTTTGGGTCATGGCAGCCATGAGGTCATCATTGAAGTTGCGGTTCCAAATAGGACGCTAGATATGCCACTCATGACGTGTCACTCTACTTTTGTCTCCAGGAGGTGCATTGTGGTTCACCCTGGTTTGGGGCGGACCCAGGTTATAAAAGGGGCTGGAGCCAACAAGGAGGTGCGCAGTCTTCTATTATGCTCCGAAAGAGCACACCTCCATGTGTTGAACCCATTGCGGCTTTAGGCCAGAGGTAGGCAGGGATAGGGTGTCGATGCAGGCCACCACCACAGTTGGTAACGCAGAATGGTTAAGACCAGCTCCTGTCCTACCAGTCCTGCTTGTGCAGCCCAGTGGCATTAACAGGCCTGCTGCTGCTGATGCGCCTGCTGTCCACAGGTGTGCCCCTACGCACACAGTCAGCGTACTCAATGGCCCCTGTGTTGTTAACAGGGAGTTCCTGGGCTGGGTGGGCATGTGGACCCTGTGACGCTAAAAGGGCTCCCAGTCTCCAGATCCGAATGGCGTCTAACTCGGTTCAGGCTACTATTAGTTTCATAGCCACACAGCTCTGTATCCTCCACCAAACCTTCCAGTTGCCAACCTCTCCTTTTCCAACTGGGAGCACGATGGACACTGACTGCTGATGGGGATATATACCTTTCTCTTTCTTTTCTTATTAATTTTCGTTATATAGCGGTAACATAGTATATACCACTTTATCCAAATCTGCCAGTCCCACCGTAACAGATGGTGTTTCTTCAGCAAATGTTACTGTTGCTTAACCACCAAATCCATGGACCAAAACTTTTTTCCCCTTTCCAACACACCTGTTCCCCTTTCCACCAGCATCTGTCCTTTTTCAACTCATTTTGGTATATGACCAAAAGTGCAACTCTGCAGGGACACCGTACTCAACGCCATCTCAGCACAGCAGCCAGCCCTCGGTCCCTCAGATGTGGACAAGTAAAAGACCATCTCCTCCTATCCATGACAAAGCGTTGAGATTCACTCTGTGCAGCACTGGTGTTTAGTGGAAAAGCAGATCTAAGATTGCGTACCACATTCTGGAGATACTCCTGTATACGTGCGTCCATTTCTATGGCAGGAATTATTTCGCCAAATTTTGTCTTGTACCGGGGATCTAACAGTGTGGCAACCCAGTATTCTGGATTACTTTGAATTCGTACAATCCGAGGATCATGTTGTAGGTAGTGCAGCAAGAAGGCGCTCATGTGTCTTGTGCATCCAGGAGGACCAAGTCCTTGGTGTGTTGGTGGCAGAGAAGTGAGAATCATGCCTCCTTCCTCTGCCCTCTCCCCACAACCTCGCACAACCGAAATGTGAGCAAGCTCTCACTCATCTGCTGAGTCTTCCATGCCCATCGCCAGTTTGTCCTCCATTTCTTCATGGGCTCCTGCACCTTCCTCAACACTTTTTGCTGATACTATGCGCCCTTGTTAATCCCTCTCCCTCACCATGACTGCCGCATAGGTGCCGCTGACCATCTGGACCTCGTAGATCTTGTTATCCCTTCCGCATATGACTCCTCCTGTACTTCCTCCCCTTCCTCTTGTCCCAACACCTGACTCCGAATAATAATTACAGTGTGCTCCATCATGTAGATGACCAGAATTGTCACGCTGAGAATGACATTGCCAGTGCTAAACATCTTCGTCGACATTTGTAAACTGTGTAGCAGGGTGCATAGGTCCTTGATCTGACACCACTCCAGCAGCGTGATCTGCACCACCTCTGGATCAAGTTATCCCAGGCTATATGTCATAACGTATTGCAGCAGGGTTCGGCGGTGCTGCCACAAACGCTGCAACATGTGCAGATTCAAATTCCTGCGTGTGGGCACATCGCATTTCAGGCGTTTAACCACCAGACCTAAAGACTTCTGTAGCGACGAAAGTTGTTGAGCTGCTGTGTGCGCACGATGGAAGTGAGCACATAGCGAGCGTGCCCGCTGCACAAGGCCATGTAGGCCGTGATGGTGTTTTAAAAATTGCTGGAGAATTAGGTTCAACATGTGAGCCATACAAGGCACGTGTGTCACATTGCCCTGACGATGGCCCGCAGCCAGGTTTGCATCATTGCCGCACACGGCTGTTAAGTCACCAACGGAGTCCGCTCCGTCAATTTGTACTCCGGTCGCCAGGTGACAACGTGTTCCTTTCATGCATAGTGCTGATGAAGGGAGAGGAGTCGATGCCAGCGGCGCAGGTGGACGCAGGTTATGCTCACCCACTGGGCTGCATTACCTTGACAGATGCAGAATCTTTGGCTGAATGTAGCTGGTGGGTATCTCACAGATGAAATTCCATCATTCAGCTACAACCAATGGGAAGACACCACACCCTTTTTTATGCCCATCCTGTCTGCAGACCACTGCCAGACATAGCTCTGCTTTTACCCCCAGTTCAGTTTTATGATTTTGTGTGCTTGTTACCTGACTACTTTTCCTGCTTGCTGTTTATGTACCTTGTTGGCCGATCCGCATTTCACCTCTGCTTGTTTTCTGATTAAGTCCTGGCCGTCCCATTCTGTTCCTGTTCCTCAATTAATGTTTTGACCCTGCCTGACTACTATTCTCTGGAACTGCAGCCTTCCAAAGGTATTAATCACCTTGGGCCCTGTGTAATTCCTAATCCCTGTATAGGGGTTAAAGGGTTTCAGGGTTCTAGGGGTCCTGCTTGGTGAGTGGCTTCCCTCTAGCCTATCATTTACAGCCCATCTGAGTGTGTGGATCAAGGAAGGCGTTACACCGTGCTCTCTGCAGAAGGCCATGTGGGCCAGGATAGTGCTTTAAAAATTGCTGGACAACCAGGTTCAACACGTGAACCACACAAGGCACGTGTGTCACATTGTCACAGCGAAGGGCCGCACCCATGTTTGCATCATTGTCGCACCCGGCCTTCCCTGGCTGCTGGTTGAGTGGAGACAACCATTGATGAAACTCGGTCTCCAGAGCTAACCGTCCACAACTTCTCAGCGGTGTGACTCACATTTCCCATACATTTCAAAGTAAACCTTTGACCACCTGATGGCATTGAGCTCTGCTGCCAGCATAGTAAGGAGGTGTGTGGTAGTCCTTGTGCGCAGTTACAAGGAAGGGTAGCCTGACCACACAGGGTTTGCGCCAAGGTGGAGGACCCACACGAGGTTGAAGAGGCAGAAGCAGTGTATTAACTTCTACATACAGAAGAAGGATTGAAACAACTCGTGGGGACGGCAAGACTTGTACAGCAGACCCTTCTCCATCTCTCCCCACAGTAACCCATTGCCCAGTCAGCGACATGTAACGCCCCTGTCCATGCTTACTGGGCCAATTATCTGTGGTGAAATGCACCCTGTCACACAGAGTTTCTCAAGGAATCAGTGATGTTTAGTGCGACATGCTGGTGTAGCGCGTGCACGCCTTTGTTGGAGAAGGAGTGGCGCCTGGGCATCGGCTCTTGGGGCACTGCGATGGGCATAAGGTCTCGAAAATCCTCGGTTAAAAAGGTTGGAAAGGCAGCATTTTGGTAGCCAACAGTTTCCAGATGCTGAAAGTCAACCTCTAAGCCATGTCATGCCCTTCTAAAAGCATGTAAAACACAGCGAGGGGACTCCAAACACAGTCTCCCTCGTTTCCACTAACTGGGCCACACACACCCCACTTGACTGGCATCGGTTGAGCCCCCTTTTGAAAAAGAAAAAGATGTTTTGCATGAAGCACTCTCAAAAATACGCATGGCTTTCCCGTCCCCTGGCTGACCCAGGGGAAGAAAAGTCCTCTGAGAGCCATGACTTGTTCATCTTGGTTTTTTTAGAAACACAGCGAGGGGACTCCAACCACAGTCTCCCTCGTTTCCACTAACTGGGCCACACACACCCCACTTGACTGGCATCGGTTGAGCCCCCTTTTGAAAAAGAAAAAGATGTTTTGCATGAAGCACTCTCAAAAATACGCGTGCCTTTCCCGTCCCCTGGCTGACCCAGGGGAAGAAAAGTCCTCTGAGAGCCATGACTTGTTCATCTTGGTTCTTTTAGAAACACAGCGAGGGGACTCCAACCACAGTCTCCCTCGTTTCCACTCACTGGGCCACACACACCCCACTTGACTGGCATCGGTTGAGCCCCCTTTTGAAAAAGAAAAAGATGCTTTGCATGAAGCACTCTCAAAAATACGCGTGGCTTTCCCGTCCCCTGGCTGACCCAGGGGAAGAAAAGTCCTCTGAGAGCCATGACTTGTTCATCTTGGTTCTTTTAGAAACACAGCGAGGGGACTCCAACCACAGTCTCCCTCGTTTCCACTAACTGGGCCACACACACCCCACTTGACTGGCATCGGTTGAGCCCCCTTTTGAAAAAGAAAAAGATGCTTTGCATGAAGCACTCTCAAAAATACGCGTGCCTTTCCCGTCCCCTGGCTGACCCAGGGGAAGAAAAGTCCTCTGAGAGCCATGACTTGTTCATCTTGGTTCTTTTAGAAACACAGCGAGGGGACTCCAACCACAGTCTCCCTCGTTTCCACTAACTGGGCCACACACACCCCACTTGACTGGCATCGGTTGAGCCCCCTTTTGAAAAAGAAAAAGATGCTTTGCATGAAGCACTCTCAAAAATACGCATGGCTTTCCCGTCCCCTGGCTGACCCAGGGGAAGAAAAGTCCTCTGAGAGCCATGACTTGTTCATCTTGGTTCTTTTAGAAACACAGTGAGGGGACTCCAACCACAGTCTCCCTCGTTTCCACTAACTGGGCCACACACACCCCACTTGACTGGCATCGGTTGAGCCCCCTTTTGAAAAAGAAAAAGGTGCTTTGCATGAAGCACTCTCAAAAATACGCGTGGCTTTCCCGTCCCCTGGCTGACCCAGGGGAAGAAAAGTCCTCTGAGAGCCATGACTTGTTCATCTTGGTTCTTTTAGAAACACAGCGAGGGGACTCCAACCACAGTCTCCCTCGTTTCCACTAACTGGGCCACACACACCCCACTTGACTGGCATCGGTTGAGCCCCCTTTTGAAAAAGAAAAAGAGGCTTTGAATGAAGCACTCTCAAAAATACGCGTGCCTTTCCCGTCCCCTGGCTGACCCAGGGGAAGAAAAGTCCTCTGAGAGCCATGACTTGTTCATCTTGGTTCTTTTAGAAACACAGCGAGGGGACTCCAACCACAGTCTCCCTCGTTTCCACTAACTGGGCCACACACACCCCACTTGACTGGCATCGGTTGAGCCCCCTTTTGAAAAAGAAAAGATGCTTTGCATGATGCACTCTCAAAAATACGCATGCCTTTCCCGTCCCCTGGCTGACCCAGGGGAAGAAAAGTCCTCTGAGAGCCATGACTTGTTCATCTTGGTTCTTTTAGAAACACAGCGAGGGGACTCCAACCACAGTCTCCCTCGTTTCCACTAACTGGGCCACACACACCCCACTTGACTGGCATCGGTTGAGCCCCCTTTTGAAAAAGAAAAAGATGCTTTGCATGAAGCACTCTCAAAAATACGCGTGCCTTTCCCGTCCCCTGGCTGACCCAGGGGAAGAAAAGTCCTCTGAGAGCCATGACTTGTTCATCTTGGTTCTTTTAGAAACACAGCGAGGGGACTCCAACCACAGTCTCCCTCGTTTCCACTAACTGGGCCACACACACCCCACTTGACTGGCATCGGTTGAGCCCCCTTTTGAAAAAAAAAAAGATGCTTTGCATGAAGCACTCTCAAAAATACGCGTGGCTTTCCCGTCCCCTGGCTGACCCAGGGGAAGAAAAGTCCTCTGAGAGCCATGACTTGTTCATCTTGGTTCTTTTAGAAACACAGCGAGGGGACTCCAACCACAGTCTCCCTCGTTTCCACTAACTGGGCTACACACACCCCACTTGACTGGCATCGGTTGAGCCCCCTTTTGAAAAAGAAAAAGATGCCTTGCATGAAGCACTCTCAAAAATACGCGTGCCTTTCCCGTCCCCTGGCTGACCCAGGGGAAGAAAAGTCCTCTGAGAGCCATGACTTGTTCATCTTGGTTCTTTTAGAAACACAGCGAGGGGACTCCAACCACAGTCTCCCTCGTTTCCACTAACTGGGCCACACACACCCCACTTGACTGGCATCGGTTGAGCCCCCTTTTGAAAAAGAAAAAGATGCTTTGCATGATGCACTCTCAAAAATACGCGTGCCTTTCCCGTCCCCTGGCTGACCCAGGGGAAGAAAAGTCCTCTGAGAGCCATGACTTGTTCATCTTGGTTCTTTTAGAAACACAGCGAGGGGACTCCAACCACAGTCTCCCTCGTTTCCACTAACTGGGCCACACACACCCCACTTGACTGGCATCGGTTGAGCCCCCTTTTGAAAAAGAAAAAGATGCTTTGCATGAGGCACTCTCAAAAATACGCGTGCCTTTCCCGTCCCCTGGCTGACCCAGGGGAAGAAAAGTCCTCTGAGAGCCATGACTTGTTCATCTTGGTTCTTTTAGAAACACAGCGAGGGGACTCCAACCACAGTCTCCCTCGTTTCCACTAACTGGGCCACACACACCCCACTTGACTGGCATCGGTTGAGCCCCCTTTTGAAAAAGAAAAAGATTCTTTGCATGAAGCACTCTCAAAAATACGCGTGCCTTTCCCGTCCCCTGGCTGACCCAGGGGAAGAAAAGTCCTCTGAGAGCCCTGTCCACATTGTCAGTGGACAGACACGTGTGCTTATCTGCCAGCAGACCCCCAGCAGCACTGAAGACAGGTTCCGAGAGAACGCTGGCTGCAGGACACGACAAGATCCCCAAGGCGTACGTGGCGAGCTCATGCAATTTATCAAGATTGGAAGCCTAAAATGAGCAGGGCTCAAGTTGCACAATAATGGAATCGATGTTTCTTTGCATATACTCATATATCTGTGTGTCCTCCTCTTTTTCCTTGTCCAGCTGTTTTGTTTTCGCATGAGTATATGTCCTTGTCACTTTCCCATGTGTTTGTGTTGTGTTGTGAGTTGTTTGTCACCTTTTGGACACCTTTGAGGGTGTTTTCTAGGTGTTTTTCTGTGTTTGTGATTGCCTGCCATTGTTTCCTATGCAGTTCGAGTTCGGTTCGTCGAACGTTCGACGAGCCGAACTCGAACGGGACCTCCGTTCGGCGAACCGACCTCGGTGCCGAACCGGGACCGGTTCGCTCATCTCTAGTCAACACTGCAAATATTGACTTGCTGCATTAACTCATTCTAACTGTCAATATAACCTTTTGGTACTCATAATATGATTGCAATTATATTTCTGTATGTGATGTAAACATCAGACAAACACAATTAAAAACCAGAGGGCAACAGATCATGTGAAAATATAATTTTGGTATCATTCTCAAAACTTTTGGCCATGACAATAGGTTATGTAAATGAAATCTTTTAACCTGACTTTAAATTCATCCATTGGTTTAATAAATTACTGTTTTGAAAGTTGAAACCCTCCAAAATTTGGTTTAGGTTATGAAAATAAAGTTGCTGCAAAGCTGAAATATTGATCAGTTAATGAACACAGAAAGGTCAGATTTTGGCAAGACAAAAGTTTTGTCTCACACAGAAAGTAATGTGAAATTCTAACAAATAATTAACTTCTAATATAAAGTTATGTTGCATAACATTGGCAAATGATGTTGTGGTGCTGTTAGAGCAATATTTAATATTTTGTGTGACTTCCATGAGCTTGAAGGACTGCATCCATGCCGTTCAACAATGATTCATACAATTTATTTATGAAGTGATCAGGAATAGCAAAGAATGCAGTCTTACATGCCTCCCAGAGTTCATCTAGATCCTTTACAAAAAAAAAAAATATTTTTATATAGCGCTAACATATTCCGCAGCGCTTTACATGCATCAGGCACACTGTCCCCATTGGGGCTCACAATCTAAATTCCCTATCTGTATGTCTTTGGTTTTGTCTTCCAAGCTTCCTCTTTCATTCTACCCCAAACATGCTCAATGATGTTCATGTTTGCTGACTGGGCTGGCCAGTCCTTGACCACCTTGATCTTCTTTGCCATGAGGAACTTTATTGTAGAGATGGATGTATGAGATGGAGTACCATCCTGCTGCAGAATTTGACCCTTTTTATGATTGGTAATGTAAGAAGTAGCTAATACTTCTTAGATATTTTAGGTTAATAATATAGCCTTGCACCTTGAAAATGTTTAGCACACTCCCATACTGAATATAACCCCAGACCATGATCTTTCCACCACCAAACTTAACTGTTTTCTGGGTGTATTTTGGATCCATTCAGGCTCCAGTAGGTCTCTTGCATTATTTGCGGTGGCTGTGGTGTAATTCAACTGAAGATTCATCAGAGAAATCCACCTTCTGTCACCTTTCCAGCGTCCATCTGTTTAGCAGGCTGTGGAACTTGGCAAATGCCACACGGTTTTTTAATTGCCTTTTCTTTAGTGCTGGCATCTGGGCACTGATTCGACCATGGAGGCATATTTCGAGACAAAGTCCTACAAACTGTTCTAGTTGATGCAGGGACTTGAGGTGACCAGGCCTGTTGGAGCTCTGCTGCAGTGGAAGAGGGGCTGGCTTTGGATTTTCTAACCAACAAACATTTCTCCTGAGCAGTTGTCTTGTGGGGTCTGCCGGACCTGGGCTTGTCAAAAACATCTCCAGTCTCTTGAAATCTTTTTTTAATTCTTTGTACTTGACGCTCAGACACATTAAAAGTGCCAGCCACCTCTGCAGTCAATCTGTTCTTCAGCCTCCTGATAATCAAGGCTTTGGTCGCAGGGTGGATATTTGGCATGTTATTAGAGGTCAAGTTGCAGTTCAAGTGAAGGTCTGGGGTGCTGGGTTTCTTTTTATACACACTAATTAACCAATCATTTAGTGAGCACAGGTGAGTATGTAAACTAGGATTGGGTGCATTATATGACAAGGTGACAAAACTTTTGTCTTGTCAAAATCTGACCTTTCTGTGTTCATTAAATAATCAATATTTCAGCTTTGCAGCAACTTTATTTTCATAACCTAAACCAAATTTGGGAGGGTTTCAGCTGTCAAAATAGTAATTTATAAAACCAATGGATGAATTTAAAGTCAGGATATCAGCTTTTATTTACATAACATGGATAAGCGACAGAACTTCTGTCAGGGAGTGTATAGCTAAGGAACCACCGAGATGACACTATAGTACACTGCAAACAAGCATCAATAAACAATCAATAGAAGGAAACAATATAAATGGTCTCTGAAATACAAGTATGCGACCCGGATATGATCCTAAATATTCAAGTAGGAATGGCGTCAGTAAGCGTCAATAACCCCAATAACCTAAATATGAGACCCTGGGGAATACAAATAAACACAGGAAAATTGGACAATATACAAAGATCCAAAATCCTCCCAAGAGTTCACAAGTATTCCATGTTTAGGTACAATTGTCCCAGCAATAACAAAACCAAATAGATAGCAAAGCATATAAACACATAGCAAAATGGAAAACCTAATCACCCAGCCTTTTACATTTATTGGTGGATTAAGTGCTTTTTCTCCATTTATTTACTTGTGTTTTTTTCAGGACATATTTTACTTTGTGAAAGTGATAAATTTATGACTTTTTTTATTTATTTGTGAAAATATTAAAAGTTTGGCAAAAATTGTGAACATTTTTCAATTTTCAAACCTTGAATTTATATGCTCTTAAACTAAAAAGTTATGTCACACAAAATAGTTAACAAATAACATTTCCCACATGTCTACTTTACATCAGCACAATTTTTGAAACATCATTTTTTTGTTAGGATATTAGAGTTCAGTTTATCAGCAATTTCTCATTTTTCAAACAAAATTTACAAAACCATTTTATTAGGGACGGCATCACATTTGAAGTGACTTTAAGTGGCCTAGGTGACAGAAGATATGCAAAATTGGCACCAATAAAAAAATTGCACTCAAAACCACACCAAAAACTTCAAAGTTATCTAGAATAGATAGTGGATTAAATGTTGTATTTGGAGAGCCCTTGATGTGCCTAAACAGTGGACCTCATCCCCACAATGACCCCATTTTGGAAACTAGACCCCTCAAGGATTGCGATCCCCAGTGAAGAAGCCCTCGCGAAACGCGTTGGGGGTCTAACGGAGCTGTACCCTTTCTCTGCTGGCTTAGTTATAATGGGTATGTGTCTCTTATCTATGAGGCATATTTTGGTGGCTCACCTGGTTATTTTCATGTATGCTAGGGGTTGTGATTTCCTTTTACATATTCTATTGTAAGGATTTCTTGCACCAAGTATTTTATACTGGCTATTTGCTCTGCATTATTACACCCCTGCACTATGCTACACCTTACTTACTTTACAGTGCAACCACCTAGTGTTACCTCTTAGATTTTTCACCTGTGACACAGCGTTACCCAGCCATGTTTAGATGTACTTCTTGCACATTCCCAGCATATGGGTGTTTGTTCCATCTTTTTTATCTTTACCAGCATTTCCTGTCTTGAATTTTTAACCCTTTTTCTGCACATGTATCTTGATTAATTCTGATTAATAAAGACCTATTTATATCTGTTTGCATAAAGGTAGTATCAGTGACTCATTTGTTATGGTTCTTATAAGCTTTTTGGTGTCTCTACCAGGGATTTATTATCCTTTTGTCCTGTATTGGGGTTATGGTGATCAACTCTGACCACCAAAAATGTCCCCGCCTTATACTGTTCAGATGTTGTTTATATAGTCTGAGAGAGTAGTCGTCAGGCAGGGTCAAACCAGGAATTGCGGAACAGGGACAGAATCGGCAGGCAAAGACGTAATCAGAATCCAGCAGAGGTCAAAACTGGATCGGGCAGCGAGGTACAAAAACAGCAGGCAGGAGGGTAGTCAGGAAACAAGTGGTAATCAGCACACAAAATCACAGTACAAAACAGGAGCCAGAATTCTCAGAACTATCTCTGGCAGAGGTCAGCAGACAGGAGGGGAATTAAAAAGGGTGTGTTGTCTTCCCATAGGCTGTAGCTGAATGATGGTACCTCAGCTGGGAGACACCCGCCACCTACAGTCAGCCAGTGGCACTGCAGATCCCCAGGAAACCCAGACCAGTGGATGAACGGAGCCTGCACCCACCGGCACCGCTGGCATCGACTCCTCTCCCATCACCAGCACCATCCACGGCAGGAACATGGCGTCGCCTGGCGATCGGAGCAGAAGTCGATGGAGCGGACTCCGGTGGTGACGTAACACCCATGGGCTGCAAGTATAGTGTTAGTTCCCAAGAAGGACAAGGGTACTTACTTATGTTTGGATTATAGTTGACTTAGTGAAGTCTTCATTATGGATTCCTACTCTATGCCTCCAGTGGATGAACCACTGGACAGGTTCGGAGGGGTCTTAGTTCACAACTACCCTTGAACTGATCAATGGATGCTGGCAGATACCAATCACGAAATAGACTCAAGAGAAGTCTGAATTCATCACCCCTTTTGGCCTGTATGATTTCGCCAGCAGGCCATTTTGGATGAAAAATTCCCATGCTTCCTTCCAAAGGGTGGTGTACCAGTTACTAGAGGAATGTCAGGGGTATGCCAAGGCCTACTTGGTTGATATTGCTGTTTGCTACGACACCTGAGAAGAGCATTTTCAGCACATGTTCCAGGTCCTGCCAAAGCCCAGCTCACGAACCAGCATATTCCAGAAGGGTATGGCCATTGTTTCATACCTGGCACATCAGGTGGGAAGTGAGTGCATTTGTCCAGAACCTGGAAAAGTATAAGCAATTACCCAGTGGCCCTACATGGTCAACCAAAAACAAGTCCATAAATTCCCAAATTATCGAAAGTTTATCCTCAACTACAGTAGTACAGTAGTCAAGCCTCTCACTGACCTCACCACCATAAGGTATGCCTCATCTGGACAGCAACTCTTGCCAGGATCCAGCCGTCTTTGCGATTAATTAAAAGTGTGAGAAATGTGACAACTCAGCGTCAATAATATATGGCCACTTGTGTGGGGATGAACTATTCATAATTATGCCAGTCATATTGTTCCTTTGTTCGATCAAGGCACATTGGCCATTATTTCGTGTGAGACTGTCTGGTGCCTTTTTTGTATGCTACCTTGTGGAGTGCCCGCTGATTGTGGATTGCATCAGGCCTCTGGGGTGTTCCAGTCTGTGTCTTTTGGAATACTATTGAACTAGCAAACAATGAGGGAACAGCTAAAATTATCTCCCCTCAATCTTGTGTGACAGAATGCCCGGAAATGGGAGCTGAGGAATATAAAAAAGTACCTGCTCCTATCACTGGTGATTTTACAGGACTTCAGCCTATGGACCAGGATTCCAGCTGGTGGATTACAGAAGTGCTCCACTACCCAACACTAAGTCCACAAATTTGTTTGCAGAACTCAGGTTGGGACTATCTGGTCCCCTGGCCACATACCTCTCTGTGCTCGGTCAGCTTCCTAAGCTTGCTGCTATCTCCTCTCAGTGGATGTCCACCAAAAGCAGGTTGCTTCTGGCTGGGATAGTGGCCCTGGATTAACCAATGTTGCAGAAGTTGTTATAATACCTGATGAGTCACTTGCACCATCTTGTGCCCTTGCTGGGAATGTACTATACAATGTTGTCTGCTGGGAACCCAATAAAGTCTTCCACTCACGGTGAGTGCCCCCTGGTTTGTAGTATTGTCTTTGGAAGGAATAAGTCATGTGCCAGTCCTTTGTATTGACCACACATGTATTTTTACAAATAAATGAGATTTCCTCTGAGATGTATTTTTTCTAAGCTAATCAAATCCATCTTTTTCAACCTCTCATCATATGGAAAGCCTTCCATTCCTTTGAATAATCTAGTAGTTTCCTTTCAACTGACTCTGGATCCCATATTCCATATTAAGTGACTTATAGAGGTTTAACAATACCTTAGGATCACGGGATCTAATCTCTCCTTACACACCCTAAAATCTTGTTTGCTGTAGCAGCTGCTGCTTGACATTGAGTGCTGCTGCTCAACTTACTTGTAACCAGAATCTCCCAAGTCCTTCTCCTGTTCTATAGTCCCGAGTTTACTTCCATTTAATGTTTATGCAGCAATAGGATTACTCTTTCCTAGGTATATTACTTTACATTATCCAGTGTCTGCCCATTCAGACATCTTATCCAGATCATTTTGTAATATTGTACTATCAAAGTCCATTTTTAATATCCTACTTAGTTTGGTGTCATCAGCAAAGACTGACACTTTACTCGGCATCCCACTGCTGACTACAGCCCAATTAGAGAACATACCATTTATGACTACTCTGTTTCCTATCTTTTAGCCAACTCCTTACCCATCTGCTTATAGTTTACCCTAGTCCTTGCTTCTGGAGCTTCATTACAAGACTGCTATGTGATGTAGTGTTCTGTTCACGGAGAAGGAGTATGTGCGTTCAGTGGGATGAGCCCTGGTCCATGTGGTCTTTCTAAAGACCACAGGTCCAGCAGAGGAGAGCATCTCTGACCCTAGTATCTCCACATTGGGGTCCTAAATTAAAATTAAGGAGTTTTTATGTTCTTCACATATTTGCATGGGTTTTCTCCAACCCTCCACATACATACTGATAGGGAATTTATTATGATTCCTCTGGGGACAGTGATATAATAAAGTCTGTAAAGCGCTGTGGAATATGTTTTTGCTATATAGTAAAGTAAATAACACTGGTATGTCTACTGACTTTGTTGACCGGTGAATATCGTGGATCCTTGAAACAAACTGCTACTTGTATCTTCCTTCACTATAATATACTATATGGTGATGCATTCTGTCACTACTTATTTATTTTTTTAATGTATCATTTTATATGGTACCAGCAAAATTCATCAGTTTTTACATAGATTAGAAATTGAAAGGTTGATCAAAAACTGCAAGGTTGACTAGCAAGACAATGAATGCTACAGTCCCTTAACACTAGAAGTCCCAGAAATTTCGAGCTCCCCCTGAAGTCCCGAAAGAGGGTCAAATGACATACAATAAACTGAATAGAACTAATTAGAAACTAAATGGCTAAACTCAATGGAAAACAACAACCTCCTGTGGTGCGACAGTAATGGCCTTAACCCCTTCACGACCATGGACGGATCTTTCCGTCATGGATCGTGTCCCGGTAAGCCCCGCCCCCTGCCGCGGGCAGGCGGCGTGGATCGGCACACATATCAGCTGTTTTCAACAGCTGACATGTGTGCCTACATGTTCCGAGTGGAATCGCATTCCACCCGGAACATTAACCCCTTAGATCTCGCTGCCAAAGTCTGGCAGCGAGATCTACATGCGCGCGGCCATCTTTTTTACTTACCGCCGCCCCCTTCGGACGTCACGTGAGTGATCACGTGACGTTCGGTGGTTGCCATCGTAGCACAGGGTCATGTGATGACGCCTGGTGCTACGAAGTTTCACTTTCATTCTTCCTCGGCACGGAGCAGAGGAAGAAAGAAAGTGACTGAATCTGCTGATTACAGCGGTATAGCTGTGATCAGCAGATAGCGATCAGCAATCGGATTGCTGATTGCTATAGCCCCCTAGGGGGACTAGTAAAATAAAATAAAAAAAGTAAAAAAAAGTTTTAAAAAATTAAAAAAAAAACAAAAAACCTAAAAGTTCAAATCACCCCCCTTTCCCCCCATTGAAAATTAAAGGGTTAAAAAATAAATAAATATACACATATTTGGTATCGCCGCGTTCAGAAATGCCCGATCTATCAAAATATAAAATCAATTAATCTGATTGGTAAACGGCGTAGTGGCAAAAAAATTCCAAACGCCAAAATTACGTTTTTTGGTCGCCGCAAGTTTTACGCAAAATGCAATAACAGGCGATCAAAACGTAGCATCTGCGCAAAAATGCTACCATTAGAAACATCAGCTCGAGACGCAAAAAATAAGCCGTCACTGAGCCATAGATCCCAAAAAATAAGAACGCTACGTGTTTCGGAAAATGGCGCAAAACGTGCGCCACTTTTATTGGACAAACTTGTGAATTTTTTTTAACCTTTTAGATACAAGTAAACCTATACATGTTTGGTGTCTACAAACTCGCACCGACCTCAGGTATCATACCCACACATCAGTTTTACCATATAGTGAACACCGTGAATAAAACATCCCAAAAACTATTGTGCCATCACACTTTTTTTGCAATTTTTCCACACTTGGAATTTTTTTGCTGCTTTCCAGTACACCATATGGTAAAACTTATGATTTCATTTAAAAGTACAACTTGTCCCGCAAAAAACAAGCCCTCATATGGCAAGATTGACGGAAAAATAAAAAAGTTACGGCTCTCGGAAGAAGGGGAGCAAAAAACAAAAACGCAAAAACGGAAAGTGCCCCGGGGCTGAAGGGGTTAATTACAGAACAAAAGATGGTGATTATAGGATGTTAGCTAAAATCCTTCAGGTCATTCGACCCGTCTCTGGGTTCCAAAGGTAGAAATGTTAAATGACCCCTCTCTGGCACTTCTAGTGTTAAGCAACTGTAAAAGCTCTATAAAGCGGTTTAACAATTAAAAAAAGTACAGTGCTTCCCTAGATTTGCATAAAATTGTATTTGATTACATGTTACTTTGGGGCCCTAGTCTAAACATTAATATAGTTCTAGTTTTAAAGATTGGATCAGGAAATTTTAGGTAAGATAATGAGTTAAAAAACCTTCCTTCCTTATGTATGAAGTGTTGTGCTTATCTGAAGAGATAATGAGAGGATCTGATGCTTTGGGACTCTGGGAAAACATAATAATTGTTACTAGGAACAAAGGCTAAATATGCCCTGTGCACCGTTAATACCTGTAATGTGAAGTGCACTGTTCAGGTGTTGATTATGTCCATGGAGAGGACCCAACTCCATATCCAACTGCCTAGAGAATCACAACATATCCATGATCTCGTTAATGAAAGTCAGAAAGCACTTGAGGCAAACTTATAAGTAATAATGAATAATGTGGAAGTTAAGAATGCTGGAGAAAGTGAAGGAACTTTTATTTAAAGCTTGTAAACTGTGGTATGATTAGGATGAATTCCTTCTTCGACATTTGGATTTGGTCACCTGCAGAACTGTATGGCATCCCTCACTGAGCACTAAAGAATTTTGACACAAAGGGAATGCTACTGACACCCAAAGGGCTGTTTTCCTCTTTAGTAGGCAATTTGATGGGATCCCAATTTATTTTACCACAGATTCTGTATATAACACTCCAACTCATACGGATTCCAGAGTAATTGTCTCAGTGCACTTAGGTACATATTGGGGTTCCTCCCTCTTCTTGTCAAAGACATCACCATCAGATTGACATAAGGAAGCAGTATCGGAACCTGAGATCGACCTGGGTAGCAAAGGAAATTAGATAATCCAGCATAGCTGGGATATTATGATCAGACAGTTCATCCTTAATTCTCATGGACAGCCTTTCCCAAACTTTGGCTACCAATGCCTCATTGTTCCATCCTTGTTAAGAAGAAAGGGTGTAGAATTGAACCACATTATGACCCACAGTCTAAACACATTGAACAGCAAGCAGGCTGGTATTGGCAGGCAAGCTGGTACTGGTAGGCAGGCTGGTACTGGCAGATGTACTGGAACACAGTACAGGTTAGCAGGCACAAGATTTGGGACCTGACAACTAGCAAATGGGAAACAAACTGAATGCCCACATTGCTCAAGCACCTCCCATAGGAGGAGGATGCCTTAAATAGTTAGTGCCTCTCATCATTTGGCATTTCTGGGTTATTACCCTTTCAGAGGTCAGAGAGATCTGTGTGTGCACCCTAGGAACCATACCTGGAAACCTGCATGGCATGTGAGTCGCCCACCGCTGCAGCGGTCGCCTCAGAGACACCACTCCACCTCCAGGGATGCCGCAGGGTGACTTCTCTTGGGGATCTTCTGGCAACAGGTATGTCAGGTTACTTACTTCAAAGTCGTGACGCCACTTTCGGTTTGCGGTCGGGTGAGGAATGACCGCCACTGCAGTTTAACGAGCGTCTGGGGCTGATGGGATCTGCAGTTGGATGGTGTGGCCTCCCGAGAGTGAGGCTGGCCCCAGGGGCTCGAGTGTGTATGTGTGTGGAACAACAGGTCGCAGAAGAACTCAGTCTCAGTCCAAAGTGTCTTTCAACTTGTTTACTCACGTTCAGCTGGTTTTGTGAGGTAACCCGAGCGATACTGAGATAGACCAGAGAGAATCAGGTATCCTTCAGGTTGGAATAAGGGGTGAACGCTGACTCGTCTTGCTAGCACTTCTTGTTTCGGACAACCCCTGACTTAAAGTATAGTGGGATTCATCCAGGGAAGTCGCATCTGCCTTTTCTCCCCTTTCTGGCCCGTTTGCTGGCAGCGTGAACCAAGGTGGATAGCTGCAAGCTTGATTCTCCTTATGGGCCCCCTCGTTGCTGCTGATGCTCGGACTCTGTGTTGGTTGGTGTGGAACCTCTAGTCCCACCACCTGCACGATTTAGCAGACCGCTAAATGGATGTCTGGCTCTAGGGACCTGTTCCCCGTGCGTGCTTCATTACCAGGAGTCCCCGTACTCAACTGCCTGTCCTTTCTCTTCTGCAGGGGTCTTTCAGGCTGACTGTGTGGCAATGCACTCCCCCGCCAGCAGCCACTACACTTGCAGGGTCTGACTAGTGTGTTCGCTCTCCTGCGTCTGCACTTCAGACTCGGTTACCTCCAGCTCCTGTTCCCTTGACTGCCACTGCAACAACTCGCTTACAGCTTCTCTACCCCACCACTCGCTGAGATTTAGAGGCCACGCCCCCTCCTGGGTCTGCCCAGGGGTCCTCTCTAATGTGTGTGTGAGACCTGGTTACAATGTGTCTGTGCGTACACACCCTACTCAGTCTTTGGGATTACCTATTTGCACTCACCCAGCTTGGGTGCAGTACTCAGTGGTGCCTGACCAGGTCAGGGGCGCCACACATGCGCAGATCCTAGGACACAGACAGGACCAAGAGCAGAGCAGAGCCAGCAGAATGGTTGTGGCGGCGGTAGAAACACGTGGGTGACTGCAGAGAAGCAATGGAGAGACCAAACTGGCTACATCAGTGAATGCATGGGTGTCCCTGCCAAGGAGGGAAGGCTGGACAGTGCATGTGTAGCACCCTTGAATACATCAGGATGCTACAGGGAACTGCATCCTTTTCCCCAGGGTGCAGGACCTACCCCCCCATGGTTCCAAGTTCCCAGAAACCGGTGTCACCTCCATCAGCACCACAAACCCCAACCAACACCTCACATCATGACCTGTCAGACACAACAGTGGGCTGGTCTAGCTGGAACAGAGCCACCCCCCTAGGGGTCAGGCAGACTGGTAGGAGGGACGAAGTAGTCTTGAGAGAGCTCTCAAAGTGAGAGAAGATGGAGTGTTAGCTCCCGGGGAGCTAGAAAGACCAAGGTTGGGTCACAGACAGTGGTCTGTGACCAGAGGATTTGGTGACCGGGTTCAGGGACGTCGGTCTGGGGTGCAACAGATGTGGTCTAGGAGGGACTGCAGGTACCAGAGAGGGATCCACAGAGCTGACTGATACCGAGCACAAAGGGGTACAGGACCCTAGATCAGGAGCCGATTCAACGTCCTGACAATTAATCTGCAGAGGAAGGGGACCTTCAGGGACCTTCCAGAGCTCAGAGACTGAGGGCATCAGCACACCGCGGGGGACAGGGTTTTCCAGAATAAAACAACCCACTCAAGTCCCAAGTGCCAGCCCTTATGAGCAAGACTTCACTTAAAAACTGAAGAACGGGACCTTACAGCTTCAAGCTATAGGCACCCACACGGACACAAAACTGTGCACGGAGGCAGGCTCCGGATTACTATGTGACACCAGTAGGACCGGGTACTTGGACGGGCTCCCCGCAGCGGCACTCAGAGACTTTGGTTTACCTACAGCGTGTATGTCTCCTTTATATACCTCATCCAGCACCACGACTACCTACAGTGAGTACCCTGGTCCCCTGCACCCTGCTCTCCCAAATAATTACCAACACCCTGAGCCCGGGGCCTTCCCTACCTGTGAAGGGACTGACATCTGGCTGCTTAACCCCATCTGCCCCAGTACTCCTTACAGCAGCTAACAGCAGATGTAGCAGCAGATGATGGACTGATCGCTGCAAAATTTGTGGAATTGAACAACTTGTATGAAATTTGTCTGATAGCTTAAGGCTAACTTAATACCAACCATGACATTCCTCTTGCAAACAAGCTATCATGAGTGTGTTTTGCCTGGGGGAGATCTCAGACGAGTCTGGAATCAGAAGATCGTAACGCCTTAGTGCTCGCATATCCACTACTGGTTGTGGAATAACATCTCTTTGCTTCTAGTACTGTAAGGCTATGTGTCTATGTGTAAGGGTTAAGCAATATTTCCTGTCTAGCTGCTGTCTCTAGCTTTTATCTCAGGAGCAGCTTTTTTGTTACAACTATCTTTTGCCATATTTAGTCACGTGTTTTCTCATCTGACGCCGGTGACAGAATTTGAATCCTCATTACTTCTATGTGGTCCACTTTGGAAGCAGCCAGGCTGTGGAAGAAGCTTTAGTTTTGTGTTATTTTCAGCTGTGGTGTTAGCTATATTGTAGCCACTTGGTGTGTTTTTCCCTTTTGTGTCTATTTTCCCTGTCTGTCTTCCCCTTGTGTTTCTTTATTGCAGAGGTTGCACTAGTGCTCTTGCCAGTCTTCTCACTAGCCAGGTGGAGCTCAGGGCTACCCAGGGCTTAGGCACGTGATCGGCGACAGGGTGAAAGAACCTGTATAGGGACATCAGGGAGTGCAGGCTACAGCCTTAGATGAATGCAGGTGGTGACCTCACTCACTTCTCCCTAGCACCAGGGCACTCCGTTGTATAGTGGCCCCTGTTTCCCTGGTTTGTTACAGCACCTGCTGGAGGTTTTCCTGGTACCTGGCAAAATCCCATTTGTCACTTCACGACACAATCACACTACAATAAATGGATGCATCAGAGTGCCAGATATATGCTCAAAATGAATAAAGTTGCAATAAAGGTAATATGCCAGGAGTATTATGCCTAAACGGTCTGTCCATATGTCACTGCATGGACTGCATTACAGATTCACAAAAGACTTTACATATGATGTAGTGTCCACACAAACAGTGCAGGGTCCCTGTGCAACTACGATACAGTATATGGATAATTTGCCGGCATAAAGCTCATTATAATACACAATTCCACCTACATCGTAATGGGGTAGCCGTGGGCCCCTGTGGAAGTGCACAAGTTGCACCAGTGGTATATTCATCCTTGATGCAATGGTGTGCGTATCCTCACTGAGACATGTTTTCCATAATATGGAATATCATATTGGTTTATGCCACCTTTTTTTATTATTTACTGATTCTTATGTGTAAAACAGAAGTTGGGCAGAAGTGCAGTATTGCCCATAGACTGCTGCCACGTGTTTGGGGCCTTATTTGTAGAAAAAAATGAATATTAAAAAATAAATCTGAGACCGATTGAAACAAATGCAAAAACAGGCAAAGGAATTTACGAGCTAGCAAATCTCACACCACCAGTAAAACATAATTAGATCCCAACAATGCAGAAACCTCATTTGTAAATACAAATGGCTCAGATATAAATTAATTAAAAACACTAAAACTTACAAAAAGACGAAAAAGTAATTTTATTTAGGGTTTTTGAACATTTCTATACACGCAGCATCGACAAACGGGACAAGCGGTGATTTAATTGTACTATAATAAAGTCAGGAGCTAATTCGGAAGCAATACAGTAAGCGGGTAATTACGCTATGGTTTTACTATGATCCTAAATAATTATTCTTCACACATGGAAACCACAGGAGAATGTAAATCACCCGGCAGACATGTAATTATTGTGAAAAATAATTGAAAACAAGATCAGTTCCTGTGACTGTACTGTATATCAAGCTCAAAAATTCAATTTGCAATATATCTCATAATATAGAACATTTCTGCTGGTTTTAATTTCTCATCCTGAGAAGCCGATATGCAGAGCAAATTGTCTGAGATTAATAAATAAAAATGATAAAATCTGAATACAATCTTAGTCCTGTTAATTCACATGTTAAAAAGGTTGTCCACTACCTTACTTACCTACGATTTGTGAGCATTACTGCGTCGCTAGGACGTGTTACACAAGACGACGTCATGTACGATGCCGGATGTGCGTCACGAAAACCGTGACCCCGACAATGTATCGCATGATCAGTCGTCTCGTGTAAAGCCCGCATTAGGATAGGTCAGCAATGTCTGATCACCCTATGTATGACACTTGACACCCCCGCCGATGAGCTGTTTTTGGTGATGGCAGAAATGCTCAGTTCTGGAGCTGCTCCATCTTCAAATAGCCATCACAGCCAGGTAATGCACATCCTTGCACTTTTCAGGAATAATCTCCCTCTTCCTCATAACATTCCTGGTATAATATCCCTAATCCATGGCACCTTCCTGGTATAGTATCTCTCATTTTGGGCTCCTTCATGGTATAATACACCCCATCCTGTGTCCTTTACAGTAATAATATCCTCCACCCTGGCCCCCTCTCTGGTATAATGTAAAACACTTTTATTGAGTGTGCCGGAAACAATGCTGTTGGATTCTTGCCAGGAGTATGCTTCACAAAATCGGGGCCTAGTGACCGCTGTTCCTGGCACTAAGGCGGGCTTTGCACACTACGACATCGCAGGTGGGATGTTGGTGGGGTCAAATCGAAAGTGACGCACATCCGGCGTCGCAGTCGATATCGTGGTGGGCAAATCCTTTTTGATACGGTTAATGAGCGCAAAAGCGTCGTTATCGTATCATCGGTGTAGGGTCCGACATTTCCATAATGCCGGTGCAGCAACAGGTACGATGTTGTTCCTCATTCCTGCGGCCGCACACATCGCTGTATATGAAGCCGCAGGAGCGAGGAACATCTCCTACCTGTGTCCTGGTTGCTATACGGAAGGAAGGAGGTGGGCGGGATGTTTACATCCTGCTCATCTCCGCCCCTCTGCTGCTATTGGCCGCCTGCCGTATGACGTCGCTGTGACGCCGCACGACCCGTCCCCTCAGGAAGGAGGCGGGTCACTGGCCAGAGCGACGTCGCATGGCAGGTGAGTGCATGTGAAGCTGCCGTAGCAATAATGTTCGCTACGGCAGCAATCACAAGGTATCGCTGCTGCAACGGGGGCGGAGACTATCGCGCTCGACATCGCAGCATCGGCTTGCGATGTCGCAGCGTGCAAAGTACCCCTAACACTGGAAAATCCTCCCAGTGCGCACAGTACGAGATGTGAGTATTCACAAGTCTGCAGTGACATAGTGTGACTGTAGACTTGTCATTTTAGACCAGACAACCACTTTAACCTTATTTCTGCAGGTAAATAGTGTTCTTGGAACATGAGAGGTTAGTTTTAAATCCAAGAGAATCTTAGCTTAGTGTCCAATAAAGCCTTATATCACATAAACTTCCAGAGCTGCATTCACAGTTCTGCAGATTGGCTTTAGAATCAGCCTTTGGCTCATGAACTTTAGATTGTCAGACATTGGACTTCATACAATGCATTATCTGCGTTGTTTTATCTAAGCTCCTAAAATACAGTTCACCCAGCTGAATATGACCATAAATGTGAAAGAAGCTGTTGAGGTAAGCTAAGAAAAATATGGAAATATAAATCAATAAGCTGCAAATCAGTGTAATGATTGAAAATATTTCCAATATTATTCCACGAGATGTAACATAAAAGAAGATTAAATAAAGATCATCCATTTTTTCAACTTTTTATTACTTAATGCTCATTCACATGACCGTTCCATTTGTCCTGGTCAGTTCCTGTTTTTTTGTGGACCTACAGACAGGACCATCTTTTCAATGTCTTTTGTGTAGGATCGGATGGCACAAAAGCAATTCCGTGTGTATCCGATCCTAGAGAAAAAACAGATCGGATGCCGCATGTCCGCTACATTATTATGGAACATGTACAGTATTATTCTGTTCCATATTAACGGACCATGACACAATACAAGTCAATGGGCCCTCAAAATCTCCGGAAGCCGCACGGAAGCACTTCCGAGTGAACTCCGTCGGGTGCCCCTGCAGTTTGTGTCCCGCTCTCACTCCAGCCCCGCAGCTGCCCGCACTGCAGTGTGTCAGCATATGCCCGCACTGCAGTGTCTCAGCAAATGCCCGCACTGCAATGTCAGCAAATGCCGACACTGCAGTGCGAGCAGCTGTGGGGATGATAAGCGTTGCTGTCAGGAGGTTAGTAAAGTTTATTACCTGTTGTGATGAACTCCTGCCCTCCTGACATCAGCGCTTGTCACTGACCGCCGCGTTCTCACATCAACTCTCGCGCCCGGCCCGAGATTGTGACTAGCGATGACGTCACAGGCCGCTCGCGAGAGGTGATCTGAGAATGCGGCTGACATAGAACTCAGTGACCAGTGCTGATGTCAGTAGTGCAGCGGTTTCCATCAGCACAGGTAATGTACCTCGATAACCTCCTGAAGTCAGCGCTGGTCATGCCCTGCAGTGACCTGCGCTTACCTCATGATGTTAAGTCAGGTCACTGCATTGCTCTCCCAGCCAATGGGGAACATTCTGTTCTTCATTGACTGGGACAGTGAGTATGGATCGTCATGGGACCCCCTTATTGGATTTGTTTTTTCTTCCCAGTAAATTGGTGAAAGAGGTATTGTGTTGGGGATTTTTTTTTCAAATAAAAATTTGTTTGTTGTCTATTTTTTTTTAATTACTGACTAGGTTACTGATGTCGGGTATCTGATAGACGCCATTACATCAGTAACCCCAGGGCTTGATGCCAGGTGACATTACACATCTATTACACATCTGGTGTCAACCCCATATATTACCCTGTCTGCCACCGCACCAGGGCATCGGGATGAGCTGGTGAAAGCACCAGGATTGGTACATCTAATGGATGCGTCACTTCTGGGGCGGCTGCGGCCTGCTATTCTTAGGCTGGGGAGGTTCCCAGAACCACGGATTTCCCTAGTCTGAGAATACCAGACCACAGCTGTCCACTTTACCTTGGCTGGTGACACAATTTGGGGAGGACCCCATGGTTTTTGTTTTAAATTATTTATTTAATTTAAAATAACAGTATGTTTTGGATTACCAGCCAAGGTGAAGCTGCCAGCTGTGGTCTGCAGGCTGCAGCCATCTGCTTTACCCGGGCTGGCTACAAAAAATAGGAGGGACCCTACGTCATTTTTTTAAATTATTTATTTTTTTGGCTAAATACAAGGCTAAGCAGCCTTTAGTGACACATGAAAGGTTCTAAAGGGTGCAAGATTACAAAATGCTGGAGAGTGGGACATTATATCTCTTTCTCATCTATTATCTATCTATCTCTCTATCTATCCCTCCCTCTATTCATTCATTCATTCTTTCATTCATTCATCCATTCATTCATTCATTCATTCATCCCTCTATTTATCTGTCTATCTATCTCTATCTCTCTATCCCTCTATCTATATCTAGCTCTCAATCTATTTATCTTTCTTGCTGCTTCTGTGTCTTGCGGTCCGCAAAAAATCCAGAAGGCACACGGATGACACACGACCCGTATACGGAACGGAACGGATGTCAGATGGATGCCATATGGATGCATCTGTGAAAAAAAAGGACTGTGTTTTGCGGACCGCAAAAACGGAACGGTCATGTGAATGTAGCCTAAGGCGAGCTTTGCACACTACGACATCGCAGGTGCGATATCGGTGGGGTCAAATCGAAAGTGACGCACATCCGGCATCGCAGTCGATATCGTAGTGTGTAAATCCTTTTTGATACGATTAACGAGCGCAAAAGCGTCGTTATCGTATCATCGGTGTAGGGTCTGACATTTCCATTATTTGGCAGCAGCGACAGGTACGATGTTGTTCCTCGTTCCTGCGGCAGCACTCATGGCTGTGTGAGAAGCCGCAGGAGCGAGGAACATCTCCTACCTGCGTCACCACGTCTCACGTCGGCTCTGCGGAAGGAAGGAGGGGGCGGGATGTTTACGTCCCGCTCATCTCCGCCCCTCCGCTTCTATTGGCCGCCTGCCGTGTGACATCGCTATGACACCGCACGACCCGCCCCCTTAATAAAGAGGTTGGTCACCGGCCAGAGCGACGTCGCAGGGCAGGTGAGTGCATGTGAAGCTGGCGTAGTGATAATTTTTGCTACGCCAGCTATCACCATGATATCGCAGCTGTGATAGGGGCGGGTACTGTCGCGCATGGCATCACGGCATTGCAGCATCGGCTTGCGATGTCGTAGTGTGCAAAGGGCCCTTAAGAGTATATTCTCCAACTGATGGAAGTCCAGACACATTTATCCTCTACTGATCACGAATGCCCCAGCAGTGTGCTGACTGTTCTGGTGGAGTCATTGGGCACACATATTACATTATTTATCATTTAAATAAACATCACAAGTAAACAAATTGCACATACACACTTGGTTGTTTGTAATGATAACAACCCGTACACCACAGTGATCATCTATTTATTGTGATCAGTAAATGGTGTAAATAAATGGCATGATTGCTTTTCTCACCTTTAAATTCATAAAGGTAATAAGAATGTTATGCTGAACTACTTATATGGTATAGTATACCATAATATAAAAAAAACAAAAACCAAACATTGGTCCCAACCATCGCATATACAACCAGACAACCAAGGATTTGGGTCTTGATTCTAGACCCTCCATTTCCATGCTGTTTGTTGAATGTCCCTCCCCTCCCTTATGTCCCTTCTGATTTCTCCTTCTTCCGGAGTAGAAAGAAATGGTATATGGGTGTGGCTTGTTGAATTGGCAAGGGTGTGGTCAAAATGGCTTGTCCCTTTGTATTCTGTAAAAATTGGCAGGCACACTTATCCTGTATGATCACGAATTACACCTCATATAATACAACAGAGCTGCCCTCACCATTTTGCTGGTGGAGTCACTGTGTACATATATTATGTTACTTGTCCTGCACCAATCTTGAGGTACATCCTGTATTAGGCCACATTTCCTTGATGAATATTTGGGGAGTTTTTCATTTTTCAGATTTTTCTGCACCATTTCTGCATCTTTTAGGCCCCCTTTACACGTCCGTGAAAATCAAAGGTGCGTTTTCCCCTCCGTGTGCCGTGTTTATGGCACTACGTGTGTTCTCTGTGTGTTATCCGTGATAACACACGGAGAACAAGAACTTTCAACTCACCTGACCCTGGCGTCGCTGTCCGTGGTGCTGATTTTCGGTTTCCGGTCCTGCCGACTCCCCGCTGCTGCCGCTTTCGCCGCAGTGAAGTGAATATTAAATGAGCATAATGAGCGGTGGTCGGCAGCAAGTGACAGCAGCGGCAGAGACAGGAGGGCTGGAGAAGGTGAGTGAAGTTTTGTTATTTTTTTCTCTGACACGTGTGTTTCTCCGGCGCGTGTCACACGGGAACGCTTCAACACTGCATCCATGTGGTACGGGTGCGGGCCATGTGACACCCGTGCTGCCAGAGAAAAACGGACATGCATCCGTGTGGAGCACACGGGCTCACATCTGCTCCACATGGAGGCACGGGCCAATGGCTGCACACGTAAGTGCACATAAACCCATTGATTTTAATGGGTTTACGTGTGCCCGTGTCTCCGATACATGCAGGCACGGACCTAGCACGTACTGGGGACACATGCGTGTAAAGGGGGCCTTAAGCAAATTTGATGACTTGCATTTTTTTCAATGTGTTTGTGACTGTTTATTTACAGGCGTTTTTACCATGTTTTTGAAGCTGCATTTTTTGTATCTTGCTGGTATGTCATGTTAACTTTCTGTTTTCTCCTATTACTCCTCATTTAAATTATAAATTTGTTGCTAGAACGTATTTTAATGTAAAAATTAAACATTTTCGTTTTCATATCTAAATGTTGTAAAGTTTTGTGAATAATCTGTAGGTTAAAAATTCCCAATGAACCAGTAGATGAATTCCCTGAGAGGTCTAGTTTCCAAAAGGGGGTCACTTGTGGAGGGTTTTCTGCTATTTTGTCATGTCATGGGCTTTGCATGGTATTCACAATTTATTCCATACACATTTACATTCCAAAAATCAAATAGCGTTCTTTCCTTTCCTAGCCATACTATGTGCCCAAACAACAGTTTTTGAAAACATATGGGATATCCTCACATTCGAGAAAAATTGCGCAAAAAAAATTAGACTGTCCATAATTACAAATTTGGAGCTAAAACAATTTTTTGGGGGATATAACAATTTTTGTTTTGACATCCACATTTTAGAATGTTCTGTGAAGCGTCTACAGGTTCAGCATGCTCAAAACACCCCTGGATGAAGTCCTTAATGGCTCTAGAGTGCAAAATTGGGTCACTTGTGGGCATATCTGTTGGTTTGGTACCTCTGGGATACTGCAAATGAGATATGGTGTCTGTAATCTATTCCAGCAATATTTACATTTCAAATACCAAACATCGCTTCTTCCTTTCTGTTCCGTACTGTTTGTCCAAACAGAACTTTTGACTAACACATTTAGAAAAAAGTGGGTATAAACCTTTATGGTCCACTTTTCTTGTTACCTATTTCAAAAGTGAAAAATGTGGGGCTAAAGCCATATTTTTGTGAAGAAAAAAACAAAAGATTTCAATCTGATGACCAGATATCAAATTCTGTGTACTGCCTGTCAGTGCAAAATGCTTACTATATATATATATATATATATATATATATATATATATATATATCTTGAGAAAATCCTTTTGGAGTGTAGTTTACAACTTTTGGGTCACTTGTGGGGGGTTTCTGCTTTTAGGCCCCTTACAAATGCGACATTGTGCCCACAATCTATTTCAGACAGTTGTGTTCCAAAATTATAATATTGCTCTTTTCTTTCTGAGCCCTCCTAATTGTCCAGAGGTTTCTGAGCACATGTGGGTATCAGCTCGCTTAGAAGAAACTGTGGGACAAATTATGGGGTCTGTTTTCTCATTGTAATCCTTCTAAAAGTGAAAAAGTTGGGGTTAAAGCAACATTTTAGAGGGAAAAGTATATATTTTTTTATTCCACTTTGCATTCATTCCTGTGTAGCACCTGAAGGATTAACACATTTCCTGACAGCAGTTTTAAGTTATTTGAGAGCTGCATTTTTTTAAAAATGTTATAAAACTCCATTTAACCTGAATCAGTTCCTAAAGAAATAGGTTTTGTGAATTTATTGGAAAATAAAAATAAAAATTGCTGTTAAATTTTTAACCCTTCTAACATATTAACAAAATAAAATTATGTTTGATAAATGATGTAAATGTATAGTAGACATATGGGAAATGTTATTCATAAATTATTTTGTACAGCATGACTAACTTTTTTCAAAATTATCTTTAAAATTTAAATATTTTCACAAATAAACACAAAAAATATTGTCCTAAATGTATCACTATTATAAAGTGCAATTTGTCATGAAATAACAATCTCAGAATCATTGGGATATGTTGATGTGTTCAAGAGTCATTACCCAATAAAGGGACACTGGTCAGATTTCCAAAATTTACGTATCTGGTCATTAATGTCAAAATTGGCTCCGTCACTGAGGGGGTTAAATAAAGCTGCTGTTTGTTTTTGATGATTCCTGGTATTTAGCATTAATAAATCTTTATTGATACAGTAGTGTGTACATTATATGCAAAACTAATTAAAGTGGTTTTCCCACAAACAAAGTTAATTTTAAATTTCATTTTAATCAATAGATATTGGAATAATAATAATTTCCACAGTTCAATGTGTTTAAAAAAATGTTCCTGTGCGGAGATAATCTTATAAATGTGTCCCTGCTGTGTACTGTGTAATGGCCGTGTCTGACCGTACAGGGACATGGTCTGATCATACCACAGCTCCTGGGCAGGGGAGGAAGTAATAAACTATACAGACATTACAGCACGGGATCGCAGCTTATTTTTTTCATTCCTTGTTTTTTAGCAAAATGTTTTACCTGAAAAAAATAATTATTTGCGTGCTTTAATGCCTGTATACATTTTTACTTTCTCCCCTGCCCAGGAGCTATGGTATGATAAGACCATGTCCCTGTATTGTCAGACACATCCATTACACAATACATAGCAGGGACACCTACGTTACTTACAAAAAGTTTGGAATATTTGTCTTTCAGCTAAAATTTCAGGATGATCCTAAAATGCACTCTAAGGCCTCTTGCACTATGCACTCTAAAACATTGCGTTTTTCGACACATTTTTTTTTGCACATTTTTTTGGGTGCAGATTTGGTCCCAAAACTGTATGCATTTCAGAATAACTTGTGTTATGTTCCACAGCTGCACTCACTATTCAGCTGGTGATGTCACTGAGTACATTATATTACTTGTCTTGTGCTGAACTTCAGAATAACTTGTGTTATACTCCAGAGCTGCACTCACTAGTCAGCTGGTGATGTCACTGAGTACATTATATTACTTGTCTTGTGCTGAACTTCAGAATAACTTGTGTTATACTCCAGAGCTGCACTCACTAGTCAGCTGGTGATGTCACTGAGTACATTATATTACTTGTCTTGTGCTGAACTTCAGAATAACTTGTGTTATACTCCAGAGCTGCACTCACTAGTCAGCTGGTGATGTCACTGAGTACATTATATTACTTGTCTTGTGCTGAACTTCAGAATAACTTGTGTTATACTCCAGAGCTGCACTCACTAGTCAGCTGGTGATGTCACTGAGTGCATTATATTATATTACTTGTCTTGTACTGAACTTCAGAATAACTTGTGTTATACTCCAGAGCTGCACTCACTAGTCAGCTGGTGATGTCACTGAGTACATTATATTATATTACTTGTCTTGTACTGAACTTCAGAATAACTTGTGTTATACTCCAGAGCTGCACTCACTATTCAGCTGGTGATGTCACTGAGTACATTATATTACTTGTCTTGTGCTGAACTTCAGAATAACTTGTGTTATACTCCAGAGCTGCACTCACTAGTCAGCTGGTGATGTCACTGAGTACATTATATTATATTACTTGTCTTGTACTGAACTTCAGAATAACTTGTGTTATACTCCAGAGCTGCACTCACTAGTCAGCTGGTGATGTCACTGAGTACATTATATTATATTACTTGTCTTGTACTGAACTTCAGAATAACTTGTGTTATACTCCAGAGCTGCACTCACTAGTCAGCTGGTGATGTCACTAAGTACATTATATTATATTACTTGTCTTGTGCTGAACTTCAGAATAACTTGTGTTATACTCCAGAGCTGCACTCACTAGTCAGCTGGTGATGTCACTAAGTACATTATATTATATTACTTGTCTTGTGCTGAACTTCAGAATAACTTGTGTTATACTCCAGAGCTGCACTCACTAGTCAGCTGGTGATGTCACTGAGTACATTATATTATATTACTTGTCTTGTGCTGAACTTCAGAATAACTTGTGTTATACTCCAGAGCTGCACTCACTATTCAGCTGGTGATGTCACTAAGTACATTATATTATATTACTTGTCTTGTGCTGAACTTCAGAATAACTTGTGTTGTACTCCAGAGCTGCACTCACTATTCAGCTGGTGATGTCACTGAGTACATTATATTATATTACTTGTCTTGTGCTGAACTTCAGAATAACTTGTGTTATACTCCAGAGCTGCACTCACTATTCAGCTGGTGATGTCACTGAGTACATTATATTACATTACTGGGAGCTGCATTACTCCCCCCCACCTTTTGTGCCTGCTGCTCCTACTTTGTTAACATATGGGTAAGCATTATATTCCTTGAATTCTTTGGAATCTCTGATATAATAATAATATTTATTCATTCATATAGCTTTATTAATTCCACAGCGTTTTACATACATTGGCAACACTGTCCCCGTTGGGGCTCACAATCTAGAGTCCCTGTCTGTATGTCTTTGGAGTGTGGGAGGAAACCCACACAAACACAGGGGGAACATACAAAGAACATGCAGATAGTGTCCTTGGTGGGATTTGAACTCAGGACTAGAGTTGAGCGCGGTTCGCGGTTCGAGGTTCTCCAGTTCTAAGCTCGAGTGATTTTGGGGCATGTTCTAGATCGAACTAGAACTCGAGCTTTTTACAAAAGCTCGATAGTTCTAGAAACGTTCGAGAACGATTCTAGCAGCAAAAAAACAGCTAAATCCTAGCTTGGTTTCCGCTGTAATAGTGTAAGTCACTCTGTGAATCACACTATTATGACATTTCAGTGTATAGTGTGCGTGAACAGCGCCTTCAGATCACTGCTGTTTCTATAATGGCGATCGCCATTTTTTTTTTTTTTTTTCTTGTCTTCCTTCCCTAAGCGCGCGCGTCTTGTGGGGCGGGTCAGCATGTCAGCCAATCCCAGACACACACACAGCTAAGTGGACTTTTAGCCAGAGAAGCAACGGCATGTGTGATAGGATGTCCATGTCACATGTCCCTGCATTATAAAACCGGACATTTTCCTCCAGGACGCCATTATCTGCCTTCTGCGTCTTTGGTGTCAGACATCACTGGCACAGCTCCGTCCTCCTGAGTCCTATCGCCGATACAGCTGTATGCGCTCCATACACAGCGCTGGACAGCATAGGGATAGCACTTTCTATCAGTCCTTTTAAGGGCTCAAACCGGCAGGGTCAGAGCCATAGGTGACAGGTCCTGAAAACAGCGACAGCGTCTGTGTAGCCAAGGTCAGGGATTTCCTCCCTGCATTTCACCATTAGGAGGGAATAGAAAGGCAGGCTTCCATTCCTCTACCCAGAGCCCCACAATCCTGGCACTGTACCCTCCTGTCCTCTGCACACTCCAACTCATTATAACTAAGCCATTATACTAGCGAACACTCAGTGTACCTAGTGGCATCCTAAACGTGGCTATTGGACTTTGCTATAGTCCCACTAGTGCAAAGACATTTGCAGAGCGCGTCTGCCTGCATTGCACACTCCAACTCATTATAACTAAGCCATTATACTAGCAAACACTCAGTGTACCTAGTGGCATCCTATCTGTGGCTATTGGACTTTGCTATAGTCCCACTAGTGCAAAGACATTTGCAGAGCGCGTCTGCCTGCATTGCACACTCCAACTCATTATAACTAAGCCATTATACTAGCAAACACTCAGTGTACCTAGTGGCATCCTATCTGTGGCTATTGGACTTTGCTATAGTCCCACTAGTGCAAAGACATTTGCAGAGCGCGTCTGCCTGCATTGCACACTCCAACTCATTATAACTAAGCCATTATACTAGCAAACACTCAGTGTACCTAGTGGCATCCTATCTGTGGCTATTGGACTTTGCTATAGTCCCACTAGTGCAAAGACATTTGCAGAGCGCGTCTGCCTGCATTGCACACTCCAACTCATTATAACTAAGCCATTATACTAGCAAACACTCAGTGTACCTAGTGGCATCCTATCTGTGGCTATTGGACTTTGCTATAGTCCCACTAGTGCAAAGACATTTGCAGAGCGCGTCTGCCTGCATTGCACACTCCAACTCATTATAACTAAGCCATTATACTAGCAAACACTCAGTGTACCTAGTGGCATCCTATCTGTGGCTATTGGACTTTGCTATAGTCCCACTAGTGCAAAGACATTTGCAGAGCGCGTCTGCCTGCATTGCACACTCCAACTCATTATAACTAAGCCATTATACTAGCAAACACTCAGTGTACCTAGTGGCATCCTATACGTGGCTATTGGACTTTGCTATAGTCCCACTAGTGCAAAGACATTTGCAGAGCGCGTCTGCCTGCATTGCACACTCCAACTCATTATAACTAAGCCATTATACTAGCAAACACTCAGTGTACCTAGTGGCATCTTATCTGTGGCTATTGGACTTTGCTATAGTCCCACTAGTGCAAAGACATTTGCAGAGCGCGTCTGCCTGCATTGCACACTCCAACTCATTATAACTAAGCCATTATACTAGCAAACACTCAGTGTACCTAGTGGCATCCTATACGTGGCTATTGGACTTTGCTATAGTCCCACTAGTGCAAAGACATTTGCAGAGCGCGTCTGCCTGCATTGCACACTCCAACTCATTATAACTAAGCCATTAGACTAGCAATTTTTGCTGACAGTTTAAGGCCTGTAGTTGCATTGTCAGGGATATTTATTCTTTATTATTCTGCTGTTAATAAAGCTAGACCACCACTGCAATCTACACCACCTCTCAATTTTTACTACCACATTTTCAGTCCACAATCTTGTCGCAATCAACATGAGTGGCAAAATGACAGATGCTGGTGGAAAGGGGAAGAGGCGTGGTGGAAAAGGCAAAAAAGGTTTTGTCCGTGGGGAAGGTGGCAAAGCTCCATTATCATCTGCTGAAGATAGACCCTCTACCAGCAAAAGTAAGATGTCTACTACTTACCATGGACAATCCGATGTGCTCCCTTTTTTACGGACATGAACAACAGGAAGAAAGGTAGATGATGGGCAAAAAAGGAAAATGCTTGAATGGATCTCAAGTGGTCCAACAAGTGCCCTCTCAGCCACTTCAAGTACCGCATCCAAAAAACACTAGTCCTCTGAGTTGTCATCCCAATCACACTTGATTTCTCCCAGCTCTCAAGTCTCCATCAGCCCTGCACAGTATGGTGGAACTGAGATGGCTGAGTCTGCAGAGCTGTTCAGTCACACTATAGCCTGGGAATCAGAGGTCTGCTCCCAAGCTACAGTGAGTACAGAACAGGAAATGGTCTGCAGTGATGCCCAGAACCTTTGTGACTCTGATTCAGGCCGTGAGGACCAAGTTTCTGAGCATAATGTTGACCCTTTGTCACAAACTGTAACACCTGTGGTTATAGACAATGAGGAACATTCTGATGAAGATGAGACGCAGATACCCGATTGGGATGACAACTTAAATATTCGGTCAGGGCAAGAAGAGGCTCGGTCTGAGGGGGAGGGGAGTGCAAACACAACAATTGATGATGAAGTTCTAGATCCCACCTACTGTCAACTCCCAGTCAGGCACTCGAGGAGGTCAACAGAGGCGGTGGAGGAGGATGCAACCGACGACGAAGTTACCTTGCGCCTTCCTGGACAGAGTCGGAGCACTGGTAGCACGTATACAACTGCATCCTCAGCCACCACTCTGCCTCTGAGCATTATTCGGGGTGGATCAACAGGTCGCATGGCCTCTAAGCCTTGCCTAGCCTGGTCCTTTTTTGACATAGAAAAAGATCGCCCAAATTATGTGATATGTAAAATTTGTCATGGTTCTCTTAGTAGAGGTCAAAACCTCAGCAGTTTGACAACTTCTTCCATGAATCGTCACATGAATAAATATCATATGGCCCGGTGGGAAGCTCACCGTGCTGCAATGCGGCCTAGCGGAGCGAACCATCCACCGCCTGCCCCTTCCAGTGCATCCGCGCGCTCGTCATCTTCTAGGACTGTGGGGACAGCTGTCACACCTGTTTTTCCACCCACAACTTCCACCACTGTAACCGCAACAGGCAGTTTGCTTGGTAGGTCGTCAGTTGTTTTGGAAGGGGAAACAAGTGAGTGTGTACAGCTCTCTCAGACATCGATAGCACCAACTTTGGATGAAGGCAACATCATGTCTCCGCCTGCACTTTCCTCACAAAGCTGCATTTTTCCAGGGACACCCTACTCAACACCGTCTACACACAGCAGCCAGATCTCTGTCCCTCAGATGTGGTCAAATAAAAGGCCACTTCCTGCGACCCATGACAAAGCGAAGAGGTTGACTCTATCCCTCTGTAAGCTGTTGGCTACCGAAATGCTGCCTTTCCGCCTAGTGGACACACAGGATTTTAGAGACCTTATGTCTGTCGCTGTGCCCCAGTACCAGATGCCTAGTCGCCACTACTTCTCTAAGAAAGGTGTGCCCGCGCTACACCAGCATGTCGCACACAACATCACCGCTTCATTGAGAAACTCTGTGTGTGAACGGGTGCATTTCACCACCGATACTTGGACCAGTAAGCATGGACAGGGACGTTACATGTCGCTGACTGGGCACTGGGTAACTATGGTGATAGATGATGAAGGGTCTGCTGCACAAGTTTTGCCGTCCCCACGACTTGTGTGTCAATCCTCTGTCTGTCCAAGTTCCGCCACTGCTTCTGCATCCTCCACCTCATCTAGGTCCTCCACCTCCGCCCCAAGCCTGCCTGGTCAGGCCACCAGCGTTCTCACTGCGCAGAAGGAATCACGCACCCCTCATTACTATGCTGGCAGCAGAGCGCAACGGCATCAGGCGGTCTTTAGCTTGACATGTCTTGGGAATAAGAGTCACACAGCTGAGGAGTTGTGGTCAGCTCTGCGGTCCGAGTTTAATAAATGGTTGTCTCCACTCAACCTGCAGCCTGGTAAGGCCGTGTGCGACAATGCTGCAAACCTGGGTGCGGCCCTTCGCCTGGGCAAGGTGACACACGTACCTTGTATGGCTCACGTGTTGAACCTTGTCGTGCAGCAATTTTTAACACAGTATCCCGGGCTAGATGGCCTTCTGAACAGGGCACGAAAACTGTCTGCTCACTTCCGCCGTTCAAGCGCAGCAGCTGAGCGACTTGCATCGCTCCAGAAGTCTTTCGGCCTGCCGGTTCATCGCCTGAAATGCGATGTGCCGACACGCTGGAATTCAACTCTCCACATGTTACAGCGACTGTGGCAGCACCGCCGAGCCCTGGTGCAATACGTCATGACGTATAGCCTGGGCCAACGAGATGCAGAGGTGGGGCAGATCACCCTGATGGAGTGGTCTCAGATCAAGGACCTATGCACCCTTCTGCACAGTTTCGACATGGCGACGAATATGTTTAGCGCTGACAATGCCATTATCAGCATGACGATTCCAGTCATTTACATGCTGGAACACACGCTAAACACTATTCGGAGTCAGGGGGTGGGACAACAGGAAGGGGATGAACTACAGGAGGATTCATATGCGCAAGGGACAACAACATCACCAAGGTCCAGACGTTCATCATCACCAAGGCGCCAGGCATGGGAGCATGGGGGACAGGGATCAACAAGGGCGCATGGTAGCAGGCGAGATGTTGAGGAAGGTGCAGGAGGACATGAAGAAATGGAGGACGAACTGTCCATGGACATGGAAGACTCAGCAGATGAGGGAGACCTTGGTCAAATTTCAGTTGAAAGAGGTTGGGGGGAGATGTCAGAGGAAGAAAGAATGGTTAGCACCTCTATGCCACAAACACAGCGTGGACTTGGTCCGCATGGCTGCGCAAGACACATGAGTGCCTTCTTGTTGCACTACCTCCAACATGACCCTCGTATTGTCAAAATTAGAAGTGATGATGACTACTGGCTTGCCACACTATTAGATCCCCGGTACAAGTCCAAATTTTGTGACATAATTCCAGCCATAGAAAGGGACGCACGTATGCAGGAGTATCAGCAGAAGCTGTTACTCGATCTTAGATCCGCTTTTCCACCAAACAACCGTGCAGGTGCAGGGAGTGAATCTCCCAGTTGTAACTTGACAAACATGGGACGGTCTCGTCATCTTCAACAGTCTACACGTACCAGTAGGACCGTATCTGGTGCTGGTAACAGCAATTTTATGGAATCTTTTCATAATTTTTTTAGACCCTCCTTTGCAAGGCCACCAGAGACAACAAGTCTGACACATAGTCAACGGCTGGAGAGGATGATACAGGAGTATCTCCAAATGAACATCGATGCCATGACTTTGCAAATGGAGCCTTGCTCCTTTTGGGCTTCAAACCTAGAAAAATGGCCAGAGCTATCAACTTACGCCTTGGAGATTTTGTCGTGTCCAGCTGCCAGCGTTGTCTCTGAACGTGTCTTCAGTGCTGCTGGGTGTGTGCTGACAGATAAGCGCACGCGTCTGTCCAGTGACAATGTGGACAGACTGACGTTCATCAAAATGAACAAGTCATGGATCCAGAAGGAATTTAGTACCCCTGTGTCATCCTGGCGAGAGTAAATGCTTGTAGATTTGGAATGTGCTTGATGCAAATCTAGCTGTGAAGTGTACAACTGGGGCACAACTGCTGCCACTGAATGGGTGGGTGTGTGTGTGGCCCAATTTTTGGAAAAAAGGGAGACTCCGCTTGGAGTAACCCTTGCTTGCTGTGTTTTTAAAAGAAGCCAAGATGAACAGAGCTGGGATCAGGAAAGACTTTGCTACCTACCCCGGTGTCATCCTGGGGACGGTTAATTATGGCGTATTTTTGAATGTGCTTGATGCAAATCTAGCTGTGAAGTGTACAACTGGGGCACAACTGCTGCCACTGAAGGGGTGGGTGTGTGTGGGGCCCAATTTTTGGAAAAAATGGAGACTCCGCTAGGAGTAACCCTTGCTTGATGTGTTTTTAAAAGAAGCCAAGATGAACAGAGCTGGGATCAGGAAAGACTTTATCTTCCTACCCCGGTGTCATCCTGGGGACGGTTAATTATGGCGTATTTTTGAATGTGCTTGATGCAAATCTAGCTGTGAAATGTACAACTGGGGCACAACTGCTGCCACTGAAGGGGTGGGTGTGTGTGGGGCCCAATTTTTGGAAAAAAGGGAGACTACGCTTGGAGTCACCTTGCGGTGTTTTACATGATTTTAGAAGGGTGTGCCATGCCTATATCTGTGTGTCCTCCTCTTTTTCCTTTTCCAGCTCTTTTGTTTTCGCATGAGTATATGTCCTTGTCACTTTCCCATGTGTTTGTGTTGTGTTGTGAGTTGTTTGTCACCTTTTGGACACCTTTGAGGGTGTTTTCTAGGTGTTTTTCTGTGTTTGTGATTGCCTGCCATTGTTTCCTATTGGCTCGAGTTCGGTTCGTCGAACGTTCGACGAACCGAAGTCGAACGGGACCTCCGTTCGGCGAACCGACCTCGAGCCGAACCGGGACCGGTTCGCTCATCTCTACTCAGGACCTCAGCGCTGCAAGCCTGCACTGCTAACCACTGAGCCACCATGCCGCCCATGGAATGTATTGATGTGCATTTACCCTTGGTCAGTGCTGGGGCAGTTTCTTGTCTTAAAAAAGTGTGTGTTGCAGGCAGTTAGAATGTGTCTATACACAAAATGGTTATTATGCCTTCTGCAGCACAATTTAATGTCATGCAGATATTTGAACTGCATGATTTATATGATTAGGGCACTTACGCATATTTGTGGAGGGTGGATTGTGGGTTGAGGTCCTCCTTAATGCCTCCATCTATTGATGAATTATTTGTATTTTAATATGTGTTTTTTCTACATCTTTAATAAATTTATAACTATTGTTCATGAAAATAGTACTCCGTGTGTGTGTTTTTTGAGGCACATCGTTTTGAGATTATATTACATTACTTGTCTTGTGCTGATCCTCAGAATAACTTGTGTTATACTCCAGAGCTGAACTCACTATTCTGCTGGTGATGTCACTGAGTACATCATATTACATTCTTGTCGTGTGCTGGTCCCAGAATGACTTGTGTTATACTCCAGAGCTTCACTCACTATTCTGCTGGTGATGTCACTGATCACATTATATTACATTACTTGTCTTGAGCTGATCCACAGAATAACTTGTGCTATACTCCAGAGCTGCACTCACTATTCTGCTGGTGATGTCACTGAGTGCATTATATTACATTACTTGTCTTGAGCTGATCCTCAGAACAACTTGTGTTATACTCCAGAGCTACACTCACTATTCTGCTGGTGATGTCACTGAGTACATCATATTACATTCTTGTCATGTGCTGATCCTCAGAACAACTTGTGTTATACTCCAGAGCTGCACTCACTATTCTGCTGGTGATGTCACTGAGTGCATTATATTACATTACTTGTCTTGAGCTGATCCTCAGAATAACTTGTGTTAGGCTATGTGCCAACGCTGCGGAAAATGCGCGGATTTTGCCACAGATTTCTCTCGGAAAAGCCGCGGATTTCCCGAAAATCTGCAGCACTGGTACTTCCCAGCCATTTCTATGGCATTTTGGAAATGCTGTGCTCACGCTGCAGATTTTTCCGCAGCGGATTTCGTGCGGATTTTGGTCCGGAAAAATCTGCAACATGTCAATTATTGTTGCGGATTTTCATCCGGATTTTGGCTTTAAAATTGGGAAAAAAAAAAAATCCGCACCAAAATCCGCATCAAATCCGTGGCAATTCCGCGGTAAATCCGCAGCAAATCCGCACCTTTGAAAAGGTGCGGATTTTGTGGGAAAGCTGCGGATTCTGATGCAGAAAAATCCGCAGCTACATTCTCCCGTGGACACAGCCTTAGGCTATGTGCCCACGCTGCGGATTTACCGCGGATTTTGCCGCGGATTTGCCGCGGATTTGCCGCGGATTTCCCGAAAATCTGCAGCAGCGGCACTTTCAAGCCATTTCAATGGCATTTTGGAAATGCTGTGTCCATGCTGCGGATTTTTCCGCTGCGGATTTGCCGCGGATTTTGATCCGGAAAAATCTGCAGCATGTCAATTGTTTGGTGCAGATTTGGTGCGGATTTTTGGTTTTGAATGGGGAAAAAAAAAAAAATCCGCATCAAAATCCGCGGCAAATCCGCGGTAAATCCGCGGCAAATCCGCGGGTGCGGATTTGCCGCGAAAGTCGCGGATTTTCAGGCAGAAAAATCCGCAGGTACATTCTACCGTGGACACATAGCCTTATACTCCAGAGCTGCACTCACTATTCTGCTGGTGGTATCATTGTGTATATACATGAGCGTGTTGCTCTTATTATATTGATAACATTGGAATCCTCACTGCTATTTACAATGTCATGATTAACCCCTTAGTGACGGAGCTAATTTTCACCTTAATGACCAGACCAAATTTTGCAATTCTGACCAGTGTCACTTCATGAGGTTATAACTCTGGAACGCTTCAACGGATCCCGGTGATTCTGAGATTGTTTTTTCGTCACATATTGGACTTCATGTTAGTACCAAATTTAGGACAATATTTTTTGCGTTTATTGAAGAAAAAAATTGAATATTGGCAAAAATTTTGAAAATTTAGCAATTTTCAACTTTTGAATTTTTATACCGTTAAACCAGAGATTTCTGTGACACAAAATAGTTAATAAATAACATTTCCCACATGTCTACTTTACATCAGCACAATTTTGGAAACAAAATTTTTTTTTGTTAGGAAGTTAGAGGGGTTCAAAGTTTATCAGCGATTTCTCATTTTTACATCAAAATTTACAAAACCATTTTTTTAGGGACCACATCACATTTGAAGTGACTTCAATAGGCCTAGATGACAGAAAATACCCAAAAGTGACACCATTATAAAAACTGCACCCCCCAAAGTACTCAAAACCACATCCAAGAAGTTTATTAACCCTTCAGGTGCTTCACATGAACAAAAGCAATGTAGAATGAAAAAAAGCAAAAATTAAATTTTACCTAAAAATGTTGCTCTAACCCAAATTTATTCACTTTTAGAAGAACTAACACAACAAAATGGACCCCAAAACTTGTTCCCCACTTTCTTATGAGTGCGCCGATACCCCACATGTGGTCAGAAACCTCTGTTTGGACAAATGGGAGGGCTCGGAACAGAAGGAGCAATATTTGAATTTTGGAAAGCAAATTTGGCTGAAATAGATTGCGAGCACCATGTTGCATTTACAGGTCCGCTAAGGTACCTAAACAGAAGAAACCCCTCACAAGTGACACCATTTTGGAAACTAGACCCCTCAAGGCTTCTATCTAGGGGTATAGTGAGCATTTTAGATCCACAGGTACTTCACAGATTTTGTTAACGTTACGTTGTCATATTGAAAATTTTAATAATTTTCTCAAAAATGTTGCTTTAGCATCAATTTTCTCACTTTTTCAAGAGGTAATTCCAAAAATTTGACCTCAAGGTTTGTTAACCACTTTTTTATGAGCGCGGTGATACCTCACATGTGGTCTGAAACCTTTGTTTGGATAAATGGGAGGGCTTGGAACGAAAGGAGCAATATTTGAATTTTGGAAAGGAAATTTGGCTGAAAAAGATTGCGGGCACCATGTCACATTTGGAGGACCCCTAAGGTACCTAAACAGCAGAAACCCCACACAAGTGACCCCATTTTGGAAACTAGGCCCCTCAAGGAATTTATCTAGATGTTTGGTGAGTACCCTGAACCCCCAGGTGCTTCACAGAATTTTATAACGTTGAGCCATGAAAAAAAAAAAAAAAAATTTACCACAAAATTGTTATTTCAACCAGGTAGCTTTTTTTTTTACAAGAGTAAAAGGAAAAAATTCAGCATAACATTTATTGTGCAATTTCTCCTGAGTTTGGCGATACCTTATATGTGGTGGAAATCAACTGTTTGGGCGCATGGCAGGGCTCGGAAGGGAAGGAGTGCCATTTGACTGCAAAATTGGCTGGAATCAATAGCGGACGCCAGGTTGCATTTGGAGAGCCCCTGAGGTGCCTAAACAGTGGAGGCCCCCCACAAGTGACTCCATTCTGGAAACAAGACACCTCAAGGCTTTTATCTAGGTGTATAGTGAGCAGTATGAATCCACGAATACTTCACAGAATTTGATAAGCTTAGGTTGCCATATTGAAAATTTTCATTTTTTTCACAAAAATGTTGCTTCAGCATCAAATTTCTCACTTTTTCAAGAGACAACAACAAACCGTGGACCCAACAGGTTGTTATCCAATGTCTTATGAGCACAGGGATACCCCACATGTGGCCAAAAACCTCTGTTTGGATAAATGGGAGGGCTTGGAATGGAAGCAGCACCATTTGAATTCTGGAAAAGTTGAAATAAATTGCGGGCACCATGTCACATTTGCAGGGCCCCTTGGGTACCTATACATTAGAAACCCCCACAAGTGATCCCATTTTGGAAACTGGATTTTATTCAGGAGTATAGTAAGCATTTTGAATCCACAGGTACTTCACAAAAATGTTGCTGTAGCAACCAATGTCTCACTTTTAGGCTATGTGGCCATGAGCCAGCGACACGGCGTCTAGTACACAGTGTCAGCCTCCTGCAGAGATGTGAGTGTTGTCCACGGGAGAACGCAGCTGTCCATGCCCACGATTTGGGTTCAGGCCGCTGTGGAGCTCTATGCTACCTGCAGAGAACACTCATCTCCGCAGCATAAATTGACATGCTGAGGCTCGGGAAGCTGCGCCAAGGTCAGTTTATGTGGCGGAGAAAAGAAGCACATTGGGCAAGCACATTGGGCATGGGATTTCTAAAAATCCTTCCACTGTGCTTCTACTGCACAATGCAGCGTTATGGACGCAGGGAAAACACTCTGCGCCCAAAACGCTGCAAATCCCGATTGTGGGCGCACAGCCTAAAATGCTACAATGGATGAATGGATACATGTCAAACATATATAACGTCCCACCCCCTGCATATTCTAAGCTGGCGCCCTTTAGTGCCTTTCATGTGGCACTAAAGGGTGCCTAGCCTTGTATTTAGCCCCCCAAAAAAATAATAATTAAAATAAACGACGTGGGGTCCCCCCCATTTTTGATAGCCAGCTAGGGTAAAGCAGACAGCTGTAGCCTGCAAACCACAGCTGACAGCTTCACCTTGTCTGGTGATCAATTTGGAGGGCTCCCCAGGCGTTTTTTTTTAAAAAAAAAAAAACGTGGGGTCCCCCCCCAATTAGATCACCAGCCAAGGTGAAGCGGACAGCTGGGGTCTGGTATTCTCAGGGTGGGAAGAGCCATGGTTATTGGACTCTTCCCAGCCTAAAAATAGCAGGCCGCAGCCGCCCCAGAAGTGGCGCATCCATTAGATGCGCCAATCCTGGCGCTTCGCCCCAGCTCATCCCGCGCCCTGGTGCGGTGGCAGACGGGGTAATATACGGGGTTGATACCAGCTGTAATGTCACCTGGCATCAAGCCCTGGGGTTAGTGATGTCACGGCATCTAAACAGATACCCGACATCACTAACCCAGTCAAGTAATAGACAAAAAAAAAAGACAAAAAAAAATTTATTTGAAAAAAAAACTCCCCGAAACATTCCTCTTTCCCCAATTTATTGAAAATAAAGAAATTACGGTCGCTGTAATCCGCTGTAATCCGTGAGGTCCCACGCCGACTCTGGATCTTCTAGAATATGGGGGGCACGTTCAGGGAACGTATCCCCCATTTTCTGGAAGAGCAAGCTCTCCATGAGCAGTGTGGGTGCAGTAATCTGAGAATACTGCACTCACACTGCCCCGGTCCAACTTAGGGCAGAGTGACCTGCAGTAACCTCATTCCAGAATATGAGGGGCACGCTCACAGAACGTACCCCCCATTTTCTGGAACAGCAGTCTCTCCATGTGAGGACCACACTCCTCACATGGAGAGACTGCTGATTACTGCACTCACTCTCCCCCGGTCCACAGTGGAGCAGCCTGTGCATCAGCGACGTCAGCGTCCCTGCAAGACTGACGTCGCTGATGCACAGGCTGCTCCACTGTGGACCGGGGGAGGAATCCAGCTGACAGCCGCTGTCTGCGCATGCGCCGTCAGCATTCAAGAAGGAGGCGGCGTGATCGCGGGACGGATCACCAGACAGGTAACGTATGACCGGGGGCTCGGGGGCTGGGGGGGGGTGATGGGGGGTGACCTAGTGGGACCTGGGGGGACCTGGGGACACCTTTCTGCCGCATGTGACGTGTCACATGCGGCAGAAAGAGCAGAATGAATGCGGGGGAGGGGGGTGGCTCTGGAGACCCGGAGGGGGCTCCGGTGACCAGAGGGCTCCGGTGGACCGGAGGAGGGGTCAGGGGGAGGACATTTCCCTCCGATCTGAAATGTTTGATCATTTCAGATCGGAGGGAAATGAATGCAGAGCCGGCGGCGGCGGGAGTTTTCAGCGCGCGTCGGCGCCATCTTGGATTTTCCGGAGGAGGGGGGGGTGTTGGATAGATTTCTCCGGTACCGGGGGCTTTGGGGGCACTAAGGGCTCACATTTATTTCTCATCTGACATGTTTGATCACGTCAGATGAGAAATAAATAAATTTTACCAGCCATTTTTTTTTTTTTTATGTTGTCGCCGGTATACGGTGTATACCGGCGATCGCATTAACGGGGTGCATACAAAACACCCCGATTCATAATCTGGGGGGTCTCAGCTACCCCCGGTAGCTGAAACCCCCGAGATTTTTCGTCACTGGGGGGCGCTACAGGGTTTTTCCGGCCTGACGTCTCAAGACGTCGGAACAGAATAAGTACCCTGTTTTTCCGACGTCTTGAGACGTTAGGCCGTCGCTATGGGGTTAAATGACAAGGATTTAAATGAAGGAAACCTCTTTTTTTCCATTTTATGGCTTCTCATTGCTCTATGTTTTCTGTTTTTTAGGAAGTTTACAAATTCGATATAAACTCAGCAAAGAAGGAACTTATGTCTTCACATTAGAGTCTGAGAGACTGGACAATCGGAAGCTTCACCAAGTGAAAATCAGCAGGGAAGGACGGGAACTAACCATAGAGGTAAGGTACCATTTAGAGGTCACAGAGACCTTAAAGGCAATCTGTCAGCAGATTTTTGCTAGGTAATCTGAGAGAAGTATAATGTAGGGGCCTGAGACCCTGATTCTAGCGATTTGTCATTTCCTTATCTGCATTCTGTCAATTTGATACAACCAGATCTTGCAGTGCTCAGATTGCTGAGCTCTGTATAACCCCACCTTTTCCACTGATTGACAGATTTTCTGTGCAAACTACATTGACAGAAAGCTGTGAAACAGTTGTGAGGGCGAGGTTACACAGAGCATTGACTAGGAGACGTAAGACAGCTAGTCCTGTAGTGATAATTTCCTATTGATAAAACACTGATTTCATTGAAATAAAAACACACAGCCTAGTAAGTGACACATCATTGGAATCAGGCTCTCTGCCCCTAAATCATGCTGATCTCAGATTACATTGCAAAAACCTGCTGACAGATTCCTTTTAAGAGTTGCTGATGGAAGGCACTACCAGTCTTTTAATTCTAATGGTGGTCATTTCTATACTTTTCTTTAATTATACAGAAAATCTAATAAGTAAGGATCCATTATGCCCTCTGTGGTCCAAACTACATGAAATGGCTTTATTATGAAATCAATGCAAATAAATATAAATGTATTTGCCCTTCTGGTCTGTTCAGTCCCCTACTAATCGCAGTGATTATTGCGCAGACACCTTACACTTGCACTGATACGCCGCTGTGTCTGAGGCCTTCTAATCTGCACAGCTTTGGCCTTTGTATGATGTTAATATAGTGAATGACCCAATAATTAGGAAATTCAGCGCATTGTAAGCGACTTTCCAGTAGAGGATTACTGGTGTCAATTACAAAACTGGGATTATAGACTGCAATTTATATTACGGAGGGTAAAAATAATATTTAGTAATGTTCTTTATATTTAAGCTCTAATCACAAGGCGGGAGACATGCTAAATGAATCAGAACATTGCTGACACAAAGGAACCTCCTATTCCTTGCTGCAGCTTGTATTCATTTTCAATAGATCTGCCATAAAGGTGAAACGAGTTGGCATACAGCCCAGTAAAATAGTCCATGTCCTACTGTTTGGCGTCTACAGCTTTTATGTAGAGAGAAGTATTTCCAAAGTTAAAGTGAACCTGTTACTGTATGTATGCAGCCCCATGTGTGCACAGTATAGGGGATGAGCAGCTGAGCAGAATGATATGTAGGATGGTGGGATGCTTGTCGTTATTCACTGATATCCTGCTGTTTGTACGTGTAAAGAGTGCTTTCCATGCTGCGACATCGCTAACGATCTCATTAGCGATGTGACACGCCAGATCGCATGTGCGATCTGGCGTTTCACATCACTAACGAGATGGCTAGCGATGTCGTAGCGTGTAAAGCACCCTTAAGAGTCCAGTGGGCGGTCCTACTAGTGATTAACAGCTCTCTCCACGTGCACCGTCATACAGAGACGAGTCTCAATCACTAATAGGACCAGTGGCGTAACTTGCAGCTCAAAAGCCCCAATGTAATAGCTCCAACGAGGCCCCCAATTATTGCAAGTCTTTAATAGTTTTGATCTTTTCATATAAGCCAAAGGGGCATTTTGGTTCCCTGAGCCTTTCAGGGCTGCAACCCCTCAACCTATTCTAGTTACACTGAATGTGACCGTCCAATAGACCCATATGCATACACATACCTCCCAACGTCTGAAGAACAGAAAGTGGGACAAAGTATGCGGCCACACCCCAAACCACACCCATTTGGCAAAAAGGGACATTCAGCAGACGCCCTGGACTGTTCATTCATAGATGTATCAGCCAGAACTTTCTCATATTTCTATAAGCGCCACTATATGACATGTTGCCTTTTTGTGCCTTTAAGGCCGTGTTCACATGTTGCAGAAATCCAGTATTTTTTGTTTTCTCTGCACCAAATTATACAATAACAATCTTCTCGGGTTATGGCATCTTTGCTGCATTTTTTTGCCTTTTCTCCATTATTCCATGCGTGTTTAGTGCAGATGTGAATCTGTGTTTTTAAGTGTTTTTATAATACAGAAAAGCTTTGATTCTGCACTTATAAAAGTATCTGCAGTTTTTTCCTGCGTTTTTAAAATCCACATAGAAACATCTAGAGAAAAATAAAAGCACCAAACCGCAAATTTCAGCGGGGTCTTTTCATGAAATCACATCCACTTTCCTTGAACAATTAAACACAGCAGAATTTGGCCATGTGCGCACGTTGCATTTTTTTCTGCGTTTTGGCTGTGTTTACAACTGCACTGTGTCATTGACAAAATGCATGCGTTCTGGTTCCCCAGCAAAGTCTATGAGAATCATGCAAAATCTGTGCGCAACGTTTTGATTGTCAAAAATTTGACAAAATTTCTGCGTTTAGAAAAGCAGCATGTCAATTCTTTTGTCTGTTTTGGCAGCGTTCTACACCCATTGAAATCAATGAGTTGTAGAAAAACACTGCCAAAATGTGAAGCAGTGCGTTTGCATTGCATTTTTGTTGCGATCCGCATGTTTATTTGACATAACAAACGCAGGTCTTTCGGTCTCTCTCTGTCGGTCGGTCTCTCTCTTTATGTCTCTATCTCTCTCTCTGTCCATGTCGTTCTCTCCCTCCCACCCCCTCTCTCATACTCACCGATCCACGATCACCAAGGCGGCGCTGCACGGCGTTCACACTGTTGCGGCTTCTCCTCTTTTGAAAATGCCAGCAGCTCATTAATCCATCTCGTATTCCCTACTTCCCCCACCCACCAGTGCCTATAATTGGTTGCAGTCAGACACGCCCCCACACTGAGTGACAGCTGTCTCACTGCAACCAATCACAGCCACCAGTGGGCGTGTCTATATCGAGCAGTAAAAAAAAAAAATAAATAATTAAAAAAAAAGAACGTGCGGTCCCCCAATTTGGATACCAGCCAGGATAAAGCCACATGGCTGAAGGCTGGTATTCTCATGATGGGGAGCTACACCTTATGGGGAGCCCCCCAGCCTAACAGGATCAGCCAGCAGCCGCCCGGAATTGCTGCATCTATTAGATACGACAGTCCCAGGACTTTACCCGGCTCATCCCGAATTGCCCTGTTGCGGTGGCAAACGGGGTAATAAGGAGTTAATGTCAGCAGCCCATAGCTGCCACTCAGTCCTAGGTTAATCATGGCAGGTGTCTCCCTGAGATATCTTCCATGGTTAACCTGTAAGTTAAAGAAAATAAACACACACATCCAAAAAATCTTTTATTTGTAATGAAAGACAAAAAAAACACCCTTTTTCACCACTTTATTAACCCCTCCAAAACACCTCCAGGTCCGACATAATCCACGCAAGGTCCCATGACGCTTTCAGCTCTGCTATATTGGAAGCTGACAGGAGCGGCAGTAGAACACCGTCACTCCTGTGAGCTCCATGCAGCAACAGAAGTGAGTCGCGCGATCAGCTGTGCTGTCACTGAGGATACTCGCAGCCACCGCTCTCAGGTGGAGGACTGCAGCTGTGGCCGCGAGTAACCTGAGTGAAAGCACAGCTGATCGCATGGCTCACTGCAGTCACTCAGGGGATTTGCGATCATAGGTGAGTCCTTCACGTGTGACCGCAAATCAAGCCACGGCACACGCATAGAGCCGTGCGATCACAATGAAGTCGGGTGAAGTTCATTCTGATCGTGCGGCTCTGTCTCGCAGCCAGCCATGCTCTTTTTGACAGTACGGTCCCACTCGGCTCTGCTGCTAGTCTATGGGGATGCTGCAGAGCCGAGTGGGACCGCACTGTCAAAAATGTCCGTTCTGGATGCTTTTCCCACTCTGTCTATGACAGAGCAAGCATCCAGAACGCATGAATTCTACATGAATATGCACACGTTGCGTTCTGCTGAATGCGTCTCAGAACGCAGCTTTTTCGGCTGCGTTCTGAGACGCACATGCAGTGACTTACATGCTGCGGAATTTAACGCAACGTTCGCACATGGCCTTTATGTGTAAAAGAAGCAGAAAAACCCGGCATTTACACTACGTCTGAACACGGACTAAATATCCAAGCAAAGTGGATGTGATTTCATGACATCTCCACCATTGGTGCATTTAGAGACGCTGTGAACCGTGCAGTTCTGGTGGGTTGTTTCTCTAGAGGCTTCTATGTGAAGTTTAAAAAAAACGTAAGCAAAAAAAAAATGCCTTTGTATTTTTAAAGACAGAATCAAAGCTTTTCTGTAGTATTATAATGCATTAAGAACTCTGATTCACTTCTGCACCAAATGTATCAAATAATAGGAAAAACGCATAAAACACAGCAAACACAATAATCAGAGTATTGTTATTGTGTTGTGTGGTGCGGACGCCGGCAGAAAAAACGCAGCATTAACGTTAGGGGTGAACACGGCCTCAGCGATACATTTTTTTATGGTTTTAAAAGAGAGAAATAATTGCACAATTTTTTTGCCATTTACCGATCCCCATAAATAATCTGATTGCTGTGTTGTTCGGATCGTTACGATTACAGGGACACCAAATATGTCCATGTTATTAGCTGATTTGTGATATTTATTATTTTTAAAAAATATGCAATAAAAATGTTTCTACTGTTTTATTATTTTTAATAATTTTATTAGAAAGAAATTTTTTTTTTACTCCCCTTTCATATAGAGAGAAAAAGGCACCATGACCGCAGGCTGTAGTAGTCGTCTACACTTTTTTTGTTGTCTGTTAGCATGCGGATGTATAACCGCTCAGAGTCTATGGTCTGAAATGGCTGAGAAGTGTTGTTTGTTTTTTCCAGATTGACAGGACAATTAAGAAAAGTCAAAATTTCCTATCGGACGTCTACTTTAGAGCCATCAAGTCTCTGGCACTGGGGAGGGTTCCAGGTGAGTTTTCACTTCAGTCATTCGCTCACATTTATCAGAATTAAAGAGGAGATGACAAAGCAGTGAATTCTGGCCCAAAGTTAGCGAATTAGCCATGGCTTTATTAAACAGGTTCAAAGTTTCCCCACAAATGTATTACTGATTTTATCAGGAGAAAGATGACTTTCTATATATTAAAGGTATTCTCTGTGGGGTTTTTTTTTTCTCGTTTCTTTTAAAAAGGCATACATATAGGTAAAAACTCAGTTTTCTTACATTTTATGTAACTAACAACATTCACTTTTTCATGCCTCGAGATTAATAGCTGTATGTAATGCATTGGTGTAATTTAAGGCTTCTTGCATTTTCGGTGAGTTTTTGATGTTGCAGAATTTCTGCACCTCTTATGTAAATTAGGTTACTTGTGTTTTTCACTGCATTTTTTAGTTGTTTATTTTTACATCTGTTTTTATCCCATTTTTGATGCTGCTTTTTTATCTCTTGTTGCTATGTCGTGTTTTAAACAAATCTGTTTTGTTTTTGACTCCCTTGTATTTGGCTTTGACAAAATTTGATTTGCATACAATACTTACAGAGTGGAGTAGGCTGAGTTCACAATGTAGCGCCCCTGAGACCCTCAGGGCACTACAGGGAACTGCATCCTCTTGGGGATGCAGGACCTACCCCCTGGGAGCTGGAGTATTAGTGCCAATTCCACCAAAACACAATCTAAATCCTAGTTCTCCTCTTCTCACTGGGCGTAGAGGGTTAACCACGTAAGGGAATGGTCGCCATAGGAACGAGTCCCTGGGTATAGCCAGCATGGTGGGAGAGGTCAGTCAGTCTGTAGTGAGGAGAGAGTTGTGAGCACACAGGAGAGGTGTGCTCTCGTGCCTGAGCTGGGTCCGTGTAACGGTGACTCTGGGGCACAGGAGAGAGGTCGCCAGGACAAGTACCAAGATACCGCTGGGACCAGAGCACGCACGGGTCACAGGGTCCTAGGTCAAGCAAAAGTTTTAGACTGTTTGGCAAATACCTGCCCGGTGAGGACACCTTCACGGACTTCACCGAACCAAATAATTCGGGGGCATCAGCAGTAAACTAGGATCGGGGTTCGGACACTTACCTCCCTGCAGGGTCCACACTGCCCACCGTACGGAGAAGGAGACTGTACCCCAAAAGGAATGGTCGGGTCCCCAAATGCTCCACGCTATGGGGACTCAATCTACAGAGAGTGTCGGGACAACCTGGTATGGTCTCCATTATTGCCCCATTACATCTCCCAGGCACAGCCCTACCTGTGGAGGGCCTACCATCACAGCTGCCACTACCACCAGCCCTAGGAGTACCCACATTCAACAGCGGCGGTTCTCCACCCGCAACCCGCAGTTGACGTCACATGACAAAAACTCTTATCTTCCCTGTAAATGCACCCTATTAACAAAAGGGGCCCAAAGCACGGGGCCGGGCAACAACCACCAGAGTGACATTCCCATTTGTTTCCGCCCGGTACTGAGTACCCCCCCTCTGGGCGCTGCAACCCCTTTTCCTGGCGTCACGAACAGGATACAGACAAAGCCCATTAACACGGGTGACGTGTACCTTAAGAACTGTATTTAATTTACTGTTTGTGTAAAGACTGTCGCCATCTTCTCTGGACGCTAGAACCCATCCTGTAATCAACCGTTAGACTGGATCCTGCAGAGGTCCTTTGACAAAATGATGTCTGCCAGATCCGTTTATTTATCATTGGAGTCTATAGAAGACAGATCCAATAACAGATTTCTATTTATCTTCCATTTGTAACAGATCCTGTAAGAAAAAAATCGGTTACAAATGCAAGTAAAACAGATGGCTTGATAAGACTCTATTAATAGATCCGTGCTTCATAGACTCCCATTTAAAAAAAAAAACTGATCAGTTATTTAACAATGGACAAGAAAGTTGTATTTGCAGAACTTTTTTGCCAATGGATCTCTACAGGATCAGTTCTAACAGATGATCACAGAACATGTAGACTCAGCCTTAGGCCTCTTTCACACGTTCGTGAAAAATCACGCACGCTTTTCACGGACGTGTCAGACGTGCATTTGGCCTTCGTGAGCCGTGTTTATGGCCTACATGTGTTCACGGATAACACACGGAGAGATGGAACTTTCTGCTCACCTGTCTCTGGCGTTGCTGTCCGTGGTGCTGATCTTTGGTCTCCGGTCCTGCCGATTCCCCACTGCTGCTGCTTCCGGCCGCATTGAAGTGAATATTCAATGAGCATAATCAGCGGCGGTCGGAAGCAAGTGACAGCAGTGGCAGAGACTTCAGGGCTGGAGAAGGTGAGTAAAGGTTTGTTTTTTTTTCTCAAAGACACATGTCTTTACTCCGGTGCGTGTCACACGGAACACATGTGTGTGGTCCGTTTACATTACATGTGACACGTTTACGTTCCGTGTGACACCTGTGATGCCGGAGAGAAAACGGATATGTTGCCGTGAGGAACACATGGACACACGTAAGTACGGAACGGACACACGTAAGTACGGAACGGACACACGTAAGTACGGAACGGACACACGTTCCGTGCGAAAATACTTACGTGTGTCCAAAACCATAGGAATACATAGGTCTACGTGTGTACCTGTCTCCGGTAGGTGAGAAAAGTGCCAAACACATACCGGAGACACGTACCTGTGAAAGAGGCCTTATATGCATTTTTTGATTCATTTCCACAGCAGACATGCAGTAAAAATCGCATCTTTAGCCTTTGTTTTTTCAACATCTAGTAGAAGCCTATGTGTAAAATGTGCACTTAAAACTCAGTGCTGCGGGGTACTCGGTCCCGGGTTGTATATTACTGCAATATTTCACTGGGTGGCCGTTGCCCGGTTCTGTTACCCTGGGGGTTGCTCAAAATGGGTTTTGTATAAGGGAAGAATAAAAATAAAAATGTTTTTTTTTTTTTTAACTATATTTTTATTCAAATTTTTCAATAACATAACATTGGCATAAGCGAATTCAGCATTGTAAATTCAACATTACATTGTCATGTTTGATCATCCCAAATTCCATACCAATTTTTAAAATCAATAACCATAACATGGCAAGATAAAGCAAAGGAAAGCAGCGACCCCTTAACCCATCATTCTTATCATTCCCCCCATTGAACCCTTGTGAACATGGTAATGACATATAATAAAGAAGTCCCACTCAAATCGGTTATTTCCCCCTCTCCTTTTAGTCACCTTTCGGCATTTCCTCCCCCACCTCCAAGCCATCCAATGTATCCTTCAATTTTTCAGTATGATACCAGACTGTGTCTTTGAAAGGTGACATAATCCTGACTATCTCCTCCCGAGTACAATAGGCCAGTATGAATTTCTTCCATTTGTTAAAGTGCTGTCGTATTCTATCCGCCCTCCTTTCTGCATCCAATCCTTCTATTTCAAGAAGATGCATGAGCTGACCCAAGATCTCTTCAATCGCGGGGACCCTAGACTCCAACCAATTTTTTAGTATCGCTCTCTTGGCTGCCAGAAGTATCACATGTATAAGTCTGGGTGGGTTAGTCATCTTCCCTTTGGTATCGTTCCCCTCCTCCCAATGGTGAAAAATAGCGAACCCAGGTGAGAGCCGAACTTCAAGACCCCACACCTTTTGTATACAACTTTTGATCTGTGACCATAATGGACTCAAATGGGGGCAGGACCACAACCCGTGAAGGAGATCAGTTCCACTACTCTTACACTTAGGGCAATACGTAAGCCTGTCTGGCTTTGTTGCTGATGGAGGGAGATTAAAACCATAAATTGCCTTGTGCATAATTCTAAATTGGGTTTCTCGCCAATTCTCATTTAAAATTGATTTACGAAGAGCATTCCACCCTCCCCTAATTTTTACCCCCATAGACGGGTCCTCAAATTGTTTTTCCCAAGATTTAAATAAACCTTCCGGGTGCTGTCCTATTAATAGATCACGCATGGCTCCATAAAGAAAAGAGATAGATGATGAAGTTATTGAGTTCTTTACCAGACAATCAAAAGAGTTAAATACTACCTCCTGGGTCACATCATGCAACTGAGTCATAATACTATATCTCACTTGGTCATATTGGATTACTTGGTTAGTCCCCAGGCCATACTGCGCTATAATTTCGTCTCTACTCAACCATCTAGGCTCTGAGGTGTGCAAGAGATGAGCAACAGTCCTTATACCCCGCACCTTCCACTCTTCAAACAGCTTATTGCTTGTCCCCTGCACAAACTCTGGATTCCCCCATATAGGCAAGTATTTGGATATTTTATGGGGAAGTTTGTAGTTTTTCCTCAACGCCTTCCACGCTGCAATCGTGTCTTTAAATAAGGAAGAGTGCTTGATTTTCACAGGGAGATTAGCCTGCCTAGTATGAAGCAATGCCACCAGATCCCAAGGTTGTGCATAGTCTCTCTCAAGCTCCAACGCTGAATAATGCCTAGAGCCTTTAATCCAATCCAATATATATCTAGTCAAACAGGCTATATTGTAACCCCGAATGTTCGGCAAACTCAGACCTCCATGAACCTTAGATGCCATCAGCTTCTTAAGCCCTATACGAGGGCGTTTCCCCCTCCAAATGAAGTGTGAAAAAGCTCTATTTAGCTGGACAATATCTTTATGCTTGAGAAGCAGGGGAAGTGTTTGAAGATGATACATTAATTTTGATATCGACATCATCTTAATTAGGTGGACTCTACCAATTATGTTCAATGGAAGGTCGTGCCATCTTTTAAGATCTTGCTCTATTTGGCTCAGAAGGGGTGGATAGTTTAGACTATAAAGGGTTGCCGGAACCTTACCTATTTTAACTCCCAGGTATGTGATATATGACTTAGCCACTGTAATTCCTTCAAAAGGGTTCTGCTCCCGTGTTTGAACATTTGTCCCTCCCAGGTATAGGAGCTCGCACTTTGACGCATTAATCTTGAAGCCTGAGTACGCTCCAAACTCTCGCAAAATTTGTAAAATCTCGGGGACCTGCTGAGCTGGATTCGAAAGGAAAAGCAAAATGTCATCCGCAAAAAAAGCTGACTGAATTTGTCTATTATTTACAGAAATACCCTGGAAGGTGCTATGTGTAGATAACAATCGTACCAATGGTTCCAGAGCCAGATTAAAAAGTAATGGGGAAAGGGGGCAACCCTGTCTGGTTCCTTTCAGTAACGGAAAAGGGGCTGACAGATATCCTGGAATGTAAACTTGAGCCTTCGGATTTGTGTAAATTTCTCTAATGTAGGTATAAAATGACCCCGAAAAACGCATTTCATCTAGAACTCTATAAAGCCATGACCACTCAATATTGTCAAAGGCTTTCTCGGCATCTATTGTAAGCAAAGCGGGAGATTCTCCTTTCAGAGGCCGAAGGTTAACCCTATCCAGGACAAGAAGAACTTTTCTAATATTTAGTGTCCCTGATCTTTTCTGAATGAAACCGTCTTGTGCTGGGGAAATCAGTTGGGGAAGAATTATAGCTAGACGATTTGCCATAATCTTTGACATTATCTTCATATCTAGGTTGATAAGTGATATGGGCCTATACGAACCCGGCTCCTTCGGGTCCTTCCCCTGTTTAGGGATCAATTTTATATATGCCCGGTTATTATTTTGGAAAGACGCATTACCGTCTAGTATGCTATTATACAGCTCTAGTAATGTAGGTAAGATCTCTTCCTTTACTGTTTTATAGAATTCTCCCGTAAATCCGTCAGGGCCAGGGGCTTTATAATTATGCATGGAGTTGATTGTCCCCAATACTTCTTCCCCCGTAATTTTGGCATTCAGAAAAGTGCGATGCTCTTCTGTGAGTCGAGGTAGTGTCACTTTAGGTAAAAGATTATTATCAGGAAATTTGTCTCGCTTTTCCGACGAATAAAGGTTTCTATAATACGTGCCTAAAGTCTCAATTATTGTCTTAGGGTTTTTGTGTATCTCCCCCTTTTGATTTTTTATTTCCATGGGTCCCTGAGTTATAATCCTATTTTTCGCTAAGTTGGCCAGTACTTTCCCTGCTTTATTTCCAAAGCGATGTAATGTAGCTTCTTGCATTGACCTAGCCATTTGTTCCCGTTTTTCCGCCCACTCATTAAAAGCTCTTTGGGCTATTACCCATCTATCTCTATGGTCCCTATCAGGATGCTTTTGAAAAGAAGTATATGCTTCCCTCAATTTATGGGAGGTTTCAGTAAATTTAAGATGAGCCTTTTTCTTCAAATAGGAAACATGTGCTATCGTTCTGCCCCGTAATACTGCCTTCGCCGTGTCCCATAATAACATAGGTGTGTCTTTATGTTGATCATTATGTACCATAAATTCCGTCCACCATTCCTTTAATTTCAAGGAAAAATCTTCGTTATCTTTAAGGAAGGAAGGATATCTCCACAGATAGTCCGTTCCTCTGGGATAAATGTTTGCTAGGTCTAGCACCACCGGGGCATGGTCAGAAATCACCAAATCCTAGATAGTAGCTGAGTGGAGCGCACGTACCAGGTTCCCTGAAACAAGAAAGTAGTCAATGCGAGACCAGGAGCTATTAGCATGTGAATAGTGCGTAAATTCCCTATCCTGAGGGTGCAGTAGTCTCCACGCATCCCATAAGGCCGTGGCATTTAACAGAGGACGCATAACTTTATCATGGCCGCGCGGTACATTTGGGGGGCCTTTAGCATTTTTCCTGTCCTCTAGCACAGATACCACCGAGTTGAAATCCCCCCCAATTATTAGATTAAAATGGGCATGTTCTAAAATTTTGGCCTCAAGTCGTTGAAAGAATGATTTGTTGTTTTCGTTCGGGGCATAAATATTAAAGATTTTATAAATTCCTCCAGGTATCTCCACTGAGATCATCTGAACCCTACCTTCCGTGTCCGCATATGTTTCCAGGACTTGATGTTGTAATCTCCTACTTACTAATGTAATAACCCCTGCTTTCCTTTTAACTGAAGATGACCCATAGACTCCTCCAACCCATAATTTCCCCATCCTCTGCATGTCTGAACCTTCCAGATGAGTTTCCTGAAGGAGCGCAATGTCCGGTTTGAGGCGATTAAGGTGGCGTAATATCTTAATTCTTTTTTGGGGGGAACGTAACCCCTTAACATTCCAGGTGACTATTCTCATAAAGCACATGTAATAAATGGAAATCCTGCCTTTCGTTTACCATGTTTTTGCTGCCCTCTCTTGCCAAAAAAAAAAAATTCAACCAATTAGACAATTGAACATAGTGCTCACTTGCAATAGTGAGAGTAGTAGTAATAATAATAACTCTGTGTAAAATCTTTGCTACTTCACTTGAATCCAAAATCCCCAAACATTTCAAACATCTCCCTCCCCTCCCCCCCCCAACTATACCATAATACTCAGACTTCACTTTTTTCTGATCATTTTCCAAGCTCAGTCAACCTTATACTTATAGCGTTTAACCAATATAAAGGAGTGTCCCACCTACAAAGAAAGAGAGAGAAGGAAAAAAAAAAAAAAAAAAAAAAGAAAAGTTCTCTTTCCTTTCCTCCTCCTCAGATTTCTTGAACTTTTTCCACTGCGGCTTCTCCAGCCTAAATCAAAAACAGGTGTCCCACCTTGAACTTTACACATCCGACATTTGTCTATTTGTCTCAGGTTCCCTTAAGTTCCTTGTTTTGTTGTCTCCAGTCCTTCGGGGAAGCTGTAGCGTGCTTCACAGAGCTCCCTTTGGTCACTCTCTGGTTCGGTGAGTCGTTGCGCCCTTGTCCTGGAGAATTCCTGAGGTCACGAGGACTGCTGATCCGCTCAATAAAGGCCTCTGCCTCCTTTGGACTTGAGAAAGAATTGTAGGATCCATCCTGATGTCTGATAATCAACGTTGCCGGGTACTTTAACTGGAAGCGTATATTTCTCTTAAATAAGGCAGAGCATATGTATGAGAATGCCCTCCGCTGCCGTGTGACCTCCGCAGAAAAATCCTCGAAGAGCAAGATGCGCGAGCCTTTCACCTCCAAGGGATGTTTCAATTTCTTGTATGCCTGTAATATTTCCTGTTTATCGGAGAAGTCCAAGTATTTCATTATGACTTGTCTTGGGCGTCTGTTATTTTCACTCTCATCACCTCTCCTTGGCGGACCAATGCGGTGCACCCTTTCCACTTTTCTCCTTCCTGCTACTCCCAGGGTTGTAGGAATAGTGGATTCACACAATGTACGTAGCTCACCAACCGGGTATGTTTCAGGCAGGCCGACAATGCGCAAATTGCTTCTTCTGGAGCGGTTCTCTAGATCGTCCACACGGTCCCTCAGGGTCAGATTCTCCCTGGCCAGACGCATGACTGTAGTGTGGTCAGAGCTGAAGTCCTCCTCTAACGTCGACATTTTGGTTTCCATAGCCGCAACCTGTTCCACCGTCTCATCAAGTTGGTTCTGTATGGCACTGAGAGCTTTTGCTATTGATGCTTTAATTGTAGCGGAGATGTCAGGTAGCAAACGATTGGCGACTTCATCAGCCAGACGCTTATAATCCATACCCTCCACTGTTTTGAATACATCCGGGGTCCCCGGGGAATCCTCCATCTCCATCTGATGAGTATTTTCAGGTGACCGAGGGACACTTAATTCTGTATGGGCAGTCACAATCTTTTTTTCACACTGTACGCTGGATGTATGAGGATTTTGTGTTTTGGAGCTGCTGCGCAGCAGGTATCTTTCCATCAAATAGTGAATGAAGGGACGTAAGTTTTGACACTGATTTAGTGTGGGTTGTCAGACAAATCTTGATTCTGCTCCCCCTTTTGTTTATTCTCACTTTCACCCCTTTCTCCCCCCTGCCAGAGTTATATGAATTCTCACTGTCCTGAAACTTTGCAGGGATGTATGTTTAAACTTCCCTCCTTCAGCTTCTTTCACTTTCTCCAGAGCTTTGCACTGAGTCTGTATGCCTAGAGATTCAGCTCCTGCTTATGCACAGGTCTGGACAAGATGGGGGAAGGGCCCAGGGATTCCCAGCTTTTTAACTCTTAGCTCTTTGCAGAACTTGTCAGTAGCGTGTTGTTTGCTGCTGATATCTTATCAGGACTCCAGGAGATTTATTATTCTGCTGCCGGTTAACTGCTTAGTGCTGGGGGAGTGAGTGCAAGGTAAGCTGCGTCCTGCTCTCTGTGTACAGATCTGATTTTAGTGCAGGGCAGGCTCCGGTGCCATCTTTATCACGCTGCCAGATCTTGAGAGGGAGGGGGAGAGCGAAGTTCACCGCGCTGTTTCAAGTGATTATCTCCACGGCTCCCCATGAACTTCCCTGCATGTAGCAACTTCACTCACCGGTGGAATGGAGCGGGGGAGGCTGGTGGGTTGTCCGGTATATATGTCAGAGCTGCAGGGAATGACAGAGCTCAGGCGTCCTGTGTCCTACATGATCAGCGCAGGAGCCGGAAGTCATAAAAATGGTTTTCGTGACGCCACTTGCGGTATGCGGCTATATGGGGAAAGCCGCAGCTGTAAAATCTCTCACTGCTGGGGCTGGTAGTGTTGGGCAGCTTAGATGTAATGGCCCTCCGCAAGTAGAGCTAGGCCCCAGGGGAGGATGATGGTGGTTGTAGTATATAGATGCAGACATGTAGGAAGAATTCAGACAACACAGGGGCTGCGGTATAACTTGAGCTTTACTCACTGGTTTGGAGTTGCTGCTATCCGGTTTGTGCTGGTCTTTACCAATCCAGTATTCCCTTTGTTCCAGTGCCGGTGTAGTGAACTGATGAGCTTTACTTCCATGCACCTTGTAGTAGTTGGTGGGTTCCCACGACTTGGAGCGTTTTTTGAGGTCCCCCTCCTGTTGTCTCCATCCTGGCCCATACGGCAGGCAGCTTGAACTTCTCTTGGGTCAGACCTCTGTCCCCGTTCCCAGGTTCCCTCTCTGCTGCTGTGCCTCGGACTCTAACATGGTAAGGTCCTTGATGGTCCCCTCACCAGGCAGATGTTTATCAGGTCAGCCAGAAGCATCTTCCTGAACTAGGGCCCTGTGCCCCGCCGGTGCTCAGTCCTGTGAGTACTGGTACGTACTCTCCCAGCGACTGAACTCCCTTTTCCTCAGTAGTCACTTTACACTTTCCTGTCAGCACGTCAACTTCTGACTAACTTTCTATCTTTCAAGATGTCCGTCGTCTGTCCACTTCACTGACTATCCCCTCCTCCTCCCAGGTTTCTGACTAGTGGATTGGATACATTCCTGCCAATAGGTGACCACCCGTCAGGTCCATCTCTAGCCTGTCACCCAGTCTGGGGAAAAGGCCGTGGTTTGTGTGTGTTGTGGTGTTTACCAGCACTGGTCTTCCAGGAATCCGGGATTAGATGTAGTACCCTGTGGCACCTGACACTCAAGGGGCGCCACATTAGCGTGTCCGCATGAAAAGGTTAGTTTATGCAGAGTAAGGCTATGTGCGCACGTAGCGTTCTGTCCCTGCAGAAATTTCTGCAGCAATTTGAACAGCACACGTGCGCTTCAAATTGCTGCAGAAAGAGTCCGTAATGAAAAAAAAAAAGCTGATTCCATGCGCACTGAGTGCAGCTCCTCCCATAGACAGAGCAGGAGCTGCAGGCAGAGCGCACGGAATAAGTGACATGTCACTTCTTAGAACGCGCGCTTCGGGCAGCAGCCGAAGCGCTTCGCTCTAATACGCCACGTGCGCACGGCCCCTGCACAATCTCCATAGACTGTGCAGGGGACGCAGGACGCATGCAGTTAAGCTGCGGTGCAGATCGCAGCGTAACTGCATGCAAATACGCAACGTGCGCACATAGCCTAAAAAAGAGGCACAGTGGGCAGGGAATTTCTATGAATCCATCCACACTGCTGAAACTGGAAGACACAGCATCAAAAACTCGTCATGGTCACACAGCTTAAAAAGGGAATTATATTTTTGAAAATTGGATATGACCTGATACTTTGTATCAGGTCATATCCAATTACATACAGTACATTAGCATAAATGTAGAGGAATGGGTATAGTTTGTCTTCTGGTTAACTTGTTTTTATATATTATTCTATAATCCAACCTGATTGTTTTTATTTTTTTTTAAATTGACATTTGTTATTTCTAGCGGTCTTGTGTTGCATAAACTATATTGGTGCCTGGGGATAACATTTAGCTATCCTTCTGTCATGTTTTTTTCTTACTGGGCACTCAGCATATCCTAAATCAAATGGTGCCCATTTTGAACTAAATAAGAGGCTGTTTCTAAAGCTCATTTTCAAGCTCCATATTTTCTTAGGCCTCCTTCACATGTCCATGATTCGGTTCTCATCACGTCCGTTTTCATATGTACTGGAGACACGGACATTTGTAGACCCATTAAAATCAATGGGTCTCCGCTCAAATCCATGTTTTCCTATGGGAACAAGTGAGTAAAAAGGTCCTGCTCTCCATGTGCTATCACTGATAGCACATGGTGAACACTATTATGCCAACATCACGGCACATACAGTTAGGTCCAGAAATATTTGGACAGTGACACAATTTTCGCGAGTTGGGCTCTGCATGCCACCACATTGGATTTGAAATGAAACCTCTACAACAGAATTGAAGTGCAGATTGTAACGTTTAATTTGAAGGTTTGAACAAAAATATCTGATAGAAATTGTAGGAATTGTACACATTTCTTTACAAACACTCCACATTTTAGGAGGTCAAAAGTAATTGGACAAATAAACCAAACCCAAACAAAATATTTTTATTTTCAATATTTTGTTGAGAATCCTTTGGAGGCAATCACTGCCTTACGTCTGGAACCCATGGACATCACCAAACGCTGGGTTTCCTCCTTCTTAATGCTTTGCCAGGCCTTTACAGCCGCAGCCTTCAGGTCTTGCTTGTTTGTGGGTCTTTCCATCTTAAGTCTGGATTTGAGCAAGTGAAATGCATGCTCAATTGGGTTAAGATCTGTTGATTGACTTGGCCATTGCAGAATGTTCCACTTTTTTGCACTCATGAACTCCTGGGTAGCTTTGACTGTATGCTTGGGGTCATTGTCCATCTGTACTATGAAGCGCCGTCCGATCAACTTTGCGGCATTTGGCTGAATCTGGGCTGAAAGTATATCCCGGTACACTTCAGAATTCATCCGGCTACTCTTGTCTGCTGTTATGTCATCAATAAACACAAGTGACCCAGTCCCATTGAAAGCCATGCATGCCCATGCCATCACGTTGTCTCCACCATGTTTTACAGAGGATGTGGTGTGCCTTGGATCATGTGCCGTTCCCTTTCTTCTCCAAACTTTTTTCTTCCCATCATTCTGGTACAGGTTGATCTTTGTCTCATCTGTCCATAGAATACTTTTCCAGAACTGAGCTGGCTTCATGAGGTGTTTTTCAGCAAATTTAACTCTGGCCTGTCTATTTTTGCAATTGATGAATGGTTTGCATCTAGATGTGAACCCTTTGTATTTACTTTCATGGAGTCTTCTCTTTACTGTTGACTTAGAGACAGATACACCTACTTCACTGAGAGTGTTCTGGACTTCAGTTGATGTTGTGAACGGGTTCTTCTTCACCAAAGAAAGTATGCGGCGATCATCCACCACTGTTGTCATCCGTGGACGCCCAGGCCTTTTTGAGTTCCCAAGCTCACCAGTCAATTCCTTTTTTCTCAGAATGTACCCGACTGTTGTTTTTGCTACTCCAAGCATGTCTGCTATCTCTCTGATGGATTTTTTCTTTTTTTTCAGCCTCAGGATGTTCTGCTTCACCTCAATTGATAGTTCCTTAGACCGCATGTTGTCTGGTCACAGCAACAGCTTCCAAATGCAAAACCACACACCTGTAATCAACCCCAGACCTTTTAACTACTTCATTGATTACAGGTTAACGAGGGAGACGCCTTCAGAGTTAATTGCAGCCCTTAGAGTCCCTTGTCCAATTACTTTTGGTCCCTTGAAAAAGAGGAGGCTATGCATTACAGAGCTATGATTCCTAAACCCTTTCTCCGATTTGGATGTGAAAACTCTCATATTGCAGCTGGGAGTGTGCACTTTCAGCCCATATTATATATATAATTGTATTTCTGAACATGTTTTTGTAAACAGCTAAAATAACAAAACTTGTGTCACTGTCCAAATATTTCTGGACCTAACTGTACAGTGCCTACAAGTAGTATTCAACCCCCTGCAGATTTAGCAGGTTTACACATTCGGAATTAACTTGGCATTGTGACATTTGGACTGTAGATCAGCCTGGAAGTGTGAAATGCACTGCAGCAAAAAAGAATGTTATTTCTTTTTTTTTTTAAATTGTGAAAAGTTTATTCAGAGGATCATTTATTATTCAACCCCTCAAACCACCAGAATTCTGTTTGGTTCCCCTAAAGTATTAAGAAGTATTTCAGGCACAAAGAACAATGAGCTTCACATGTTTGGATTAATTATCTCTTTTTCCAGCCTTTTCTGACTAATTAAGACCCTCCCCAAACTTGTGAACAGCACTCATACTTGGTCAACATGGGAAAGACAAAGGAGCATTCCAAGGCCATCAGAGACAAGATCGTGGAGGGTCACAAGGCTGGCAAGGGGTACAAAACCCTTTCCAAGGAGTTGGGCCTACTTGTCTCCACTGTTGGGAGCATCATCCGGAAGTGGAAGGCTTATGGAACTACTGTTAGCCTTCCACGGCCTGGACAGCCTTTGAAAGTTTCCACCCGTGCCGAGGCCAGGCTTGTCCGAAGAGTCAAGGCTAACCCAAGGACAACAAGGAAGGAGCTCCGGGAAGATCTCATGGCAGTGGGGACATTGGTTTCAGTCATGTAATGTACTCCACCGCAATGGTCTCCATTCCAGATGAGCCCATAAGGTACCTTTACTTTCAAAGTGTCATGTCAAGGCTCGTCTACAGTTTGCTCATGATCACTTGGAGGACTCTGAGACAGACTGGTTCAAGGTTCTCTGGTCTGATGAGACCAAGATCGAGATCTTTGGTGCCAACCACACACGTGACATTTGGAGACTGGATTGCACTGCATACGACCCCAAGAATACCATCCCTACAGTCAAGCATGGTGGTGGCAGCATCATGCTGTGGGGCTGTTTCTCAGCCAAGGGGCCAGGTCATCTGGTCCGCATCCATGGGAAGATGGATAGCACGGTCTACCTGGAGATTTTGGCCAAGAACCTCCGCTCCTCCATCAAGGATCTTAAGATGGGTCGTCATTTCATCTTCCAACAAGACAACGACCCAAAGCACACAGCCAAGAAAACCAAGGCCTGGTTCAAGAGGGAAAAAATCAAGGTGTTGCAGTGGCCTAGTCAGTCTCCTAACCTTAACCCAATTGAAAACTTGTGGAAGGAGCTCAAGATTAAAGTCCACATGAGACACCCAAAGAACCTAGATAACTTGGAGAAGATCTGCATGGAGGAGTGGGCCAAGATAACTCCAGAGACCTGTGCATGCCTGATCAGGTCTTATAAAAGACGATTATTAGCTGTAATTGCAAACAAGGGTTATTCCACAAAATATTAAACCTAGGGGTTGAATAATAATTGACCCACACTTTTATGTTGAAAATTTATTAAAATTTAACTGAGCAACATAACTTGTTGGTTTGTAAGATTTATGCATCTGTTAATAAATCCTGCTCTTGTTTGAAGTTTGCAGGCTCTAACTTATTTGCATCTTATCAAACCTGCTAAATCTGCAGGGGGTTGAATACTACTTGTAGGCACTGTAGATGGGCCATATGCACTTTCAACATGGCCAGGCAAAACAGAAACATTTTTCTGGGACGTGTGAAGCGGGCCTTAGATGAAGTCCTGTTAGGTTAGTTCATAAAAAATGTCTTTCTTCTAAGAGTTCTGTCAAGAAAAGCATATCCTCAGGATTTGGAATGCTACAAATTGATGATCATCCGGATAAAGGTGTTGATGGGGTTTCAACGTTGTAAAGGTTAATAAAAACACATGGAGATATTTGTGCTGTTTAAAGTGCGATGTTATTCTAAAGCAAAACCTTAAAGGGAATCTGTCATCAGGTTTTTGCTAACCCATTTGAGGGCAACATGATGTAGGCAAAGAGACCCTGATTCCTGCTATGGAAAAAAAGGGGAAATAGAAACGCTGACCACTTATAAGGTATGATGATGTCACTATACTATACAGTATGCCAGTGTCATGAATTTTTTAATGGAATAATTAAAAGCTAAATTGTATTTCTCCTGACGGATTCCCAGCGGATTTTTCCTGTTTGTTGTCCACTGATTCCTGCTATGCATCACTTAGTGGGCTACTTGCTATCATTCTTATATGACACTGTTTTATCTGATTGCAGATCTAGCAGTTCTCTGAATGCTTAGCTCTGTATAACCCCGCCCATGCCACTGATGGCTGTTTTCTGCCCATATACAGTTTACACATACAGCTACTAATCAGTGGTGGTGGCTGTTTTCTGTCCATGTACAATTTACCCATAAAATCAGCTGATATTAAGGTATTTAGCCAGTTTCAATTTTGGGTATTACCTCAATTTTTTTTTTTTTACTGCCTAAATTGATTTTTTTTGTATTGTTGCAATATCTACAATAAGGCCATGTTCTCAAGTATTGTAAACAATCCATTTTGTTGCTACAAGTGTGTGCAGAAAATCTATGGTGTTTGACAGCGTAAGCAGAGTGCATGCTATTTCATGAAAACTCACTTCTTCCCTACACTTTTCCATGAGGAGCCTGACAAAAACGTAATAGTTTTTTATGTGTATAATCTCAGTGTTTCTGAACAACAACAAGCCTAAAAAGCACTGCATCAAATCTGCAGCAAAAATCAGAACAGATTGTTATTGCATATTTTGGTGTGAACACCTGTTAAACCCCTTCACCCCCAGGCGATTTTCCGTTTTTCCTTTTCGTTTTTTCCTTCCCTTCTTCCTAGAGTTATAACTTTTTTATTTTCCTTAAATATTGCAATAGGAGGGCTTATTTTTTACAGGACAAATTGTACTTTTGAATTAAATCATTAGTTTTACCATATAGTGAACTGGAAAATGGGGAAAAAATTCCAAGTGCGGGGAAAGTGCAGAAAAAGTGCAATTCCACGATTGTTTATGGAGTGTTTTATTCACAGTGTTCACTACATGGTAAAACTGATTTGCCCAGTTGACGCTTCAGGTCAGTATGAGTTCGTAGACACCAAACATGTATACTTTTAACTTTTATCTAAAGGCCCAGTCACACTAAACAACTTACCAGCGATCCCAAGAACGATACAACCTGATAGGGATCGCTGGTAAGTTGCTAGGAGGTCGCTGGTGAGATGTCACACTAAGCGACGCTCCAGCGATCCCACCAGCAACCTGACCTGGCAGGGATTGCTGGAGCGTCGCTACACGTGGAAGCATACTGCGCTTGGTAACTAAGGTAAATACCGGGTAACCAACCCGATATTTACCTTGGTTACCAGTGCACACCTAGCCACAGTACACATGGGGTTAATTACCCGATGTGTACTGCAGCTACATGTGCAGAGAGCAGGGAGCCGCGCACACTGCTTAGCGCTGGCTCCCTGCTCTCCTGGCTACAGTACACATGGGGTTAATTACCCGATGTGTACTGCAGCTACATGTGCAGGCAGCAGGAGCCGGCACTGACAGCTGAGAGCGGCGGAGGCTGGTAACGAAGGTAAATATCGGGTAACCAAGGTAAAGGCTTCTTGGTTACCCGATGTTTACATTGGTTGCCAGCGTCTGCAGATGCCGGCTCCTGCTGCCTGCACATTCAGTTGTTGCTCTGTCGCTGTCACACACAGCGATCTGTGCTTCACAGCGGGAGAGCAACAACTAAAAAAATGGCCCAGGACATTCAGCAACAACCAACGACCTCACAGCAGGGGCCAGGTTGTTGCTGGATGTCACACTAAGCAACATCGCTAGCAAGTTGTGCATCAGCAGCAATGTTGCTAGCGATGTTGCTTAGTGTGACGGTACCTTAAGGGGTTAAAAAAAATTCAGACGTTTGTCCAAAATAAAGAATAGTGCTTTTGTCGCCATTTTAGGAAACCCATAACGTTCTCATTTTTCAGGATCTGTGGCTCATTGATGGCTTTCTTTTTTGTATCTTGAACCGACGTTTTTAATTATACCATTTTTATGTGGATACTACATTCTGATCGCCTATTATTGCATTTTAAAAAAAGTTGCGGCGACCAAAAAATGTAATTTTGGCGCTTGGAAATTTTTCTTGCCATGCCGTGTACTGATCTGAATAATTCATGTTATATTTTGATAGATTTCTGCGGAAATACCAAATATCTGTATATTTTTTAGAGAATGCCTGAGAGCGTTTTTATGTTAGTTATTATTATATGTTTTAGGCAATGAGGTAGAAAAAACGAACGAGCACTCACCATTACGTGCTGTCCTGTCTCACCCCCTCCCCGCTTGCCGCAGCATGTAACCTCCAAGTATGAATAAAATACTTTGATCATCGCACAGCAAAATTGGTGAGTGCTCGTTCGTTTTTTCTACCTCATTGCCTATGAGATTTTTGTCTGCTTTTTTGAATGAGCACCACGCAGCTGTGATCAGTAGTTCTCTATCCTTAGGCGGGCTTTGCACACTACGACATCGCAGCCCGATGCTGCGATGCCGAGTGCGATAGTGCCCGCCCCCGTCGCAGCAGCGATATGTGGTGATAGCTGGCGTAGCGGAAGTTATCGCTACGCCAGCTTCACACACACACTCACCTGCCGTGCGACGTCCCTGTGGCCGGCGACCCGCCTCCTTGTTAAGGGGGCGGGTCGTGCGGCGTCACTGCGACGTCACACGGCAGGCAGCCAATCAGAGCGGAGGGGCGGAGATGAGCAGGATGTAAACATCCTGCCCACCTCCTTCCTTCCGCATATCCTACGGAAGCCGCAGTGAGGCCGGTAGGAGACGTTCCTCGCTCCTGCGACTTCACACACAGCGATGTGTGATGCCGCAGGAGCGAGGAACAACATCGGACCGTCGCGTCAGCGTAATCATGGATTACGCCGACGCTGCACCGATGATACGATTACGACGCTTTTGCGCTCGTTAATCGTATCATCCAGCCTTTACACACTGCGATGTCGCATGCGATGCCGGAAGTGCGTCATTTTCAATTTGACCCCACCGACATCGCACCTGCGATGTCGCAGTGTGCAAAGTGCCCCTTAGTCCTCTCGCACAACTGCAGAGGCTGAAGTTACACTAATTGAGCTTTCAAATGTGAATTGTGGTGGAGCAGTGCCCTGTAATTCTTTCTTTTGAGTTATTATTATATGTTTATGTGTAGCATTTTTAGAATTTTGAACTGTGGTAGTTATTCTGTGTTTTTGCTATTATTTATTGTTTTTTTATGTGCTATCAGTATATGGTTATATAAGGCAGATCAAACACTACATGTTAAAAACCTGATGAAGGTGCCGTCCCGGACATGCGTTGTGCGATTAAAGGGTTAAACCTCCTGTTCGTTGGGGTTTCAATTTGTGCAGCACCCGGATTGCCACCCTTTTTGTATTTGAATCTTCGTGTATCAAAACTGATTATGAGGCTCTTTGTTTACAATTCTGATCAGACTGTATGAAGCCCCCTGCTACGACATAGTGAATCTACAGTGGGTTCCTAGCCTTAAAGATGCGGCACCATGTGGCAACCACTGCTGCAGCGACAGTGCACCAGCAGAGTGAGGTTGAGTCCCTATATGACTTCAGAACCTCCCCCCTCCCCCACAAGCACAACATCACAGCAACAATAGCCGCTGCACAGCATCATCACCAAGTGAATAGATCGAAAAACTCACCTTCCACTTTTGGTCACAACTGTAGGTGCTAGGCTCCCCATCCTCCCTCACTCCCTTCCTCCATCAATAATTTTATAATATTTATTATTTTACTTATACAAGTGTATAAAAAATATATACATGCTCATTTTATTTATAGAGAATGGCTTCAACTGGTAAGTGGCTTAGTAAGGGATGCTGAAGATGTCACAGTGTAGCTGGTTTCTTCCATGTCCGACAGTGCTTTTGTTTGCAAGGCCTCCTGTGCAGCAATGGTTGGCTTTCAGTTAGATAAGAGGAACATTGTAAAATTAAGTATAATAAGACATGGACAGAGATTTTGTCTATGTATTTACATATGTTTCATAAAAGCTGTGGCCAAGGCAATTAACCCAATTTGCATGTGCCGTGGGTTTTTTTGTAAAGTTATATGAGGTTAAGGCTGCCCTGATAAAAATGGTTAAGCTTGAAGTGTTTTGTATTCTGATTACAAGTAAGGTAAGCAAGAGTGCTCAATGTTAAGCTGCTGCAGCAAAAGCAAAATAGATTTTAGGGTTTATAATAAGAGAGATAACTTCCCATGACAAATATTCATAATTACCCCTCTATAAATATAGAGGTAGTAATGGCAGATACTATAACAGCATGTAAAAAAGGACTAAATGATTTCTCACAACAAATAACATTGTTGATTGTAAGTAATCTAGTGAAAAGATATAACTCAGGGCTGTATCTAGGATCAGGCACAAGGGGAATTTGCTCTGGGCCCAGTGTTCCAAGGTATCTCCTAAACGGCTGCACTTTGCTTCCCAACCCAGAGGGTTTGGCCATTCTCTGAGCTAGCTGTCAAGCTGACAGCTAGCAGAGAGGGTGGAACATGCTGGCTCCCAGCAATCAATTACATTCACATCTCTCAGGCTTATGTACAATTAAAGCCCTGATCAACAGCTCTTCCAGGGCAGGGCAACATCAGCAGCATGATCAGTTCATCTGATCACACTTCTGATGTCACTTTTTGGTGCAACATTGGCGCAATGGTTTTGATATGTTAAGTGCTCCAATGGAGTTGAAGAAAATGAAGATTCATTGTAATGAGGAATTTTGCAAGAGGCGCTTATTTGTGTTTGTAGGGAGTTTGAGAAGACAGTATGATGAGGATTGAATTGGTGAAGAAACAGTATAAGGGAATGGGTGAGAAAATAGTAAGGGGAGCTAGGAAGGGGAAGAAATGTGTGGAGGATGAAATATGTGAGGATCCAGTAAGGGGAGAGGAGGGGAATGTGTGAAGGAGGAAATGTGTGAGGAGACATTATGGGGAGTTAGAGGTGGAATATGTGAGTAAACATTATGGTGAGGGGGAGGATTGTTTGAGGAGACAGTATTGAGAGGAATAGAGTATGGAGAAAAGTGTGCGGGGGCATAGTATAGGGCCCAGGTGTGGGGGAAGCAGTATAGAGAGTGGCAAGCATTGAGGAACAATATGAGGGGACAGTATGTTGCGGAGGAGGGGGCACAATATAGCCATTCGATTGGAGACGGTTTGAGGGGACAGTATGAATAGGAGGCCCAGTATGGAAAGGTGTAGAGGCCATATATCATAAAAAGGACAGTGTGGTAGTCATTTTTTGTTGCAGGTACACCGCATAGGGCAGAAATGTATATGCAGGTACATTATAATCACTCTGGTGTTTTTAAAGCCACTGTGTCGGGGACTCGGGATGTGCTGAGGAGAAGATGGAAATCTGCAGAGACCTGATATAGATGTCCAAAGTCATCATGACATCACGACAAGATAGAGAAGAAAAGAAAGACTGTGATCAGAAAAGATTTCACGTAAAAGATACCTGAATGTAAATTTTTATTTATGATACTAACTACATCTTATGTGATACAATTGTATATAGGGCTGCGCTGACATTGCAACTGAATGCTGTACTAAGCTTGATGCTGTATTCATGTAGTGATAGTGGTTTTGGGGATATATTCATGTACTGCTGGTGGTTTTGTGATGTATATCTAAACTGCGGGTGGTTCTGATGATGTGTTCATGTACTGATGGTGGTTTTGTCAAGTGCCTACTATACATGTACTGCCTCACTCAATTCACATGTATTGAGAAAGGTTCAGTACATCTACTCAGAATGCGGATGGAAGTATGAAAATTGCCAGCTTGCCACCAGCATAGAGAATACTGTCAGTTTGCAGTTAAACGCAAAAAAGGGGGAGCCAGCAGTGCCTATGAATGGCATGCAACAATAAAAAGTGTAATATTCACAAATTTATTCCTACTGTAACAATTCAATGAGAATTTTTGCAAACGATTGATCAATGATTTGAACCCCCCTGCAACGTCACGGCAAATCTCTATAGGGGGGTCCCTACTCTATATTATAAATTACTATTGTACCATAAGGTCTCATATAATGAGCAGGACCATATAAAGAGACCATATGGTACAATAGTAATTTATAATATAGAGTAGGGACCCCCCTATAGAGATTTGCCGTGACGTCGCAGGGGGGCTCAAATCATTGATCAATTGTTTGCAAAAAATCTCATTGAATTGTTACAGTAGGAATGAATTTGCGAATATTACACTTTTTATTGTTGCATGCCATTCATAAGCAGTGCTGGCTCCCCCCTTTTTTGAGTTTAAGTGGTCAGTGGCTGACCCCCACCTTGCCGTGCACACCCAGTGTGGTTTGCAAATTCCTTCTGTCGCCATCAAAATTTATGTTGGTGGCGGTTCACACACAGCCACTGCCCCCTGTTCCACAGGCATCATTATTTAGGCACCACCTGCCTGAGCCTGTTCCGCCCTTATCCAACGTTGCTGGTCTGACACTGTGAGAGCCAGTTCTGATGTTGTGCCGGTTTCGCTGCATATGCTGGCTCCTGGACTGCCTTTATTTGCAGTTGTCTGTCCTTAAAAAACAAACCAGAATTGTATAGGCCAGGGTACCTTACTATACAGACCAGAATTTTATGAACATAAAAATAATAACTTTATTAATAATCAATTAAAAGATTTTCAATCAACCAAAACATCAAACATACAGAAGTACATGTAGTGTGAAGGTGTACACTGAGTGGCCAGGTGTAGGAAAGCCAATAGAGGGGTCTGAGGGTGGTATAGATGAAGTATTGATAATATGGACCAGTAAGGGTTATATCTGTCCCTGATCTGTGTCCTACCAACCAATGGGGCTTTAAGCACCCTAGATTTGTGGTGCCCCCATTCCACGGCGGCTCACCCTCACTGTTCCTAACTACCTGATTGAATAGCCACCACCAAGATACAAAAGTGCAAAGTGCAATAAAATCATTATTGCCAGACACAGCAACATTTATACAGACAAAAAACAAAGATTTCAAGCCACAGTATGTAGGAAGGATCAATGGTTATGTCCCAAGTTTTGGGACAATACACAATGTCAATGAGTCCGTATCGGCAACATCCCCCCCTACTAAAGTATTGAATAGATATAGTAGAAGAAGTCAACGATACTAAGGACAAGCTATATTGTCCATATAGATGAAAGGCACACAAAAACAGTTATTACCGTGTGTTTAGAAATATAATAAGGAGCAAAAATAGACAATAGACAGTGCTCCACAGGGTATAATATCCCTATAAAGCACCCTCCTCTAACAGTATATCAATATAGTAGGAGGGGTTAGAAAAAAAAAATTTTTAATGTCCGTATAATTGATAGACACAACAGGACAGTTTCTACTATGTATTATAGATACCATAGGGTATAAAACACGCCATAACCAGTGATCCACTGGTATCCTAAATGAGATTTGTCGCCTGCGAAAGAGTCCTTCACTGATGTCTATACAGTACCCTGGCATATCTAGAATCAGGAACTAGCCAATAGAAAACTGGTAGTTGGCTGGATTAGAATGAACATCTGTTAAACCATTCATCTGAAAGATTTTTTTTCCTGATTGACAACAGTAGTCTATTTGTGTCACATTGTGGAGTTATTCTAATTGATCACCTGATGATCCCCTTGTATTGCGTTAGGAGGGGTGAAACGCATCGGGAGAGTTGAGGGTGTCTATAAGATAAGTAGACCTCTTGACTCTTACCTAACAATCTATAGTTTATTGTTCCTCAAAGAGGGAAGCTAAGTATATTTAGGGAACTATCTACATATCTAACGCAATCATTGTCAGTGTTGCATGTTTGTGGTTCTGTCTGTATCACATTTTTGTCACTTGTTTCCTGGTGATGGTTGCCCCTGCTAGAGGAAATTAGGGAAAGAGAGGGTGAATCATCTGGAGCGGGGGGTGTCCAAAAAATTAAGGCACCCTCTGCTGTCAGGAAGGGGAAGTATAGGATCTATATAGATTGGTCCCATCCCGATGCGTACTGGAAAGTTATCTATTTTTCCTTTCAATTATCCCTCTGTTCCATGTTTTCATCTGGTGTGGGCATAGCACCGTTTGACACCTGCACATTTTGTGTCTTGTTCATGTGTCTGTGTTTTTGTCAAATGAGAGAATACTATAGGTGTTCCTTTTAATATTTATAAATAAAATATATTTTTATAAGGGTAGTTTATTTTGGTGGTGTATGACTCCATAGGCCTCCAAAAGAACAGATTTCCATAGGATTTGAAAAAGAATTCCTTACATATTTTTCTCAAGGCAGTGCTGTACTATATTGCAGTAATGTTCCTGAGATGATGGAAAAATTTAACATTGAGTACAATATGATTCAGCAGAGACCCTATTGATTCATCAAAAAAAGTCGGAAAGCTGTGCTACTTAACGATGGCAGCATGTATACTTCAGTGCCTGTATGGTATTCTGTGCACTTGAAGGAAAGCGATGAGAATTTAGGCTTTATTCTCAATAAACTTTGCAAGAACCAAGGATGGTCAATATGTGGTTAACTGAAAGCTCTTTGCTTCTTCGGAAGCAAGAAGGATACACAAAATCTCCATGCTTTTTGCGTGAATGTGACAGCTGGGACAGGACACATCATTGGAGACAAAAAAGTTGGCCAACGAGAACATCTTTGCAATCTGGACTCAAGAACATAGTTGTGGAATGCTTAGTTGATCCCACTAAAGTTCTCCTGCCACCACTCCACATTAAGCTTGGACTGATGAAGCAGTTTGTGAAAGCTTTACTGAAAGGAAAGACTTTTAAGTGCCTGTCTAATAAGTTTCAGTGACTGTCCAAAGCAAAACTGAAGGCATTTTTGTAGGACCGGATATTTGGAAACTCAAGAAGGACGACATGTTTGCAACAAAAATTAAAGCTGTTGAGAAAAAGGCTTCTTTTAAAGAAGTTGAGAAGAAATTTCTAGGTAACAACAAAGGTCCAAAATGTAAGTCCTTCGTGAAAAATATGCTGAAAAGTTTCAAAGCCTTTGATTGGCTGATGAAGTTGAAGTTACATTTGTTTTGTTCCCATTTGGACTACTTTCCTGAAAACGTTTGTGCTGTTAGTGAAGAGCAAGGAGAAAGATTTCATCAAGATATCAAGGGGATGGAACGACGATACCAAGGTAGATGGAACGTGTACATGATGGGGAACTACTGCTGGATGCTTCACATAGAAGATCCACAGGCCTTCTATAAGAGAGGAGTTATCAAGAGAAGCTTTGAAGAAAAAAGGAAAAGGCACAAAAATGAATTTTCTTTTTTTTTTAAACCAGAAATTTTTATTAATAAAATGTGTCAAGTATTACATCATATTGACAATAAATTCTTAACAGTCAACACAATAATAAGGGGGTTGGAGAAGGGAGGGGGGGGAATGGTGACTTTACATTAATTTTCCTATCACATTCTTTATATATGAATCTACAAAGTTATTTAATAACAGTATTTAAACAAAAAGACAACCAATTGTTCCATTTTTTATGAAATTCCGATATATTGTTATTAGATGAAACAATTATTTTTTCTGATAAACAGTTCTTATTAATCAGTGAGATGATTTCAGACATTGTAGGGCATTTGGGTTTTTACCAAAAACTTGCAATTTTGATTCTTGTTGCTACAATAATATGTACAATAACTGTACGGATCTCATAGGGGAATGAGTCCAGATCAATGGCGAGCAGCGCCTGCTGTATGGTTAGCATTATTGATGCTTTACAAATATGAGATATTAAATGATTTATTGCTTCCCACAGACTTCTGATGTTACTACAATTCCACCATATGTGTCACATGTCTGCACTGGGGTCTCCACATCTCCAACACGTGTCTGTGGAGTTATGGAACATTTTAGATATTCTATAGGGGGTGAGATACCACATGTATAATAATTTCCTTGCATTCTCTATGTGGTTAGCACATTTAGATTGTTTTCCAATAATTGAGGAGGATGCTCGCCATTGATCTGGTGTGAATGTACAGTTTAGGTCTTTTTCCCATTTTTGCAGGTATGTGGTTAGTGAGGGCAGAGTATTCTCTAGCATACAATCATAGCTTGTGGACAGCGCTCTGATCTGTGATGTAGGGTTCAGTAGCATGGAGTATAGTTTAGATGGCGGTGCAGACATCTGCTCCTTCATCTCAGCTAGGAAATGTCGGATTTGTAGATATCTGTAGAAGTCTCTTTGGGGGACATTGTATTTATCTCGCAATAATGAGAAAGTAATTAATTCCTTCCCCTCATACAAGTTCCCAATTGATGTAATTTTGGATATTTTCCAATTTTTAAGTTTGAGATCAGGGGTACAATGCTCCAATGTCTCTATGGGGGCCTTGAGAAGTGCGGTTTGTATAATGTCTAGTTTATTAGTCAACACCCTCCATAGTTCCAGGGTCACGTCTATTGTTGGAGATATATTTAGGTTCCTATTGGTGACTAAGGTTTGTTGTGCGTGGAAGAGAGCTGAGACATTAGTGGTTCCCATTAGATATTTTTCAATTGTTATCCAATGCCGGTCATCATCATTGTTCCACATGAATCGTAATTGTTCGAATAGTGCAGCTCTATAGTAGCGGACCACTGAGGGAAAACCCAGACCTCCCTTACTCATAGAGGTGTAGAGTGTGTCCGCCTGGACTCTGGATTGTTTCTCCTGCCAAATATACTTTAAAGCATTGCTTGGATCTCTTTTAGTATTTTCATTGGGAAAGTAATGGGGAGATTGCAAAACAAATATAATATCTGCGGGAGGATAAACATTTTCACCGATTTAATCCTGCCCAGCCATGATAGTTCGTGTTTCTTCATGCGTAATATGTCAGTTTGGATGTTCCTCTTCAGGGACTTGTAATTCATAGATAACATTTTATCTGCTGAGAGTGTTAGCCGGATACCTAAATTCTCAATGCTATCATTTTTTCATTGGAAGGGATATTTATTTTCGAAGTTCTTTGGGTACACTGTGGATGGAGTTAGGTTTAATACTTGGCATTTAGACGTATTTAATTTGTAATATGATATGTCAGAGAACAAGTCAATTATTTGCATTACTGCCAGTAATGACTCTGTGGGGTTTGTTATCGCTAGAATGATGTCGTCCGCAAACAGACCTGTTTTGTGCTCCGTTATATCCACCTCAATCACTGATATCATTGGGAAAGATCTGATTTTTTCCGCTAGAGGCTCGATCGCCAAAGCGAATATGAGAGGTGATAGTGGACACCCTTGTCTCGTCCCGTTCGTAACCGGAAACTTGTCCGACATCATTCCAGAGACAAAGACTGACGCTGATGGGTGGGAGTATAGCAGAGTAATTGCATTAAAAATGCTACCAGTGAATCCGAATCTGGTTAGGACCTCAAATAAGTAGCCCCAATGTACCAGATCGAACACCTTCTTCGCGTCCAGAGATAGGAGCAGAGAAGGCAACCGACCCCTCCCCACCACATGGATGAGGTCAATTATACGTCTCGTACCATCTAATGTCTGTCTGGATTTGATAAATCCAACCTGGTCCTTGTGCACCAATGAGGGGACTACATTGGAGATTCTGTTTGCCAAGATTTTGGAGTATACTTTGAGGTCACTATTTAGTAGGGATATTGGCCTGAAGTTATTGGTTGGTCGGGTGTTGTGCCTGGTTTGGGGAGGGGACTATGGTCAATTGTAACGTTTCATCTCGTATTTTTCTTGTTTCAAGTATATTTTGGAAGACTAGTAATAGGTGTGGGGATAGTATTGGATAGAATGAATTGAGATATTCATTGGTTATACCGTCCGGCCCTGGGGATTTGTTATTTTTAGATGTTTGGATGACTCGTTGGATTTCTATTTGGCTTATGGGTTGGTTTATTGCCGTTATTTTGTCCTCTGGGATTTGTGGTAGGGTTAAGGTCCAGTCACACTAAGCAACTTACCAGCGATCCCAACAACGATAGGGATCGCTGGTAAGTTGCTAGGAGGTTGCTGGTGAGATGTCACACTGCGACGCTCCAGCGATCCCACCAGCAACCTGACCTGGCAGGGATCGCTGGAGCGTCGCTACACAAGTTGCTGGTGAGCTCACCAGCAACCAGTGACCAGCCCCCAGCGCCGCGTGGAAGATGCTGCTTGGTAACTAAGGTAAATATCGGGTAACCAACCCGATATTTACCTTGGTTACCACCGCACGGAGCTACACGTGCAGAGAGCAGGGAGCAGCGCACACTGAGCGCTGGCTCCTTGCTCTCCTAGTTACAGCACACATCGGGTTAATTACTCGATGTGTGCTGCAGCTAAATGTGCACAGAGCAGGGAGCAGCGCACAATGCTTAGCGCTGGCTCCTTGCTCTCCTAGTTACAGCACACATCGGGTTAATTAACCCGATGTGTGCTGCAGCTACATGTGCACAGAGCAGGAGCCAGCACTGACAGTGAGAGCGGCGGAGGCTGGTATCAAAGGTAAATATCGGGTAACCAAGGACAGGGCTTCTTGGTTACCCGATGTTTACATTGGTTACCAGCCTCCGCAGAAGCCGGCTCCTGCTGCCTGCACGTTTAGTTGTTGCTGTCTCGCTGTCACACACAGCGATCTGTGCTTCACAGCGGGACAGCAACAACTAAAAAATGGCCCAGGACATTCAGCAACAACCATCGACCTCACAGCAGGGGCCAGGTTGTTGCTGGATGTCACACACAGCAACATCGCTAGCAACGTCACAAAAGTTGTTCGTTAGCAGCGATGTTGCTTAGTGTGACGGGGCCTTTATACTATTCAGGAAGTTATTCATTAATTCAGTTTTGGGTTGTGGAGTAAGGTTATCGGTTTTCAGGTTATAGAGTGAGGAATAATATTTTGCAAAGGTATTCGCAATATCTTTGGGATTATATATATAATTCTTTTAGTCGTCTTGTATGAGAGCTATCCTTTATTTTGTCAGTCTCGCTTTAATTTTATTGGCTAGTATTTTACTCGCTTTTTTCCCCTGCTAGTAATATTTGTCTTTACTTCTCCTCAGATTGTACTCGTATTTGTATTGGAGCAGTTGGTATAGTTCATATCTTGCCTTTTGTAGGTTTTTCTATAGTGCAGGTGAATGGCTTTGCTTATGGGTGTCTTCCAATGATGCTATATTTTTGATAAGTTCCTCTATTTGTCGCATTCTTAGTTTTTTGTGTTGTGCTGCTATCTGTATTAGCCACCCTCTTATATACGCCTTGTGGGCGCACCACACTGTGGTCGGGGACATGTCTGGGGTGCTATTGATATCAAAATATTCCTGGAGCACTTCTTTTAGTTGGGGTTTGACATCATCTGAGGATATTAAATGGTTATTAATTCTCCATGGAGAATATGTTGGGTTATTAGACGTCTCTTTTATTTGGCATGATACAGGAGCATGGTCCGACCAGGTTATGTTTCCAATTTTGGCTGATTCTATATTTTGCAGGAGCCATTTATCCACCACTATTAGGTTGATTCTTGAGTAGATTTTGTGTGGGTGCGAGTAATATGTATAATCCCGTTCAGAGGCGTGAAAGACCCTCCACGTGTCGTACAATTCTTCTGACAGGAGACACTGGGACAGCGCATGGGATTGGGGATTTTCTTTGAACACCAGGGTCAGAATGGGCAGATACTTGGCAAATGAGATTTAATGTTGATAAATGTAAAGTAATGCACCTAGGACAGAGAAATCCTATAACTGCGTATACATTAAATGGAAATAAACTCTGGACTACAGAACAGAAGGACTTGGGTATTCTCATTACAAGTAAGCTGAACAGCAGCACTCAATGTCAGGCAGCAGCTGCTAAAGCAAACAAGATTTTAGGGTGTATAAAAAGAGAGATTAGATCCCGTGATCCCAACGTATTGTTGCCCCTCTATAAATCACTTGCAAGGCCACATCTGGAATATGCAGATCCAGTTTTGGGCTCCACATTTTAAAAAGGACATTCTGAAGTTAGAGTCAGTTCAAAGGCAGGCAACTAGACTACTACAAGGAATGGAAGGCCTCTCATATGATGACAGATTGAAAAAGTTAGATATGTTTAGCTTAGAAAAAACACGTCTCAGAGGAGATCTCATTTCTATGTATAAATACATGTGTGGCCAATATAAAGAACTGACACTTATTTCTTCCAAAGACAATAGTGAGGACCAGGGGGCATTCACTGTGAGTGGAAGAAAAGCGATTGCGACAGCTAAATAGGAAAGGGTTCTTTACAGTTCGAATTAGAGCAGTCAGAGTGCGGAATGCCCTACCACAACAGGTAGTGGTGGCAGATACTATAACGGCTTTTAAAAAAGGGCTGGATGATTTCCTCAGTACACAAAATATTATTGGTTATAAATGACTTAGTGACCAAATGTCGAACTGGTGGAGGAAGGTTGAACTAGATGGACCTAGGTCTTTTTTCAACCTAAGTAACTATGTAACCAGGATTTATCTATATTAGGGATCAGGACGATATTGAAATCCCCACAAATTAGGAGGGATCCTTGTTTTATTTTGCATAGCTTAGTCATGAGGTCTCTAATAAAGGTGATTTGTCCTGAGTTGGGTGCATATATAGATGTGATTGTATACACCTTATTGTTAATATTGCATATCAATATCACATATCTGCCTTCATCATCTAGAACACTATCAATAAGCTGAAACGCTATGGTGTCCGTTATTGCAATGGCTACGCCTCTCTTCTTTTTCACGGCGTGTGAGATATAAATGTGGGGGTAATTTTTGTGTTGTAATCTATGGGCGTCCCCGCAGTTTAGGTGAGTTTCTTGGACACATAATATGTCTGCTTTAAGCGCCTGGGCCTCTTTCCATACTAATGATCTTTTCAAGGGACTGTTCAGACCTTTCACATTAATACTAGAAATCAGTTAAAATAGTACAAAATCAGTATGTCACCAAATACAGGATAACAGTAAGGGAAACAAAGGGGTTAAAGTTATGAACAGTAACAACAACAGGTACAACTTCTACAATTCAGAGTCCGGTTCTACGTGAACCAATTGGATATTCGTCCCTTTCCAGTATTAATGGGGGGAGAGAATAGAAAAAAGAAACGTTATTCTCATGTCCCTCCAACCTGCCAACAAAACAAAGGGTGGCAGCAAAGTGTTCTGCATAGACAGATAAGGAGAAATATGGTTACGGGTTACTTGCTTGCTAGTTATGTCCATTCTTTGTTCAGCATCAGGGGGTCTTTTCTTTAGCGGGCAGCTGGTGTTGTCATCCACAGATGTCAGGTACCAGTCCTGGAGCAGGGTCATGGCCTCTCTGGGGAACACAAGGACGTGTGTGACTCCATTTTTTGTCACAATGAGCTTGACTGGATATCCCCATTTGTAGATGATGTTATTGTCTCGCAGGATCTTGGTTGCGGATGAGAACTCTCACCTCCTGTTAAGGGTATCCGCAGACAGGTCAGTGAACACCAGGATGTTCCGGAATCTCTCTAGAAGCTCTTGTTTGGTTGCTGCCGCTTTGGTCACTGCTTCTTTAAAGTGGTATAAGTGCAGCCTGGCGATCACGTCCCGTGGTGCGGATTTGGGGACAGACTTTGGTTTCGGGATCCGGTGCGCCCTGTCAATCAGGAGGTCCTATTGCTCAGCTGACGGTACTAGGGCTGTGAAAAAGTCTGTTAGGAATTCTTTCAATGAGTCAGTGGTTACAGTCTCAGGAATTCCTCTGAAGCGCAAATTGTTGCATATGGATCGGTCCGCGTCCGCGATTTTCAATTTTAGGGCTGTGATTTCTTCGTCCGCCTCATTATGCGCGTCTACCCGCTATTGTGTGCCATAGAGTACTCCTCCAGTTTCCCCTCAATGTGTGAGGTTCTGTCACCAATCTGTGTGATTTCTTTATGTAACACATTGAAAGCTGTGGTTATATCCTTATGGATAGCTTGTTTAAGGTCTCCCATCAGTTCTCCCATCAGGGATCTGATTGTGTCTTCAGTAATAGGGGCTGAGCTGGCACTTTTATTGGGAGAGTATGAGGAGATGACACTGGCTGTGTTTAATAACTGTGGCTCTGCAGACCCATTTCCAGCAGGAGGGAGGAGCATTGACTGCATTGTTGGTGAGCAGATCTGTGTGGCCAGGGAGCCTGCAGTTTTATCAGGGGTGATGGGCTGGTGATATAATTCAGTTTGCTACTGCTGCTGCCGACGGCCGCGTGGCGAAAGCTGCGGCCACCATCTTGGATTCGGCCGCTCACCACTTCAAACACCGGGACTCTGCTGGGTGCCTTCCCCCTCCTCCTCCCACACGTCATTTCTATTGCGCTCTGCTTCCCCGCACTGCCGCCTCACTTTATACCTCCTCCGGTCCGGTCTCTGTGCCCTGCTTTGTGCCGCTTTAAGGTTGGTGGTCAGGGAGCACGGGCCTCGCGCATCCGCTCAGCTCCACATCCGGTCACGCCCCAAAAATTAATTTTCAATAAAGTTTCAGAATGAATGTTCAATAAATGTATTTATATATTTTGTACATTTTTGGCTGCAATAAAGATTTTTCTTGTTCATCTTGCTTGTACATAATTTCATTTGTGTTTTTGTACAAAATCCATAAGCGATAGTTAAAATTAGAAATGGCTATTTAAATAAGAGCATAAGAAAACAAAATAATAAGGCTTTGAAATAATTTTTATAAACCGAAATTTAGCATATCTGTGTTATTAGGTGTACCAGTTATTTCTGTTCCCCTGCCCTTACTGAGCATTGTGCAGAATATATAATAGTAGTAATAAAAAAAAAACATAAATTTGTGCCAAATCTTTGGTGTACTCTCTTCAACTCCACCACTCCATATTTATCAAAGGTCATTTCTTAATGTTAATTTTGGTGAAATGTTTTAACCGTGTTTAAGTAGTTTGGAAAAAAATAGGAAGACCAATATGTCAAATATGATACATTAATTCTAATTTTTGCACAATATGCAACAAAGATAGGCTAGTCGTTATTATGAATATTAGTTTTAAAGTCAGCTTTGCTTTTAATTTTATTTCAGTTATCTTTGCCAAAATTATCAAACAGTCGCACAATATTTAACTCTTAGGAGACTTTTTTTGCTTCAGGCTTTCCCTCATCACTTGCAAAAAACATTGCTTATTTATTTTATTCTGTCAACAGAAACATGAGGACATCATTTATTTTGCTATATTATATATTGAAAAACAGGGAAAAAAGTGTCAAATAGTCAGTTTTTTGGCTTTGTTTTCATTACATTTGCTTTGGGGTAAGAATTACTTAGTAACGTTTTGCAATAGTTTATTTCTGTTCTAGTGATATGAACTTTTTCAAGCACATAAACAATTCATTGCAACTTCATAGGTGTACTAACATGGCAGGCTCTGTATTTCCTGCATTTCATAGGTTGTTTCCAGACATAATCTATCACCACATAAAAACTTTTATTTTTACTTTTTACTGTATTTAATAGTTCCCTTAGGGGACCAGAAGCTGTGATTATCCGATGACTTGTGCTATACATAGCAGTGTATCAACACTGCAATGTATAGCAGAAATCAAATCTCCTATGAATGCCAGCCATGGGTTGGCATTCACAGGAGAGTCAAAATAACAGGACGGGGGGGTCATCAGCAGACCCCCAGCTGTCATGTCAACATAACGTGACTAGCAATCACCCCATGGGCGCTCTGATGGACAATTAATTAATAAGAATTTTAATCTATATATTTGAACGAACTATAAATAGTGGTGCTCTTCACTCATTTAATTACATACCTTTGAGAAAGCCACACTGCAGGTGACAATATGCGTGGGGTCCTCTTTCTCCCACTGAGATTATACCAGGCAACCATTCAGTCCTATTTATTGAACTTGCTTTTTTTCTAGCCTTTCCAGGTTAGATACTTTGGGTATTGAACCAATCTAGCTCTTCCATCTTCTTCTGTTTTTGTTTTATTTTGAAGGCTTTAGGTATATTTGCCATGTTACGGTTTCTTATGCCAAATCTTTACAGTATGTTCCTTGTTTTAAACATCTCCATCTTAACCAGTGGTATTTTTGCCTTCTAGGTTTTTGGGTGTATAAATAAGTTCAAAAACACAGAACAAAGACAATACAATGTAGTTTTTATATTGCCGTACATCTGTGAATTCTCTTTGCCGGTATTTCAGCACTTTCTCACCCGAGTTCAAGGCAGAATCTGCTTGAGAAAGATGACGTGTGCATAACCTTATGCTATTTTCTGAATTTTCGTGTATTTTTTGTAATAAAAGATGATTTAGATGAGCAGACTGTAAGAAAAGCTGGAGGGCCTGAAGTAGCTGTTTAGACCATAATTTACTTATTGATTAACTTGCAACCACAGTAGAAAGAAAAATCTGTTTCCAGATCCATGAGGGTGAAACATGAAGTGTATCTCCATGTATCATAGAAAGCTTATGCATAAAAGAAAACATTGTGTTTTTTGCGTTGTAGACTCAATGTGACATTAGATTACTGAATCGTGACAATGTGCAAAGTCACACTGTCATGACTCCCTTGTATCCCCAGCTTGAGTGGGCAATCACAGGACTGCAAGTACAGAAATTTCATTCTTGCCATCACATGACCAACCAAATGTACTGGGAAAAAAGCTAAATTGTGACCATATGAGAAATGCACACTATCAAGATTCATTAATCTGCACTCACATAGATTGACTACAGAATTTTATCTACAGCCTGCAAAACTCCTTTAACGTGTGATAGGTGACAATCCCCTGAAATGCCAGTAGTGAAACAGTAAGTGGGTCATCTGCGCTGCTGATGGAGATCCAAACGAATTGTGCAGGATACAGAGTAGACTTGATGCGGTATTATTATCTACTCATTTCAAAGTCTTCAGGCACTTTCATCAGGATATAACCACATACAAAGCCTTTGTATATGGATATATCTTGATTTGAGGAGTCTGAAGAGTTTGAAACGTGTATATAATAAAACCGAAGTCTGCTTTGTATGCTGGCCCATTCCTTCGGATCTCTGGCAGCAGAGCAGATGACCCACCTACTGTTTCTCTTCTGGAATTATGCTGATATTTTAACCCATGGAACTGCAGGAGCTGATATTTTTAAGATTGATCCTTGTTGTGCGATACACAACTTTACCAGGTGAGCAGTTCCTTGCACGTGATTGTCCTTTATTATCGGATAAGATCCTATTGCACATTTTACTCCTCAGATTTTTTTACAATCCCCTGAAATGACAGAACATTGCTAAGGCTAAGAGCTGCTAAAATAATTCCAGTTTAGATGGATGATGATGCAGCTTTGTGCAGTGTCAATTTACATCTACTTACCGATGGCTGTCCACGGTATTATGCTGTATATTAATGAACAACATTAGATGAAAGGATTCATAATAACTCTGAAGATTGAGTTCTAAAAGTTAGTCTTGTAACTAAATGATATATTATCCTTATTATAAATCAGGCCTACAGAACATATAGCTCATGGGCCACAGGCTGCCTGCCAAAGTGTTTGCTATGGACCTGTCTGGCGGATGCCACCCCCTGCTTTCAATCTTTTTTCAGATGTGAATACATTTGAGCACTGTGCCACTGGGACTAGTGCAGAGGAGCTCCAACCTCCCAGCTTCTATGTGCAGCAGCATGATGAGGTCAGTATTCTGTGACCTCATCATCCTGCTGCTGGCACCTCAGTAATTAAGTGCAGAGGCAGCAGAAATGGCGCTAGAAATTGTAAATACTCCATCAAGGAGCTGAAAAGAAAATGCCTTAATATGGATGAGGGGTGTAGGGGGTTAATGTTACTGTGAGGGCAGATAATGGAGGGAAAATTGTGAAAGAGGGAACAGTTTTGTCTGTTTAGTGTACTGTGTGTACTTCCTGTTGGTGGTACTGTGTGTGTTTGTTGTCTGTTGGGGGGACTATGTGTGCTGCCTGTGGGGGTACTGAGTGTGTATTTTGGAGAGGGGTAGTGTGGGGGGGGCAATATTAAGAGGGGCAGTGTGTCTGTGTGTGGGGGATATTTTACTGAGGGGCAGTGTGGGTTATGTTACACAAGGGCATTGTGGGGAAAAAATATGGAGAGGGGCAGTGTGTGGGAGGATATTTTGTGCAGGAAGTACAGCAATTAATTATTCAGGGGTACAGTATGGGAGTATGGGAGATCATTTTATTTATGGGTCAGCATAATGATAGTTATATTTTTAAGGGCACTGTGTTGGGAAATACTGCTGAAGGCGGAGAGGATGAAAATTGCAGAGACAAGCTATGGGCATGAATTCTCATAATGGCGTCTGTACAGCATGGGGAAAAATAACATGGGAATGATTCCAATCATAGAAGATGTCATCTATAAGGTACCTTGAAATAAATGTTTATTTGTGATTTTTCCTGCGTCTCATCAGTACTCTGGTTCCTGTATGGTCCACAGTCTGATGATGAGAACATTCTGTATCTTCTTACTATTGTTAATGGCATAATAGAAGTTGAAGGTTCGTGCAATACAATTATTCATGGGTGTGACCTGACATTACAATTGACCACTTTACTAGCTTGGTGATTTGTTCATGTACTGATGATGATTATGGCACTGCATTAATGTACTGATGGTAGTTCTAGCACTGCATTCATGCACTGATGGTTGTTCTGAAGCGTTCCTGTACTGATGCTGGTTCTGACATTGCATTCCTGTACTGACAGTGGTTTTGTCGCTGCATTTATGTACTGACAGTGGTTCTGACACTTCATTCTTATATTTACAGCAGTTATGGTGCTGCATTCCTGTACTGACTGTTTCTAATGCGGCATTTATGTACAGATGGTGGCTCTGGCACTGCATTCATGTACGGACAGTGGTACTGATCTTGTACACATATAGCAATACAAAATGTACTTCTTGGTTATGTTAAAACTGAAAAATTCTCAAAACTCAAAATTTAGTGAGATTCTGCTCCAAAAACTCAGTGTAAACTAACGTATGTTCACACTTTTTTTGGGAGTAAAAAACAAGCATAATCTCTCCAAATCCTCCTCAAATACTCAAACACTTGATTTTGGCAATATATTAATGTACTGATGGTGGTTCTGTTGATGTATTCATATAAGTATTTCTTTAATTTTTTTGTGGCCCTTGGGATTGGTTGAGTATGGCAATACGGCCCTTGAACAAGTTTGGGGGAAGGTTATGATTATATCACTAGGAACATTTATTTCTATTATATTGCCGCTATGTTTAAGGATTTAAATTGTAACCTTCATTTTAATTTTTATTTCATAAACCAATAGTACACATGAAAATAAGTAACTTTGCAATATATTTTATTAGCCAAATTTGTTTCTTTCTTTGCCAGAATTGATCAGTTATTATCAAACTTCTCAGTTCTGAGGTAAAATCTGTAATCAGTGAAGACTTTCCCATTACTGAGACAGGAGATGGCAGCTGTTACTGATGAAATTGTATGTAGATAGAAGAGGGGGCGGAGATCGGCCTCTAAAATGCCGGTTATGCTTCAACACTATGCAAAAGAAAATAACTTTAATCTTGCTCTTCGTGCATATACAGTACAACATTATTGCCATTATGACGTTATAACTATACTATAGTATAATACTGCCCCCATGTGCGAGAATATAACCACTGTAATACTGCCTTTTTTGTTTACATATGAGAAAAACAGCTGCCATACTAATGGCAAAAATAGACATGTAGACCCAAAATCATGTGAAAGTTGGATAAAAACCACTGATGACATTTTTTGTACCCATAAAACAAATGTCTGAATTACGCCTAAGACTGTTCACAATGTTTCAGAATATGATTCATATAGTGTCACTATGAACAAAAATAAAATTATTATAATACAGATCTTTATGTGCACAAATATACAGTTGTGCTCAAAGGTTTACATATTCCTGTAGATTTTTGCTTTCCTGGCCTTTTTTTTAAATAATATGAATGACAACACAAAATCTTTTTTCAATTCATGGTTAGTGGTTGAGTGACGCCATTTATTGTCAAACTACTGAGTTTTCTTTTTTTAAATCATAATGACTATCAAAAACATTCAAATGACCTTTATTAAAAGTTCACATACCCTGGTGATTTTGGCCTGATAACATGCACAGAAGTTGACACAAATGGGTTTGAATGGTTAATAAAGGTTATATCCTCACCTGTGACCTGTTTGCTTGTTATCAGTGTGTGTGCATAAAAGCTGAGTGAGTTTCTGGGACCCAGACAGACTCTTGCATCTTTCATCCAGCCACTGACCTTTCTGGATTGGGAGTCATGGGGGAAAGCAAAAGAATTGTCAATGGATCTACAGGAAAAGATAGTTGAACTGTATAAAACAGGAAAGGGATCCAAAAAGATATCCAAGAAATTGATAATGCCAGTCAGCAGTGTTCAAACTGGGATTTACAAATGGGAAATCAGGGGCTCTATGTTAAAACCAAACCACGATCAGGAAGACCAACAAAGATTTAGGCTACAACTGCGAGGAGAATTGTTTGGGATGCAAATAAAAACCCACAAATAACATCAGCTGAAATATGGGACTCACTGAAAACTAGCGGTGTGGCCTTTTCAAGATGCACAATAAGGAGGCACTTGAAGAAACATGGGCTTCATGGTCGAGTCGCCAGAAGAAAGCCATTACTGCGCAAATGCCACAAAGTATCTTGCCTACATTACTCCAAACAGCACAGAACCTCCAAACTTCTGCAGCAAGGTAATTTGGAGTGCTGTCTCTAAAATCAAACTTTTTGGCCACAACCATAAACGTTACATTTGGAGAGGTGTCAACAAGGCCTATGATGACATAAACACCATTCCTACTGTAAAGCGCGGAGGTGGATCACTGATGATGTGGGGATGTGTGAGCTCCAAAGGCACAGGAAACTTGGTCGAAGTTGAAGGAAAGATGAATGCAGCACATTATCAGCAAATACTGGAGGCAAATTTGCACTCATCAGCGCGGAAGCTGCGCATGGGACATACTTGGACATTCCAGCATGACAACAACCCAAAACACAAGGCCAAGTTGACCTGTCATTGGCTACAGCAGAACAAAGTGAAGGTTTTGGAGCAGCCATCTCAGTCTCCTGACCTCAATATCATTGAACCACTCTGGGGAGAACTCAAACACCCAATTCATGCAAGAAAACGCAAGAATTTACAGGAACTGGAGGCTTTTTGTCAAGAAGAATGGGCAGCTTTAACATCTGAGAAAATAAAGTGCCTCGTCCCCAACTACCAAAAAAGACTTCAAGCTGTCATTGATGTTAGAGGGGGCAATACACGGTATTAAGAACTGGGGAATGTGAACTTTTGATCAGGGTCCTTTGAATGTTTTTGGTTGTCATTATGGTTTAAAAAGAGAAAACTCAGTAGATTGACAATAAATGGATTCACCCAACCACTAACCATGAGTGGAAAAAAAGTTTGTGTTATCATTCATATTCTCTGAAAAAAGGCCAAGAAAACAACAAAATCTGCCAGGGTGTGTAAACTTTTGAGCACAACTGTAACTATTGTAATAAAGCCTTGTATGCATAAAAATAAAACTGCCAATAGTAAGTATATGAGTCTTAAGCCACGTGATACTTTGAGTATTTGGTGAGTTTCTTACCTCAGTATATGTAGCCAAAATCAGGAGTGGTGCAAACAGAGGAAAAGTATAATAGAAACACGGGAACAACTTCTACATTTTTTACCCACTCCGGTTTAGACTTACAAATACTGAGGTAAAAAACTCATCAAATAATCAAGGTGTGCACGTGGCCTTTGGGTCCCAAGGTACTTTCCTTTGATTAATCAAAATACTGAAATGACCTTTCTTCTGATTAGTGAGAGAAGTTTGCATTTGCACAGCTCTTGCTTTCTTTTCCCAACAAGGATCTATTTCAGGGATGTCAAACTCAAATATACAAAGGGCCATAATTAAAAACTTTGACAAAGTTATGGGCCCGACCTAGTCGCAAGCCCCACATAGTCCTCCATACAGATAAATGGACCCTGCATAGTCCTCCATGCAGAATAATGGGCCACACACAGGCCTCCATACAGAATAATATGCCCCACATAGCCCTCCATACAGAATAATGGGACCCATATAGCTCTCCATAGAGAATAATGGGCCCCATTTAGCTCTCCATACAGGATAATGAGCCCCACATAGTTCTCCATATAGTATTATGGGCAGCACATTTCCTTCCATACAGAATAATATGCCCCACATAGTCCACCGTATACAAAAATGGTCCTTACATACTCCTTCATACAGAATATAGGGATCCAGATAGTCCTCCATACAGAATAATGGGCCCCACATAGTTCTCAATACAAAATAATGGACCCCACATAGTTCTCCATATAGTAAAATAGACTCCACAAAGTCCTTCATACAGAATAATGGTCCCCGCATAGCCTTCCATACAGAATAACCAGCCCCACATAGCCCTTCATATAGATAAATGAGCCTTACTGTCACGGCCGGGCGGTCGGGCAGACCCAGGAGGTGGATCCACTGGACCGAACTCTAAGATGGAGGTAGGGAGTCCGGCAGCTGAAGCACTGAAGGGCAGCAGGATAGTCCGTGCAAGTGAAGACAGCGGAGGAGTCCCTGGGACCACGGAGTCACAGAAGGTAGTCTTGGTGACGTAGCTCAGGTTCGGAGGCCGAGATGATATCAGGCGGAGTCCGGAACCTCTGGAGCAAGATGACGGGTCACCGCAGGGATCCGAGATGGCAGGTGCTGTCGGATGGCAGACGGACAGCGTGCGGGGTTCGGGATACGGCAGACTGGATGGCGAGGCAGGTACGGCTCTACAAAGAGAGATAGGTGAGTACAGGCACATAAACACCAGGAGACCTGACTCCTAGCTCAGGGAACACGAAGATCAGGCCCCGCCCCCTTGGACAAGAACCCCCTTTATACCCTGAACCTGACTAACCTCATTTCCTGTTACTGGACGCTGGCCCTTTAAGAAAGGGTCAGTGACCGCGCGCGTGCCCTAATGCGCATGCGCGCGGCCCGGGTGCCAGAAGCCAGGGAAGGAGGCTGCGAGGAGGACGCAGGAGAGCCGGCCAGGGCCTGGGAAGATGTCGGACGCCGGGATCGGCGACCAGAGGACCTATGGAGGACGGGCACCGGAGGCTGGGACGAGGGGAGCGTGGCAGGTGAGCCGGGGAGCGGAGCTGAGGACCCGGGGAGGGGAGCCGAGGACCCGGGGAGCGTGACAGTACCCCCCCCCCACGCCCCCCTCCCCGCAACCGGGACATGAAGGCACGGATAAGAGGAGTGCCTACGTTCTCCCTGGGCTCCCAGGACCTATCCTCAGGACCATACCCTGCCCAGTCCACCAGGAAGAACTGCCGACCTCGTACGGTCTTCATGGCCACGATATCCCTTACCGCATAGATGTCATCATCGGCAATAGGTGGAGGAGCTGGACTGGCAGCAGCGGAGAAGGGACCAAGGACCACCGGCTTGAGCAGGGAGACGTGGAACGAGTTGGGTATCTTCATCGTGGCCGGGAGCTGCAGCTTGTAGGAGACCTCATTGATCCTGGTGAGGACTTTAAACGGCCCAATGTAGCGAGGACCCAGCTTGTATGAAGGTATCTTCAGGCGGACGTACTGGGAAGAAAGCCAGACGAGGTCTCCAGGAGAGAAACACGGAGGATCCAGGCGTTTCTTGTCTGCGTGTCTCTTCATCCGCAGGGAAGCACGTCCTAGAGACACCTTGACAGAGTCCCAAATGGTGGCAAAGTCACGGGCTACTGTATCTGCAGCAGGGACATCCGAAGAGGGGGATACAGGCAATGGGATGGAAGGCTGAAGTCCGTAAACAACATGGAAGGGAGAGCTGGAGGACGACTCACTGATGTGGTGGTTGTGGGAGAATTCAGCCCAAGGTAGAAGAGCGGACCAGTCGTCGTGATGGGCGTTAACATAGTGACGTAGAAATGAGGTCAAGATTTGATTGACCCTCTCTACTTGGCCATTAGACTGAGGATGGTATGCAGATGAAAAGTCCAGAGTCACTCCCAGATGGTTACAGAGAGCCCTCCAGAAGCGGGAGGTGAACTGAGTTCCTCTGTCTGATACGATGTGTAATGGAAAGCCATGCAAGCGGAAGATGTGTTGTATAAAAGCGTCCGCGAGTTCCTGAGCAGAGGGCAGTCCAGCCATAGGAACGAAATGGGCCATTTTTGAGAACCGGTCCACCACGACCCATATGACTGTGTGCCCGGATGACAATGGCAAGTCCGTAATAAAGTCCATTGCTATGTGTTGCCACGGAATCGAAGGTATCGGCAGAGGCAGAAGGCGGCCATGTGGGAGGTGTTTGGGCGTCTTGTTTCTGGCACAAGAGGAGCAGGCAGAGACAAAGGCGGCGACGTCCGTGCGAAGAGATGGCCACCAGTAATGGCGTACAATCGCACCCCATGTTCTCTTCTGGCCTGCATGGCCGGCTGTTTTTGAGGTATGACCCCAGTGTAAGACCGTTAGCCTGTCGGTCTCCGAGACATAGGTCTTCCCAGGTGGTATCTGGGCCAGAGTGACAGGAGCCACCGGAACAATCTTGCTAGGAGAGATGATAGGCTGGATAGTCTCTTCCTCCTGTTCCATGGGCATGAGAGACCTAGACAAGGCATCAGCGCGTACATTCTTGTCCGCTGGTCGGAAGTGGAGCTGGAAGTCAAACCTGGCAAAGAATAAGGACCACCTGGCTTGCCGTGGGTTCAGTCGCTGAGCGGACCGCAGGTATTCCAGGTTTTTGTGGTCCGTGTAGATAATCACGGGGTACACTGCTCCTTCCAGGAGGTAGCGCCACTCCTCCAGAGCCAGTTTGACCGCCAGTAGTTCTCGGTCACCGATGGTGTAATTACGTTCGGGTGCTGAGAAGCTCTTAGAGAAGAAACCGCAGGTCACCATCTTCCCGGAGGAGGATTTTTGCATGAGCACTGCTCCGGCTCCTGAGGAGGAGGCATCCACCTCCAAGGTGAACTGGCGGTTTAACTCCGGTCGGTGGAGTACAGGGGCGGAGGCGAATGCTCGCTTCAAAGAACAAAATGCGGCGTCTGCCGCAGGTGACCAGTCCTTAGGATTAGCCTCCTTTTTGGTCAAAGCGGAGAGAGGAGCGGTCAAGGCAGAGAAGTGCGGGATAAACTGGCGGTAGTAGTTGGCGAATCCCAGGAAGCGTTGGATTGCCTTCAGTCCAGAAGGCGGAGGCCAGTTGATGATGGCGGAGACCTTCTTGGGGTCCATCTGCAGTCCAGTATCAGAGATGATGTACCCCAGAAAGGGGAGGGAAGACTGCTCAAAGACACACTTCTCATACTTTGCGTACAGGCGATTCTCTCTCAGTCTTTGTAAGACCAGCTGTACGTTTTCTCTGTGGGTTTGGAGGTCCGGAGAGAAGACAAGGATGTCATCTAGATAAACAACCACACAGATGTAGAGAAGGTCCCGAAACACGTCGTTCACCAGTTCTTGGAAGACGGCAGGAGCGTTACACAGACCGAAGGGCATCACGCAGTACTCATAATGTCCATCGCGCGTATTAAACGCGGTTTTCCATTCGTCACCAGAGCGGATGCGTACCAGATTGTAAGCACCCCGAAGATCCAGCTTGGTGAACACACGAGCTCCTCTAAGCCGGTCAAATAATTCGGGAATGAGCGGCAAGGGGTATTTGTTTTTCACGGTGATTTGATTGAGACCCCGGTAGTCTATGCATGGGCGTAAGTCTCCCTCTTTCTTCTTGACAAAGAAGAAACCTGCTCCAGCAGGAGAGGAGGATCTCCGAATGAACCCTCTTGCTAGGCTCTCTGAGATGTAATCTGACATGGCCCTGGTTTCGGCTGGAGATAAAGGATATATCCGTCCTCTAGGTGGGGTTGTCCCTGGAAGCAGGTCAATGGCACAATCGTATGGACGATGTGGCGGCAGTACCTCGGATTCCTTTTTGTCAAAGACATCGGCAAAGGACCAATAGGCCGAAGGCAGCCCCGTTAGGGTCTCAGGAACCGGAGGTCGTCGGAGGGGTGGTATGGACTTTAGGCACCTCTCATGACACGAAGAGCCCCAACGGGTGACTTCGCCAGTACCCCAGCTAACCGATGGTTCATGTGTCCGCAACCATGGGAGTCCCAACAGGATCTGGTGGGACATGTGTGGGAGAACGTAGAGAGCGATGTTCTCGGTGTGAAGAGCACCGATGCGTAGTTCGACAGGCCTGGTGATCAAGGAGATGGTATCAGAGAGAGGCCTCCCATCCACCGAGGCAATCACTAGGGGTTTGTCGAGTGGCATGACAGGCACCCGGTACTTGTCCACCGTGGCCTGCTGGATGAAATTGCCTGCTGCCCCGGAATCGAGGTAGGCATCAGCCGTGAACCGCGTCTCTCCCGTGGTCACTTGCACTGTCCATGTAACTGGGTCAGAGAGGGTCCCAGCACCTAGGGTGGCCTCTCCTACCAACCCTAGGCTTTGGAGTTTCCCGGCCTCTCTGGACAGGAGCGTAGCAGGTGGGTGTCCTCACCACAGTAAAAGCAGAGGCCCTGGGCGAGCCGCTCTGCTCGACGTCGTTCAGACTGCCGCACTCGGTCGATCTGCATGGGCTCGTGGACTGGAATCCCAGCTGTTGATGACTGAGGAACGGAGGACTTCTGCGGAGGAGGAGAATGCCGTACCGGGCGTCTCTCCCGAGATAGCTCTTTGGAGCGCTCCTGAAAACGTATGTCCACACGAGTTGCTAGGGCGATCAGTGCATCTAGGGTGGAGGGCACGTCCCGACCCGCCAACTCATCCTTGATGCGACTCGAGAGTCCTTCCCAGAAGGCGGCTGTTAGGGCCTCATTATTCCACCCGAGTTCTGAAGCCAAAGTGCGGAAACGGATGGCGTATTGACCCACCGTCAGTGTCCCTTGACGTAGGCGGAGGAGTGATGAAGCAGAGGCAGAGGCGCGTCCTGGCTCGTCAAAGGTACTGCGGAAGGCCTGTAGGAACTGTTGAAGATCCTTGGTCATGGGGTCCTCCTTCTCCCACAAGGGGTTCATCCACGCCAGCGCCTCGCCCTCTAGGTGGGACATTATAAAGGCGACCTTGGCTTGGTCGGAGGCGAACAGATGTGGCAGCTGCGTGAAGTGAAGGGAACATTGGTTTATGAAGCCCCTGCAGGTCTTGGGATCTCCAGCATACCGAGGAGGTGACGCCAAACGGAGTCGGGAAGCATCTGAAGAGGCTGCCACTGGTACGGGAGCCATGGCTTGCCTGGCGGGGGACCTGGGTGCCGCAGGCGTCATTGATGCTTGTAATGTGTACAGGCGGGTGTCCACGGAGGTCATGAATTGCAGCATGCGGGTCTGGACTTCACGCTGGCGTTGGAGTTCCTCTTGCAGGGCCATTAGTGCAGCAGCGGGATCCATGGCCTGATCTTACTGTCACGGCCGGGCGGTCGGGCAGACCCAGGAGGTGGATCCACTGGACCGAACTCTAAGATGGAGGTAGGGAGTCCGGCAGCTGAAGCACTGAAGGGCAGCAGGATAGTCCGTGCAAGTGAAGACAGCGGAGGAGTCCCTGGGACCACGGAGTCACAGAAGGTAGTCTTGGTGACGTAGCTCAGGTTCGGAGGCCGAGATGATATCAGGCGGAGTCCGGAACCTCTGGAGCAAGATGACGGGTCACCGCAGGGATCCGAGATGGCAGGTGCTGTCGGATGGCAGACGGACAGCGTGCGGGGTTCGGGATACGGCAGACTGGATGGCGAGGCAGGTACGGCTCTACAAAGAGAGATAGGTGAGTACAGGCACATAAACACCAGGAGACCTGACTCCTAGCTCAGGGAACACGAAGATCAGGCCCCGCCCCCTTGGACAAGAACCCCCTTTATACCCTGAACCTGACTAACCTCATTTCCTGTTACTGGACGCTGGCCCTTTAAGAAAGGGTCAGTGACCGCGCGCGTGCTCTAATGCGCATGCGCGCGGCCCGGGTGCCAGAAGCCAGGGAAGGAGGCTGCGAGGAGGACGCAGGAGAGCCGGCCAGGGCCTGGGAAGATGTCGGACGCCGGGATCGGCGACCAGAGGACCTATGGAGGACGGGCACCGGAGGCTGGGACGAGGGGAGCGTGGCAGGTGAGCCGGGGAGCGGAGCTGAGGACCCGGGGAGGGGAGCCGAGGACCCGGGGAGCGTGACACTTACATACTCCTTTATACAGAATATAGGGACCCACATAGCCCTCCATATAGTATTATGGACCCCACATAGTCCTCCATATAGTATTGTGGGCCCTATATAGTCCTCCATATAGTAATATGGACCCCATATAATTTTCCATATAGTATTATGGACCCCATATAGTCATCCATATAGTATTATGGGCCCTATATAGTCCTTCATATAATATTATGGGCCCCTCATAGCCCTCCAGTTAGTATTATGGGATCCACATTAAAAAATAAATAATTACCTCACCTCTTTCCCTGCTGCTCCAGTCTTAGCAGCAAGCGCTCTACAGCTCTTCTCTGCTTAGCACAGCAGGACAAAAATATTGACACTCTCTTTTAAGTCCTCCTGCCCAGGAGATGTGGTATGACCATGTCTCTGTACAGTCAAAAGAAAAAGGTTTTGGTACCGTCTTATCCAGTTGAAAAATGATTGATTGCTCTCAGTGAGAGAAACAAAATTATAATTTTGTAGTTGTGATACCTTTTAATGGCTAACTAAAATAAAATAAAACGATGTTACAAAGCAAACTTTCGAGACATCTCAGGTCCCTTCATCAGGCATGGTAGGACAAAATACCTGAAGAAACACAAATATATACACAAATAGAGCAGAGGCCGCAAAATAAAAGGATATTTAAATAAACAAACACTGAGTTTAGATAGTGAATCCTTAATTAGCTTTGATTAGTGGTGTGAAAGTTTTATTGTCCCAATATCCATGTAGGATCAGAGGCCTTGTGCCCTCAGTCTCTGGAGCAAACTCCTCAGATTTTGCAGATTTTGTAGTGGGTCATAAATCCTCCTGACAGATTAAGTCCTGTGTGAACAGAGACAAACCTTGTAATGAATTTTTATTCCCTTACCCTTCGATGATTTTGTGATCTGAAGTTTCCTTTTAATTTGATGACTTTCATGTGGTTTATGTTGTGTCCTGAAACACAGAAATGTTTGGCCACAGGTAAATGTGTATTTTAGTCTGTAATTGTGTGGTGGTGAGATCTCATTCTTACTTTTAAAGGGTGCTTCACACGCTGCGATGACGAGCACGATCGCACCCGCCCCCGTCGTTCGTGCGACATTTTGTGATCGCTGCCGTAGCGAACGTTATCGCTACGGCTGCGTCACACGCACATACCTTGTCAGCGACGTCGCTGTGACTGCCGAACAATCCCTCCCTCATGGGGGAGGTGCGTTCGCATCATAGCGACATCACTGCAGCGTCACTAAGCGGCTGGGTAATAGAAGCGGAGGGGCGGAGATGAGCGGGACATAACATCCCGCCAACCTCCTTCCTTCCGCATTGCTGGTGGACGCAGGTAAGGAGATGTTCCTCGTTCCTGTGGTGTCACACACAGCGATGTGTGCTGCCGCAGGAACAACAAACTACATCGTACCTGTGGCAGCAGCGATATTAAGGAAAGGAGCGACATGTCAATGATCACCATTTTTGAACGATTTTGTGATCGTTGCTCCTTGGTGTCACACGCTGCGATGTTGCTACCGGCGCTGGATGTGCGTCACTAACGAGTAACGACGTGACCCCGACGATATATCGGTAGCCATGTCACAGCGTGTAAAGCACCCTTTAGTCTCTGTCCTGTTTCTCCAACATAGAGACACCCAATAGGACATATAGTGCACAGGATTAAGTACACCACGTTGGAAGAGGAGCATGTGAATGTCCCAGGAATCTTAGTCCTGCTGTGTGTTAGGGATCTGTATCCGGTCTTTGGTCTCTACATGAGAACAGGTTTTGCAGCTCTTTAAATTGTAAAGATAAGTTCCTCTTGGTGTGTCTGAGGGCACTGAGCTTCGGATCATGATGCTCTTTAAATTAGCAGGTTATCTATAGCATAGCAATGGGGGATCTTTGAATATTGTTTTTAACCAGTTATCCTTGTGTAGAATGTGGTGAAGTTTCTTGGCCGTCTTTCTCAGTACCTCAAGCTGTGGGTTGTAGGTCACCACCAGAGGTACTCGACTATTTCCCACTTTTTGTTTGTATTGAAGAAGTTCATTTCTAGGGGTCCTTCTGGCTCTAATGATCTGATCACAAGGACCTGCTGGTGCTTTGTCGCTGCAGCAGTAGTTAGTGCACAGTCCGCACTATAAGGTTTAGATTAGGGACCCACTCAGAGGTTCACCGTGACGAGGCAGTGGGCTTAAGGCTATGTGCCCACGTTGCGTATTTGCATGCAGTTACGCTGCGTATTGCACTGCAGCGTAACTGCATGCATCCTGCGTCCCCTGCACAATCTATGAAGATTGTGCATAATCCATGCCCATGTGGCGTTTTAGAACGAAGCGATTTGCATACTGCCAAATCGCTGCGTTCTAAAAAGCAACATGTCACTTCTTTCGTGCGCTCTGCATGCTGTCTCCATTCTGTCTATAGGGAGAGGCAGCATCCAGAGCGCACAAATTCTGCAGTCACCGAAGTTTCAGAACGGAGCTTTTCAGCTGCGCTCTGAAGCGGACATGCAGTGACGTTACGCTGCTGTGCAGAGCGCACACACGTGGGCACATAGCCTAATACAGTCTGATCAGAATGGTAACAAAGAACCTCATGTTCTTTTATTTAATTTTTGCCTAACGGCTTTAGATCATTGTATTATTTGAGATGTGCAATCCATGTCTTTTTTTCTTTTTAGTGTGATAAGATTATTTCAGTACAGGAACATTATTTTAAACACATCCAATTATGGAAATTATTAATATTACAAAATCTATTGTTTAAAATCAACTGTTAGTGGGAAAACCATTTTTTAGTGCATGATATACGTTGTTTTGTCACTTCCAATTCCTTACACAACCAGAGAACTGCTATAATGCTGTTTGTATGTAAGAATACATCCGCTATAACACTGCCCATACATACAAGAACATAATATAATACTGCTCCTCATTAGCAAGAATATAACTACTAGAATATTGCCCCCTATTTGTAAGTATACTGTCTGCTATGTACAACAATGTGTTGATTATATTTGTAGCTTTTCTGTGGGTTGGAATGAATTCTAATTATATCCGTTTTTTCAATCCTCTGTGACTTCGGGTTGTTGTTTTCCTCCTTGCCCTGAGCTGACTCTATGACTCCTGATGTCATTAGCTGCTGGAGATGACTAGAGATATATTGTATATGGTCTGCAGCCTTGTATTACGATGACAAGTCTTTTTCCTCACTTGTACTCTGCTCTTTATCCGATCATTTCTCCTCCGACGTACCATCTGTAACTTTTCTTTCCAGATGGTATAAATGTTTATTCTGCAGGATCTAAGGTCATGATCTGCATACGTCCTAGCCTTATTTCTGCTTGCTTAACCTACGTTTTGGCTACCAATACCACCCGTCTTATATAGCAAAGTGAGACATAGGTAATCTTTTCCATGGACATATTGATCTCCATGATCCATATTATCTTACTGTGGTTAAATTGAAGGTTAGTAACTTTATGAAGTTAGCAAAGCTACAGTGCCTTAAAAAAGTATGTTTACCTCTTGAACGTTTCCACATTTTTTCACTTATTAGGATATTATGTGGTATACCAACACAAATAGCAAGTACTTGTGAAGTTTAAAAGAAATGATATATGTTTTTTTAAATATTTACAATATATAATTCTGAAAATTGTATGTATTCAGGCCCCTCTAGTCTGATACCAAATGCCTCCTGAAGTCACCTAATTAGTCAATTGAGTCCACCTGTGTGTAACTTATTCTCCGTATAACTACAGCTGTTGGATTTAGAGGTTTGTTTGAAAACATTAGGGACCATACTGCACCATGAAAACCAAGGAACACACTAGACAGGCCAGCGATAAAGTTATGGATAAGAGTAAAACAGGGTTAGGTTACAATAATAATGATAGACCAACTGTGAGCATTTCAAAGAGCCCTGTAAAAATCCATCATCCAAAAATGGAAGGAGTTTGGCAGAAGTGCAAACCTACCAAGACATGTCTGTCTGTTACGGAAATATGTTAATATTTCTAATACGAAATTAGGACCAAAGTCTTCTAAATTAAAAGCAAAATTATTTATTTCCTTGCTAGCAAGGAATCTATATAGGCAACAGTTGCTTCAAAGTGTATTATTTACTCAATGTCCCATACATTCCTGCCAAAACATCTTTAACCTTTTTTCATAGTTTCATAGTTTTTAAGGTTGAAGGGAGACTAAAGCGGGCTTTACACGCTACGACATCGCTCAAGTGATCTTGTTGGGGTCACGGAATTTGTGACGCACATCCGGTCGATTTAGCAATGCCGTTGCGTGTGACACCTATGAGCGATTTTGCATCGTCGCAAAAACGTGCAAAATCGCTCATCGGTGACATGGGGGTCCATTCTCAAATATCGTTACTGCAGCAGTAAGGAAGTTGTTCCTCGTTCCTGCGGCAGCACACATCACTCCATGTGACACCGCAGGAACGAGGAAGCTCTCCTTACCTGCCTCCCGGCCACAATGCGGAAGGAAGGAGGTGGGCGGGATGTTCGTCCCGCTCATCTCCGCCCCTCCGCTTCTATTGGGCGGGGGTTCAGTGACGCTGCAGTGATGTCGCTGTGATGCTGAACGAACCACCCCCTTAGAAAGGAGGCGGTTTGCCAGTCACAGCGATGTCGCAGGGAAGGTAAGTCCGTGTGACAGGTCTGGGCAATGTTGTGTGACACGGGCAGAGATTTGCCCGTGTCGCACAACCGATGGGGGCGGGTACACACGCTGACGATATCGGTACCGATATCGCAGTGTGTACAGCGGCCTTAAGTCTATCTAGTTCAACCCATAGCCTAACATGTTGATCCAGAGGAAGGCAAAAAAAAACCAATGTGTCAAACAAGTTCCAATGGGACAACATCATGCGGCAGAGAGTTCCATAGTCTCACTGCTCGTACAGTGAAGAATCATCGTCTGTGATTATGATTAAATCTTCTTTCCTCAACACGTAGTGGATGCCCCCGTGTTCCAGTCGCAGGCCTAGGTGTGAAAAGATCTTTGGAAAGGTCTCTGTACTGTCCCCTCATATATTTATACATTGTTATTAGATCCCCCCTAAGCCTTCGTTTTTCCAAACTAAATAACCCCAAGTTTAATAACCTGTCTTGGTATTGCAGCCCACCCATTCCTCTAATAATCTTGGTCGCTCTTCTCTGCACCCTCTCCAGTTCAGCTATGTCCTTCTTATATATCGATGACCAGAATTGTACACAGTATTCTAAGTGCGGTCACACTAGTGACTTGTACAGAGGTAGAACTATATTTTTTTCATGAACACTTAAGGCTGCTTTACATGGTACGACCGATTGTGCAATTTCATAATTGATCGTACCCGCCCCCATCATTTTTGCGTCACGGGCAAATCGCTGCCCGTGGCGCACAAAGTCGGTAACCTCCGTCACACATACTTACCTCTCGTGCGACCTCGCTGTGGGCGGCGAACGTCCACTTCCTGGAGTGGGAGGGACGTTCGGCATCACAGCAACGTCACACGGCCGCCGGCCAATAGAAGCGGAGGGGCGGAGATGAGCAGGATGTAAACATCCCGCCCACCTCCTTCCTTCCACATAGAGCCGGCAGCTGACGTGGGAGGCAGGTATGCGATGTTAATCGCTCCTGTTGTGTCACACGGAGCGACGTGTGATGCCACGGGAACGATGAACAACCATCGCCCGATTTCAGGACCGATATTATGGAGCCTAGCGACCAGTACACGACTCACGATTTGTGAGCGATACTACATCGCTAGGAGGTGTCACACAGGCCGGCATCGCCAGCGATGCCGGATGTGCGTCACAAAAACCGTGACCCCGACGATCTATCGCACGATAGATTGTCTGGTGTAAAGCAGCCTTTATACCTCTTTTAATACATCCCATTATTTTATTAGCCCTGGCAGCAGTTGCCTGACACTGTCCACTAAAGTTAAGTTTACTATCCACCCATACACCCAAGTCTTTTTCTGTGTCTGTTTTACCCAGTGTTCTACAATTACGTACATAATTATACATTTTATTTTCTCTACCCAAGTGCATGACCTTACATTTATCTACATTAAACTTCAACTGGCACTTCTCAGCCCAATCCTCCAATTTACATAAATCTCCCTGTAATATAAAATGTTCCTCCTCTGTATTGATTACCCTGCAGAGTTTAGTATCATCTGCAAATATTGAAATTCTACTCCGCATGCCCCAACAAGGTCATTAATAAATATGTTGAAAAGAAGCGGGCCCAATACTGACCCCTGTGATACCTCACTATGAACTGAGACCCAGTTCGAGTACGTACCATTAATAACCACCCTTTGTTTCCTATCACTGAGCCAGTTTTTAACCCAGTTACACATATTTTACCCTATCCCCATTATTCTCATTTTATGTACCAACCTTTTGTGTGGCACCGTATCAAAAGCTTTTGAAAAGTCCATATACACAACATCCACTGCATTTACCTCGGCCAGGCTTGAACTTACCTCTTCATAGAAGCTGATCAAATTAGTTTGACAGGATCGATCCCTCATAAACCCATGTTGATACTCTGTAATAAGGTTATTTTTCTTGAGATACTCCAGTATAGCATCTCTCAAGAAACCCCAAGAATTTTACCAACCGTAGAGGTTAAACTTACCGGCCTATAATTTCCAGGCTCAGTTTTTGTCCCCTTTTTGAATATTGGCACCACATTTGCTATGCACCAGTCCTGCGGTACCGACCCTTTTATTAAGGAATCTGTGAAGATTAAAAATAATGGTCTATCTATCACAGAACTCAATTCCTGTAGTACTCGGGGGTGTATGCCATCCGGGCCCAGAGATTTGTCAACCTTAGTGATTTCGAGGCGGCGGCGTACTTCCTGTTGGGTTAAGCAGGTAATATTCAAGGGTGAATTTATGGTATCACTGGTCTTGTCATCTGCCATGGCATTTTCTTGTATAAAAACCTTAGAAAAAAAGTGATTCAGCAGGTTGGATTTACCCTCATCCCTCTCCACCATTTCACCAAGACTAATTTTAAGGGGGCCAACACTATCGCTTTTCAGTTTTTTACTGTTTATGTAGTTACAGAATATTTTAGGATTATTTTTACTTTCTCTCGCAATGAGTCTCTCTGTCTCAAACTTAGATAACTTAATTTGCTTTTTAAATATTTTATTTAATTTTCTATAATTATATAATGCCTCATCACTACCTACCCTCTTTAATTCTTTTAAGGCTTTCTGTTTTTCTTTTATTGCTTCCCTAACAGCTCTATTTAGCCATAGGGGTTTCCTCCTATTTCTAGCATGTTTGTTCCCATAGGGTATATTTTCTGCACAAGCCCTATTCAGGATGCTCATAAAAGTCTCCCATTTGCTTTGTGTACTTTTATTACTTAGTACATCATCCCAGTTTATTGCACTAAGATCATCTCTCAACTGTTAAAAATTTGCTTTCCTGAAGTTTAGTGTCCTTGTAGCCCCTCTACTATACATCTTACTAAAGAATACATGAAAACTTATTATTTTGGGATCACTATTCCCCAAGTAACCCCCAACTTGTATATTTGATATGCGGTCTGGCCTATTGCTTAGTACAAGGTCTAGTAGTGCTCCCCCTCTTGTGGGGTCCTGTACCATTTGTGAAAGGTAATTATCTTTCATTGTTATCAAAAATCTATTTCCTTTGCTGGAACTGCAAGTTTCTGTTACCCAATTTATATCAGGATAGTTAAAGTCCCCCATAATAATTACCTCTCCGAGACTTGCTGCTTTATCAATTTGCTTTATGAGGAGATTCTCTACCTCTTCCATAATATTCGACGTCTTATAACACACCCCTATCAGTATTTTATTCTTCATTCTCCCTCCCCTCATCTTCACCCATAGGGACTCTACATTCTCAGTACCCTCACATATGTTGTCACGCAGGATGGGTTTTAAGGATGATTTTACATATAGACATATATTTTATTATATATTGTAAAACCATTTTTCCATAACTGTGGAGAAACATAGCAAAAATGTCTTACCTAATAAAAAAAGGGGACAGAGAGAGTAAGCAGCTCACTTTGTGTAGTCGTGTCACACACAACCAGTTTAGAAGCAAAAACTGCTGCCGCAAGATCCACAATCCCTAAGGGTACGTGCACACACTACGTTTTTTTGACGCTGCGTTTTTGTGCGCTTTTGGCCGCTAAAAACGCACAAAAATGCACCTGCGTCGAAAAAACGCGGCAAAAAACGCACGCGTTTTGCCGCGATTTGGTGCGTTTTTTTGCTGCGTTTTGCTGCGTTTTTGCTCACTGCATCCTTATGCGTTTTTTATCAGTGAACAAAAAAAAAAAGGTCTGATGTCATTTCCTTCTTCAATGTGTTCTTCATTCTCCACTAGTGTATGCAGAAGAGCAGACAGCTGCAGAACTACAAGGCTCAGCATCCTCCATCCAATAGTGTATGCAGGAGAGCAGACAGCAGCTGTCGAACTACAAGGCTCAGCATCCTCCTTCCAGGACTGTATGCAGGATTTCTTTGCCCCCCCAAACAAAAAAAATGACGTGGGCTTCGCCATATTTTTGTATGCTAGCCGGGTACAGCAGGCAGGTACGGGCTGCCCCCAACCCCCAGCTGCCTATTTGTACCCGGCTGGGAACCAAAAATATAGGGAAGCCCTTTTTTTTTAAATTATTTCATGAATTTCATGAAATAATTTAAAAAAAAAATGACGTAGGCTTCGCCCAATTTTTGAGTCCAGCCGGGTACAACTAGGCAGCTGGGGATTGGAATCCACAGTGCAGGGTGCCCATGCTTTCTGGGCACCCCCGCTGTGAATTGCAGTCCCGCAGCCACCCCAGAAAATGGCGCTTTCATAGAAGCGCCATCTTCTGGCGCTGTATCCAACTCTTCCAGCTGCCCTGAAGCCGGGTGGCTAGCTAGGTAATAATGGAGTTAGGGCTAGCTGTATATTATCAGCTAGCCCTAAGCCCGAAATTCATGGTGTCATGCCAATATTAGACATGGCCACCATGAATTTCTAGTAAAGATAAAAAAAAAGCACAACACACAGAAAAATATTTTTATTAGAAATAAAACACAACACAATTAGTGACTCCATCTTTATTGAAATAAAGAACCCCCCTCCGCAGTAATCCTGGGTCAGGGTCCCGCGCCGTCCAATCCGGATCCAATATCATCTGATCGGTTTGCTGGAAGGCAAAGCGATCAGATGATGTGTCAGGTTCAAGTGCCTCAATCACATCACACATCAGCTGATTGTATAAAAGCCGATTATACAATCAGCAGATGCATCGGTGCAAAAAAAAAAAAAAAAAAAATAATACTCACTTATGTGCTGATTACTGGCAGCTCCTGCAGCGATGGGGCAGGAGTCTGATCCCCTCCGATCGCTGCAGCAGCTGCCGGTAATCAGGGATGAAGTCTCCTGATGCATCCGCTGATACCGGCCGGGCGCCCGCATCACCGCGATACTTACGATCACCTGATGCGTCAGGTGACTGCATCAGGTGATCCATCGCCAGGTCCTGCATCCTGCAGGCATACGCACCCGGGGAGACTGCACACAGCCAGAGCGGCGGGACCGGGAGGAGATGGGAGCGAGCATGGCACCGGGAGGCTGCAGACAGGTGAGTATAACTTTTTTTTTTTTTTTCTACTGTTAACTTTTGTTTTCGCAGTCGCTTCCACCTCCCGCCCAGACATGGCGCCGCACGGCAGCATACATGCACAGGACGGGAGATGGAAGCGGCGGTGACGGTACCGGGAGGATTCACGCTTCTGTATATACTGACAGAAGGAATCCTCTTCCTGTACACGTCACTTTACTACCCACCTCCTGCGTTTATAGCTGAGTTTTTGTTCTTAGAAACGCACCAAAACGCAGCTATTTGCGTTTCTCATTGCGTCTTTCAACATCCCATTGAACTCAATGGATGAAAAGCGCAGTGAAAAACGCGGGAATAATTGACATGCTGCGCTTTTGTGGTCACCACAAAAACGCAGCTGAAAAAAAACGCTGTGTGGGGACAGCAAAAATGAAAACTCATAGACTTTGCTGGGGAAGCAAAGTCATGCAGTTTTGAGGCCAAAAACGCACCCGAAAAACGCGCAAAAATGCCGAGAAAAACGCACTGTGTGCACATAGCCTAAGGCTGGAGGTAACAGATAGAAGGTGGAGAATTGTGGAACAATCTGCTCTGCTGTGGATAAACTGAAGATCCAGTCCATGAAGTGGATGAAAAGGTGCTTTATTTATTCATTTCGGAGTGAAACCCCACTCCTTCATCAGAACGGGAAACGAATACCAAAAAAGCATTTTTCTAACACCGTCCACCAAAACTGATATCCCAAGAGAGGAGAGCAGTAATTAGAGAAGCAGCAAAAAAAACCAAAAACATAATTACTCTGGAGGTGCTACACATATCCACAGCTCAGGTGGTAGAATATGTCCTCAGGACAACTATTAGTCTTATACTTCACAAATTTAGCCTTTATGAAAGAGTGGTAAGAAAAAAGCCATATTTGAATGCAAGCCATGAGAAGTCCTGTTTGCAATTTACAAACGTCAACATAGGAGATACACATTGCATGTGGAAGAAGATGCTCTGGTCAAATGATTAAAGTAGAACTGTTTGAGCTAAATGTAAAAAGCTATGTGTAGCGGAAAACTAACACTACACATCACTGTGAAAACACCATTCTCACTGTCAATAATGGTGGTGGCAGCATCATGGTGTGGGGATGTTTTCTTCAGCAGATGTAAGAAAGTGGAAGTGCTGCCGACACCCCCTTGAAGAAAATGTTGAGTTGTGTAATGTGATGCACTGTTTGAAATGTGGTTTTACGTGTTTATTAGTTGACATATATTTGATCAGGCACATGTAAGGTTAATGGTTGAGATTGGCCCAGAATGGGAGGAGTTAAATGGGTAGACAGGGAAGTGTTTCCTGGGATTTAATTGTTAGAACTTGGAGTTCAGTGGTGCAAGACCTAAGGTCTGACAGTTAGCAGACTGCCATGTTATAGGGTGTGTGTGAAGAGAGAAAACACAGATAATACATCCTAAGGAGCGACAGACGGCAACATTTGATAGACCGGAATATTTGATTGACTGAAACCCAGGCAAGGGAGGCTGATTAAACGGTACAGAGTTAAACTCAGGGGACCCATGTAAAAAGAGACAGAAAGAAAAGAAGACTTCTATCAGCAGGACACCAGTGAACAATTGGTTAAAATGAACTCAATTGTGCATACTGGAAGAAAGGTATGGTCGCCATATTGGGAAATACATTCTCCTACAGAGAAAACTAAACTTTCACACAGTTTGTGAGGAGTCAGATTGACATACCCCAAAGTGCAAGATCCTCATTAGTCTGTTGAGAACTGAGAGTAGCTGTGAGTTACCGTATAATTACCCCTCAACCCGTGCGGCACTCACAAAGACAGACGAGCTCTCAAAGCATTGTAGGCTGGATTGTCGTGACATGTAAAAGTTTGAGGAACCAAGAAAATGGAGCGACATTATATACAACTGAGTAGTGCTCATGCCTCCTTAACCCCTTAAGGACAGTGCAATTTTTCATTTTTGCGCTTTCGTTTTTTTCCTCCCCTTATTCCGAGAGCAATAACTTTTTTTTATTTTTCCATCAATATAGCCATGTGAGGGCTTGTTTTTTTGTAAAGGGAGATTTACTTTTGAATGATACCATCCATTTTATCATATGATATAATGGTAAGTAGGAAACAAAATCGAAGTGTGGTGAAATAGCAAAAAAAGTGACTTTCCGCAAATGCTTTTTTGGGTTTTTAAATACAACAATCATTTTACCATAAAGCTAACCTGACAGTATGATCTCTATGTCAGTACAATTACATGAATATCAAACCTGTTTGTTTTTGTTTTAAGTGATGAAAAAAAATCTGAAATTTAAAATAAAAAAAAAAACAAAAACAAACAAAAAAATAAAATAAATATATATTGCTTGTGTCACAACTTTCCGAAAGCTGTAACATTTTCAATTTTTGGTTTATGGAGCTGTGTGAGAGCTTGTTTTTTGGGCCCAAAGCTGATGTTTGTATTGATGTTATTTTGGGGGCACATACATTGTTTTGGTCACCTAATATTACATATTTATTTCTGTTGTTGAAGTAAACCTGCAATTCTGACTTTTTTTTTTCTCTTCAAGCTGTTTACCAATAAGATTTTTTTTTATATGTTGATAGCTCAGGCTTTTATAAATGTATCAATGCTAAATATCTGTATTTATTTTTTTTTTTGTTTCTTAGTTTTTAATATGATAAAATGTGTGATTTAAAACTTTTATATTTTTTTATATTATTAAAACATTTTTTTCTACTTCGTACTGTATTTAATAATCTTCTAAGGGGACTTGAGCCTGCAGTAGTCTGATCACTTCCTCTATGTACAGCAATGCCACAACATTTCTGTATATAGAAGAAATCACTATGAGCATTGGTCACAAGACAAGCTTATTTTCACAGGAGTACTATGAAGATAGGTACATGTGTCATCAGCTGAACCCTGGCTTTCATAACAACACATCAGCATCCCACAATTGGATTAAGGGAAAATCGATGAGAGGCCAGAGCTGCTCACCCCCCCACCAGTGCACTTTAAATGCAGCAGTTAGAGATTTATAGTGGTATTTAAGAGTTTAATAGCCATGAGACAAGCACCACTCCATCCACAGCTGGTAGAGGCAGATGAAGGCTGAATGATTCAGCCTTCACCTGCAGGGAAAGATGCAGCTCGGCATGAAGCGCACATCAAACTCATGGAGATGACTCATGATGCGCATAACACGTCATTTGTCGTTGAGGGGTTAATGCAAGTGAGCTGTCCTCATAGAATTGTAACTATTATCAGATGTACATAGTTTCCATCAAGTTGATGTTCAGCAAAAAAGTTTTTGGACTTTGGTTTCCCTCTATTTGATGCAAACCATCTGTTCCTGGCCTTTCGTCTCCAACTGCAACATACAGTCTACGGAGGTGTATTGCTCAGGTAACAACCATGAAAAAAGCACACACCTCACCAGGACCTCCATTTTCATGTAGTTTGGCATAAGAGATGACTACCTCGCCCATGTCTAGCACCCATAGAGCATTACATTGTGAGACGAGAGCTGGTTAGAGTTGATGAGAAGATGGATAAAGCTAAATACAGGGCAATACTGGAGGAAAATCTGATAGCGGCTGGAAAACATTTGAGTCTGCGGCACAGGTTCACCTTCCAGCAGGATAACAACCTTAAACATACTGCCAGAGCTACAATGGAATGGTTTAGATCAAAACATATTAATTTCTGTGAATGACCTAATTAAAGTCTAGACCTAAATCCAATTGAGAATCTATGGCAAGACTTGAAAATTGCTGTTCACAGGCGTTCTCCATCCCATCTCACTGAGCTAGAGCTAGTTGATAAATAAAAATAGTCAAAATGTTTAGCCTCTAGATGTGCAAAGCTGGTAGAGACATTCCACAAAAGACTTGCAGCAGTAACTGAAAGAAAAGGCGATCCTAAAAAGTATTGACTCAGGGGTTGAATACAATTACAAGTCACAATTTTCAGATTTATATTTTTAAAATATTTAGAAAACCATGCATCATTTTCTTCACACCTCCCAAATACTTGCTACTTAAGTGGGCTTTACACGCTACGATATTCCTAGCAATTGCTAGCGATATCGTACGCAAAAACACCCGCCCCCGTCGTGCATGCGATATCGTGTGATCGCTGCCGGGTGAGGTGCGTTCGGCGTCACGGCGACATCACTAAGCGGCCGGCCAATCATAGCGGAGGGGCGGAGATGAGCGGGATGAACATCCCGCCCACCTCCTTCCTTTCTCATTGCGGGCAGGACGCAGGTAAGGTGAGGTTCCTCGCTCCTGCGGTGTCACACACAACGATGTGTGCTGCCGCAGGAACGAGGAACAACATCTATAAACAACCATTAACAATTTTTGGTTTTAGGACAACTTCTCCATGGTGAACGATTTTCACCACTTTGGAGGACATTTAAGGTCGCTGGTAAGTGTTACACGCTGCGATATCGTTAATGACGCTGGATGTCGCAGCGTGTAAAGCGTTCTTTAGAGACCTAAACTTAAGTGCTATAAACTGGTGTTAGTAATAGCTGGGGGGGCTGTAAAAGGAAGCAAAATGGGGATTAAAGCAAGACAAATATACTTACCGAGTCTCCTGCACTGCTGTCAAACTGCTTCCGTTTGTAACAGTCTTAATTTACGGTGCTGCTTCGGTGTTGCAACTTTCTGTTGCGCCCTCTTGTGGAGCCGGTGTCTGCCTGTGCATCACGGAGAACAGCCTGCCAGTGTTTCAGGTACCTTTCTGTGACACTGTGACGGGCTGTTTCCCTACACCGGGTCACTTGCTGGTTAGGGGAGGGGCTTGCTCACTTGCTCTGTATTGCGGGTGATTGCCATGCTTTATTAAGGAAGCGTCTCGGCCAGAGCGATGCCAGTTGTATTTCTTAGTTAGTTGAAGTAAGTGCCTGGCTCCTGGTTTGTTTGGTGTATTGATCTTGTTACTCAACCCTAGACAGTCCCCTGACTTCCCTCTGCATGCTCCCTTGACCCTGCATGACCGTCTGGATTCTGACTTCTTATTCTCTCCTGGCTATGGTTTTGCCTGCCCCTTGTGTCCTTTACATTCTCTCCTAGTTACCTGATCCCACGGCCTGCATCCTGACCTCGTTCTTGTCTGTTCCCTGTGTTTTTTGCATCCTCCTGGCACTGACCTCAGCTTGCCTGACTTACCTGCTGCTCTTGCAGCACGCACGTGCTCACAGCACCACCTAGTTGCTACTCCATACTACACACTTAGTGACTAGCATCTCACTCCTCTCTGTGAGCGACGTAACACCGGGTCTTTAGATCTCATGAATATTCACTGCTTCCCCTACCCACGCTTTGTGACAGTGAATGTGATTGGTTGCAGTCAGACTGCCGGCATCTGTGAATGATTATGGAATGTAAAAATATATAAATAATTGGAAAAAATGACATAGGGTCCTCTGCATTTTGAAACCGAGTATAGATAAAGCAGACAGCTACAGGCTACAGCCCCAGCTGTGTGCATTAAATTGGCTGTGTATCGAAATACAATATTTAAATAAATTTAAAACCCGGCATGTGGTCCCCCCAATTTTGATACCCACCCAAGATAAAGCAAACAGCTGGGGGCTGGTATTCTCAGTTTGGGGAGGCCCTTTGTTATTGGGCCATACCAAGACTAAAAATAGTAGCCAGCAGTTTACTCAGAATTGGTGCATTAATTAGTTATGCCAAGCCTGGTGCTTACTCTACTTCCCTCGTAAAAGCGCTCAGGCGAAACAGCTGTTGGGTTCGTCCTCCTGCCGTGACCTCCCTCCACTTGCACAGGTAGTCCTTGTTTGTTCTTACTTCTCCTCTTTTCTACTTTCCTCTGACTCACATAACCATTGTGGGTCTAGAGACTCGCTTTTCTTCTTCCTCCCTGTTTCATTTTGGCCGTCATTGTGCTGCACTGCACCTCCCGGCCTCATGACTACTCCCCCTGCCTTGTATTTACTTGCTTCCTCTCTTTGCCATATGACTAGTCCACTTCCTTAGCTGGGCTGCACACCCTTCTAACTGTTTATAATTGCCTTCTCTGTGTCCTTTAAACGGGACCTTTCACATTTCTTTTTCTTCCTCTCCAGCTCCACGACTAGTCAGGGCATTTATGCTCTGATTGTGCGTGTGTACTTTCCTTCCTCTCCAGCTCCACGACTAGCCCGGGCATAAAGGACCTGATTGCGTGTGTGTATTGTGTAATTTTTTAGCCGTTTATGTGCTATTTGGCACCTCTCGGCTTCACGACTAGAATTTATTATACACAACGCTTCAGCCTCCCCTCTATCGCCTCACGACTACTCTGGTGGAGATTATTCCTTTATACTTTTTCTAATCATCTTTGTCTACCTGTTTTTTGGTCATGCACTTCAATCTTTGACTATACATCCCCTGTGGAGGGTCATCTGGTCCATTTACTACCTTGGGGGGCTGGGGTCCAATTTTTGGACTCATACACTCCAGTTATATACCACCCCCCCAGGGTTTTGTTACTGGCAACGGTTAGGACTTCACACCTCTTCCCCCCCCCCCCCCCTTTTTTGTGTTCTACCCATACTTGCATCCTCATCCCTAGGTTGCCTCATTTTTTCTATTTTCTTTTCTATTTGATACTGTACTATTCATTCTTATGAAAAAAGTTGTATCTTCATATATTTTATGTGAATAAAATTTAATACTTTTGCATACAATTTTGGTGCCACATCTCTTCTCTCCTCTTTGTTCAAAATGCTCTTTGAAGTAGGCACCCCCCCCTGTGGGAACTCTAGGTTGCGTTTCCCCCAGTGATCACCGAATCAAGCCATGTATATGTTGTTTATAATCCATACTACACACTTAGTGACTAGCATCTCACTCCTCTCTGTGAGCGACGTAACACCGGGTCTTTAGATCTCATGAATATTCACTGCTTCCCCTACCCACGCTTTGTGACAGTGAATGTGATTGGTTGCAGTCAGACTGCCGGCATCTGTGAATGATTATGGAATGTAAAAATATATAAATAATTGGAAAAAATGACATAGGGTCCTCTGCATTTTGAAACCGAGTATAGATAAAGCAGACAGCTACAGGCTACAGCCCCAGCTGTGTGCATTAAATTGGCTGTGTATCGAAATACAATATTTAAATAAATTTAAAACCCGGCATGTGGTCCCCCCAATTTTGATACCCACCCAAGATAAAGCAAACAGCTGGGGGCTGGTATTCTCAGTTTGGGGAGGCCCTTTGTTATTGGGCCATACCAAGACTAAAAATAGTAGCCAGCAGTTTACTCAGAATTGGTGCATTAATTAGTTATGCCAAGCCTGGTGCTTACTCTGCTCATCTCGATTGCCCCAAGCAGTGGCAATTGGGGTAATATAAGGGGTTAATGACAGCTGTGATTTCTTAAAAAAAATCACAGGTGTCATCAAGCCCGAGGGTGTAATGGGAAAGGGGTTTATGAAACCCCTTTTAATCATCATGTAAGTGAAAATAAATAATCACAAGACACAGAGAAAAATCATTTAAAATGATTTAAAAAAAAGCCAAACAAACAAAAGAACACCCTCTTTCTCCAAATTATTACCCCCCAAAACACCCCTGCAGGTCCGATGTAATCCATACAAGGTCCCATAACGATTCTGGCTCTGCTACATCTGAAGTTGCAGTGCGCGATAACATTAGAAAACACAATCGATCACTGCAGCATCAGGGACTTACTGACAGAGCCACAGCTGTGAGAATGGTGACGTCAGTGAGTTCACCAGAGGCCACAGCTGGCGGTTCCCAGAAAAACGCACTGGAACCACATAAACTGCATGCAGTTTCTGTGCATTTTTCTGCCAGGAGATGTAGATTAGGTGCAGAGTTGTCTGCAACCAAATACTCAATGTGCACACATTGCCTAATCTGGTAACGCGGCATTGAGTTCAATAACTTCCCCTGTGGTCTCACCTGACATTCCCATCATACCCCAACTGTGTCCTGAGTAGAGTTGAGCGCGGTTCGCGGTTCGGGGTTCTCCAGTTCGCGGCTCGAGTGATTTTGGGGGCTGTTCTAGATAGAACTAGAACTCGAGCTTTTTGCTAAAGCTCGATAGTTCTAGATACGTTCGAGAACGGTTCTAGCAGCAAAAAGACCAGCTAATTACTAGCTGGCTTTCCGCTGTAATAGTGTAAGCCACTCTGTGACTCACACTATTATGAAATTTCAGCGTCTAGTGTGCGGAAACAGCGCATTCAGATCACTGCTGTATGGATAATTTTTTTTTTTTCCTTGTCTTCCTTCCCTAAGCGCGCGCGTGTAGTGGGGCGGACCAGCATGTCAGCCAATCCCAGACACACACAGCTAAGTGGACTTTTAGCCAGAGAAGCAACGGCATGTGTGATAGGATGTCCATGTCACATGTCCCTGCATTATAAAAACGGACATTTTCCTCCAGCACGCCATTATCTGCCTTCTGCGTCCTTGGTGTCAGTCATCACTGGCGCAGCTCCTATCTCCGATATTGCTGTGTATGCTCCATACACAGCGCTGTACAGAATAGGGATAGAAGTTTCTATCAGTCCTTTTAAGGGCTAATACCGGCAGGGTCAGAGCCATAGGTGACAGGTCCGTGAAAACAGAGTTTAACAGCTACACAAGATGACAGCGTCTGTGTAGCTAAGGTCAGGGATTTCCTCGCTGCATTTCCCCATTAGGAGGGATAGAAAGGCAGGCTTCCTTTCCTCTACCCAGAGACCCACAACCCTGCCACTGTACCCTCCTGCCCTTTGCACACTCAAACTCATTGTTACTAAGCCATTATACTAGCAAACACTGAGTGAACTTAGTGGCATCCTAAAAGTGGCTGTTGGACTTCTGTATCGTCCCACTAGTGCAAAGATATTTGCAGCACGTCTACCTGCATTGCACACTGAAACTCATTGTTACTAAGCCATTATACTAGCAAACACTGAGTGAACCTAGTGGCATCCTAAAAGTGGCTGTTGGACTTCTGTATTGTCCCACTAGTGCAAAGATATTTGCAGCACGTCTGCCTGCATTGCACACTCAAACTCATTGTTACTAAGCCATTATACTAGCAAACACTGAGTGAACTTAGTGGCATCCTAAACGTGGCTGTTGGACTTCTGTATTGTCCCACTACTGCAAAGATATTTGCAGCACGTCTGCCTGCATTGCACACTCAAACTCATTGTTACTAAGCCATTATACTAGCAAACACTGAGTGAACTTAGTGGCATCCTAAAAGTGGCTGTTGGACTTCTGTATTGTCCCACTAGTGCAAAGATATTTGCAGCACGTCTGCCTGCATTGCACACTCAAACTCATTGTTACTAAGCCATTATACTAGCAAACACTGAGTGAACTTAGTGGCATCCTAAATGTGGCTGTTGGATTTCTGTATTGTCCCACTACTGCAAAGATATTTGCAGCACGTCTGCCTGCATTGCACACTCAAACTCATTGTTACTAAGCCATTATACTAGCAAACACTGAGTGAACTTAGTGGCATCCTAAAAGTGGCTGTTGGACTTCTGTATTGTCCCACTAGTGCAAAGATATTTGCAGCACGTCTGCCTGCATTGCACACTCAAACTCATTGTTACTAAGCCATTATACTAGCAAACACTGAGTGAACTTAGTGGCATCCTAAACGTGGCTGTTGGACTTCTGTATTGTCCCACTACTGCAAAGATATTTGCAGCACGTCTGCCTGCATTGCACACTCAAACTCATTGTTACTAAGCCATTATACTAGCAAACACTGAGTGAACTTAGTGGCATCCTAAAAGTGGCTATTGGACTTCTGTATTGTCCCACTAGTGCAAACATATTTGCAGCACGTCTGCCTGCATTGCACATTCAAACTCATTGTTACTAAGCCATTATACTAGCAAACACTGAGTGAACTTAGTGGCATCCTAAAAGTGGCTGTTGGACTTCTGTATCGTCCCACTAGTGCAAAGATATTTGCAGCACGTCTGCCTGCATTGCACACTGAAACTCATTGTTACTAAGCCATTATACTAGCAAACACTGAGTGAACCTAGTGGCATCCTAAAAGTGGCTGTTGGACTTCTGTATTGTCCCACTAGTGCAAAGATATTTGCAGCACGTCTGCCTGCATTGCACACTCAAACTCATTGTTACTAAGCCATTATACTAGCAAACACTGAGTGAACTTAGTGGCATCCTAAACGTGGCTGTTGGACTTCTGTATTGTCCCACTACTGCAAAGATATTTGCAGCACGTCTGCCTGCATTGCACACTCAAACTCATTGTTACTAAGCCATTAGACTAGCAAACACTGAGTGAACTTAGTGGCATCCTAAAAGTGGCTGTTGGACTTCTGTATTGTCCCACTAGTGCAAAGATATTTGCAGCTCGTCTACCTGCATTGCACACTCAAACTCATTGTTACTAAGCAATTATACTAGCAAACACTGCTGCCAGTTTAAGGGCCGTAGTTGCATTGTCAGGGATAATTATTGTTGTTTATTCTGCTGTTAATAAAGCTAGACCACCGCTGAAATCTACACCACCTCTCAATTTTTACTACCACATTTTAAGTGCACAATCTTGTTGCAATCAATATGAGTGGCAAAATGACAGATGCTGGTGGAAAGGAGAAGAGGCGTGTTGGAAAAGGAAAAAAAGAGTTTGTCCGTGGGGAAGGTGGCAAAGCTCCATTAACATCTGCTGAAGATAGACCATCTTCCAGCAAAAGTAAGATGTCTACTACTTACCGTGGACAATCCGATGTGCTCCCTTTTTTACGGACACGAACAACTGGAACAAAGGTAGATGATGGCCAAAAAAGGAAAATGCTTGAATGGATCTCAAGTGGTCGAACAAGTGCCCTCTCCGCCACCTCAACTACCGCATCCAAAAAACACCAGTCCTCTGAGTTGTCATCCCAATCAAACTTGCTTTCTCCCAGCTCTGAAGTCTCCATCCGCCCTGCACAGTATGGTGGAACTGAGATGGCTGAGTATGCAGAGCTGTTCAGTCACACTATAGCCTGGGAATCAGAGGTCTGCTCCCAAGCTACAGTGAGTACAGACCAGGAAATGGTCTGCAGTGATGCCCAGAACCTTTGTGACTCTGATTCAGGCCGTGAGGACCAAGTTTCTGAGCATAATGTTGACCCTTTTTCACAAACTGTAACACCTGTTGTTACAGACAATGAGGAACATACTGATGACGATGAGACGCAGATACCAGATTGGGATGACAACTTAAATATTTGGTCAGGGCAAGAAGAGGCTCGGTCTGAGGGTGAGGGGAGTGCAAACACAACAATTGATGAGGAAGTTCTAGATCCCACCTACTGTCAACCCACAGTCAGGCACTCGAGGAGGTCAACAGAGGCGGTGGAGGAGGATGCAACTGATGACGAAGTTACCTTGCGCCTTCCTGGACAGAGTCGGAGTACTGGTAGCACGTCTACAACTGCATCCTCAGCCACCACTCTGCCTCTGAGCACTAGTCGGGGTGGACCAACAGGTCGCATGCCCTCTAAGCCTTGCCTAGCCTGGTCCTTTTTTGACATAGCAAAAGATCGCCCAAATTATGTGATCTGTAAAATTTGTCATGATTCTGTTAGTAGAGGACAAAACCTCAGCAGTTTTACAACTTCTTCCATGAATCGTCACATGAATAAATATCATATGTCCCGGTGGGAAGCTCACCGTGCTGCATTGCGGCCTAGCGGAGCGAACCATCCACCGCCTGCCCCTTCTAGTGCATCCGCGCGCTCTTCATCTTCTAAGACTGTGGGGACAGTTGTCACACCTGGTTTTCCACGCACAACTTCCACCACTGTAACCGCAACAGGCAGTTTGCTTGGTAGGTCGTCAGTTAGTTTGGAAGGGGAAACAAGTACGTGTGTACAGCTCTCTCAGACATCGATAACACCAACGTTGGATGAAGGCGACATCATGTCTACGCCTGCACTTTCCTCACAAAGCTGCATTTTTCCAGGGGCACCCTACTCAACACCGTCTACACACAGCAGCCAGATCTCTGTCCCTCAGATGTGGACAAATAAAAGGCCATTTTCTGCCACCCATGACAAAGCTAAGAGGTTGACTTTATCCCTCTGTAAGCTCTTGGCTACCGAAATGCTGCCTTTCCGCCTGGTGGACACTCAGGATTTTAGAGACCTTATGTCTGTCGCTGTGCCCCAGTACCAGATGCCCTGTCGCCACTACTTCTCTAAGAAAGGTGTGCCCGCGCTACACCAGCATGTCGCACACAACATCACCGCTTCCTTGAGAAACTCTGTGTGTCAACTGGTGCATTTCACCACTGATACTTGGACCAGTAAGCATGGACAGGGACGTTACATGTCGCTGACTGGGCACTGGGTAACTATGGTGATAGATGGTGAAGGGTCTGCTGCACAAGTCTTGCCATCCCCACGACTTGTGTGTCAATCCTCTGTCTGTCCAAGTTCCGCCACTGCTTCTGCCTCCTCCACCTCATCTGGGTCCTTCACCTCCGACCCAAGCCTGCCTGGTCAGGCCACCAGCGTTCGCACTGCGCAGAAGGAATCACGCACCCCTCATTACTATGCTGGCAGCAGAGCGCAACGGCATCAGGCGGTCTTTAGCTTGACATGTCTTGGGAATAGGAGTCACACAGCTGAGGAGTTGTGGTCAGCTCTGCGGTCCGAGTTTAATAAATGGTTGTCTCCACTCAACCTGCAGCCTGGTAAGGCCGTGTGCGACAATGCTGCAAACCTGGGTGCGGCCCTTCGCCTGGGCAAGGTGACACCTGTGCCTTGTATGGCTCACGTGTTGAACCTTGTTGTCCAGCAATTTTTAACACACTATCCCCGCCTAGATGGCTTTCTGACCAGGGCACGAAAACTGTCTGCTCACTTCCGCCGTTCAACCGCCGCAGCTGAGCGACTTGCATCGCTCCAGAAGTCTTTCGGCCTGCCAGTTCATCGCCTAAAATGCGATGTGCCGACACGCTGGAATTCGACTCTCCACATGTTACAGCGACTGTGGCAGCACCGCCGAGCCCTGGTGCAATACGTCATGACGTATAGCCTGGGCCAACGAGATGCAGAGGTGGGGCAGATCACCCTGATTGAGTGGTCTCAGATCAAGGACCTATGCACACTTCTGCACAGTTTACGCCTTGGAGATTTTGTCGTTTCCAGCTGCCAGCGTTGTCTCTGAACGTGTCTTCAGTGCTGCTGGGTGTGTGCTGACAGATAAGCGCACGCGTCTGTCCAGTGACAATGTGGACAGATTAACGTTCATCAAAATGAACAAGTCATGGATCCACAAGGAATTTACTACCCCTGTGTCATCCTGGGGAGAGTAAATGCTTGTGGATTTGGAATGTGCTTGATGCAAATCAAAACATCCTGTTTGCAACTAGGGCACAAGTGCTGCCACTGATGGGATGTCTGTGTGGCCCAATTTTTGGAAAAAAGGGAGACTTCACTTGGAGTAACCCTTGCTTACATTGTTTTAAAAATGATCCAAGATGCACAGCGCTGGGATCAGGATAGACTTAGCTACCTACCCCGGTGTCATGCTGGGGACGGTTAATTATGGCGTATTTTTGAATGTGCTTGATGCAAATCAAAACATCCTGTTTGCAACTAGGGCACAAGTGCTGCCACTGATGGGGTGTCTGTGTGGCCCAATTTTTGGAAAAATGGGAGACTCCGCTTGGAGTAACCCTTGCTTACATTGTTTTTAAAAATGATCCGAGATGAACAGAGCTGGGATCAGGAAAGATACCTATTCCGGTGTCATCCTGGGGACGGTTAAGAATGGCGTATTTTTGAATGTGCTTGATGCAAATCTAGCTGTGAAGTGTACAACTAGGGCCCAACTGCTGCCACTGAAGGGGTGGGTATGTGTGGGTCCCAATTTTTGGAAAAAAAGGAGACTCCGCTTGGAGTAACCCTTGCTTGCTGTGTTTTTTAAAAGGAGCCAAGATGAACAAGTCATGGTTCAGCAAAGACTTTGCTACCTACCCCGGTGTCATCCTGGGGAAGGTTAAGAATGGCGTATTTTGAATGTGCTTGATGCAAATCTAGCTGTGAAGTGTACAACTGGGGCACAACTGCTGCCACTGAAGGGGTGGGTATGTGTGGGTCCCAATTTTTTTAAAAAAGGGAGACTCCACTTGGAGTAACCCTTGCTTACAGTGTTTTTAAAAAGGAGCCAAGATGAACAGAGCTGGGATCAGGAAAGACTTTGCTACCTACGCCGGTGTCATCCTGGGGACGGTTAAGAATGGCGTATTTTTGAATGTGCTTGATGCAAATCTAGCTGTGAAGTGTACAACTGGTGCACAACTGCTGCCACTGAAGGGGTGGGTGTGTGTGGGGCCCAATTTTTGGAAAAAAGGGAGACTCTGCTTGGAGTAACCCTTGCTTGCTGTGTTTTTTAAAAGGTGCCAAGATGCACAGCGCTGGAATCAAGAAAGACTTAGCTACCTACCCCGGTGTCATGCTGGGGACGGTTAATTATGGCGTATTTTTGAATGTGCTTGATGCAAATCAAAACATCCTTTTTGCAACTAGGGCACAAGTGCTGCCACTGATGGGGTGTCTGTGTGGCCCAATGTTTGGAAAAAAAGGGAGACTCCGCTTGGAGTAACCCTTGCTTACATTGTTTTTAAAAATGATCCGAGATGAACAGAGCTGGGATCAGGAAAGATACCTACCCCGGTGTCATCCTGGGGACGGTTAAGAATGGCGTATTTTTGAATGTGCTTGATGCAAATCTAGCTGTGAAGTGTACAACTGGGGCACAACTGCTGCCACTGAAGGGGTGGGTGTGTGTGGGGCCAAATTTTTGGAAAAAAGGGAGACTCTGCTTGGAGTAACCCTTGCTTGCTGTGTTTTTTAAAAGGAGCCAAGATGAACAAGTCATGGTTCAGCAAAGACTTTGCTACCTACCCCGGTGTCATCCTGGGGACGGTTAAGAATGGCGTATTTTTGAATGTGCTTGATGCAAATCTAGCTGTGAAGTGTACAACTGGGGCACAACTGCTGCCACTGAAGGGGTTAGTGTCTGTGGGGCCCAATTTTTGGAAAAAAGGGAGACTCCGCTTGGAGTAACCCTTGCATACATTGTTTTTAAAAATGATCCAAGATGAACAGAGCTGGGATCAGGAAAGACTTTGCTACCTACCCCGGGGTCATCCTGGGGACGGTTAAGAATGGCATATTTTTGAATGTGCTTGATGCAAATCTAGCTGTGAAGTGTACAACTGGGGCACAAGTGCTGCCACTGAAGGGGTGGGTGTGTGTGTGGCCCAATGTTTGGAAAAAAGGGAGACTCCGCTTGGAGTCACCTTGCGGTGTTTTACATGATTTTAGAAGGGCGTGCCATGCCTATATCTGTGTCTCCTCCTCTTTTTCCTTGTCCAGCTCTTTTGTTTTCGCATGAGTATATGTCCTTGTCACTTTCCCATGTGTTTGTGTTGTGTTGTGAGTTGTTTGTCACCTTTTGGACACCTTTGAGGGTGTTTTCTAGGTGTTTTCCTGTGTTTGTGAATGCCTGCCATTGTTTCCTATGCGGTTCGAGTTCGGTTCGTCGAACGTTCAACGAACTGAACTCGAACGGGACCTCCGTTCGATGAACAGAACTCGAGCCGAACCATGACCGGTTCGCTCATCTCTAGTCCTGAGGTTAACTGACCTGAGGTGAACTCATTGAACTCATTGATATCACTTCAGGGGAAGTCATTGAACTCAATGCCAGGTTACTGGATTATGCAATGTGTGCACATTATTTGATTGCAGCATTTCTGCACCAAATCTACATCTCTTGGTAGAGAAACGCACCTAAACCTGATATAAAAAATGCATGTGGTTTTGGTCCATTTTTTGTTAGGAGATGCAAATTTGGTGCAGAAATATCTGCAGCCAAATACTTAATGTGCGTGCACATATTATCTAATCTAGTAATCCGGTATTGTGTTCATTGAGTTCACCTGAGGTGAGGTCACTAAGTTCAATGAGTTTACCTCAGGTCAGTTCACCTAAAGTCACAGCTTGGTTACCATGGGAACAGACAGCTGTGACTTCAGGTGAACTCACTGACGTTACTACTCTCACAGCTGTGGCTCTGTCAGTGTGTTCCTGAGGCCCCAGTGAGCAGACACGTTATCTAATGTGAACATTCACTGTGATGATCAGAGCCAGGATCATCGTGGGACCTTTATTGGATTACATCAGACCTGCAGGGATGTTTTAGGGCAGGCGTGGGCAATTAATTTTCCCATGGGGCCGCATGAGAAATTGGGATGGTTTTAGAGGGCCGGACTAATATAATTAACTCAGTTCTACCTAATATGCTACATCACTACACCCCCTCCATATACTACACCTGTAATAAACTACACCACTACACCCCCCTCTACTAAACCTGTAATAAACTACACCACTATATACTACACCTGTAATATACTACACCCCCCATATACTACACCTGTAATATAATAAACCCCCCATATACTACACCTGTAATATACTACATTACTACACCCCCATAAACTACACCTGTCATATACTACACCCCCATATACTACACCTGTAATATACTACATCACTACACCCCTATATACACCTGTAATATACTACATCACTAAACACCCATATACACCTGTAATATACTACATCACTACAAACCTATATACACCTGTAATATACTACATCACTACACCCCCATATACTACACCTGTAATATACTACAGCACTACACCCCTATATACATCTGTAATATACTACACCACTATATACAACACCCCCATATACTACACCTGTAATATATTTATTTATTAATTATTAACCTGTAATATACTACATCACTACACATCCATTTACTACACCACTATATACTACACCTGTAATAAAGCTACATCACTACACCCCATGTACTACACCACTATATACAGAACACCATATACTACACCTGTAAAACAACACCACTACACCCCCAGTATTAGTCACCAGTCCCCCCCTCCCCCATTGTCCCTTCCTCAGCTTATTAGTCACTACTTACCTCTCCCGTCTTATCGTCCCCGTCCTCAGGCAGCTCCGTACAGGTCCTCCGCCGAGCTACTCCTTCTCATGTACGGGCCCTGGCTGCGCCGATGTTCTGCAAGAGGCCCCCGCCGCTGCTTCTCTCCGGGAAGTCCAACGCTGTGTCACTTTTCCTGCTGGGCGGGAACTTTTGAAGTGACACACGTGCGCCGTACTGACATCAGAGTGCACGCGCGTGTGTCACAAAGAAAGTGCCGGCAGGGAACAGAGGAGAGATTCCTGCATTCCGCTGCCTGCACTGACTGTGCGGAGCTGCAGGATTTCTCCCTGCCCGGCACGCTGCAGCCCGGCTCCACTGTACCGGCTGAAGATGGGCGGGCCGGTCACAGAGAGTAGGTGGGCCGGATGTGGCCCGCGGAACGCCCCTTGCCCAGGTCTGTTTTAGGGGATAACAATTGGAGAAAGAGGGTGGGTTTTGTTTGCTTGTTTGCTTGTTTTTTAAGTAAAGGATCTTTCTCTGTGTTTTGTGTTTATTTCTTTTTTCTTACACGATTGCACAGACTCCTCCCCATTAGTAATCTCGGGCTTGATGACAGCTGTGATTTTTTTGACAAATCACAACTGTCATCAACCCCTTATATTACCCTGATTGCCACTGCTCCAGGGAAGTTGGGATGAGCCTGGTAAAATGCCAGGATTGGTTCATTAATGGATGTACCTAATTTGAGGTGGCAGCAGGTTGCTATTTTTAGGCTGAGGAGGGCTCACTAACCATGGGCCTCCTCAGCCTGAGAATACCAGCCCCCAGCTGTCCGGTTTAACTTGGCAGGGTATAAAAATTGTGGCTGCTCGCCATTTTGAAAAATGATTAATTTAAATAATTTAAAAAAGGTCACGTGTGTTCCCTCATATTTTTATACACAGCCAAGATAACCCACACAGCTGGGGGCAGCAGTCTGTAGCTGTCTTCTTTATCTGTGCTGAGTGTCAAAATTATAGAGAAGTAAAGTAAGCTACTGGTTGTACATAATTACTTTTAGGCTATGTGCGCTCTGCACTGCACCTAAAAGGTGCGCTTCAGAGCGCAGCTGAAAAGCTCCGTTCTGAAGCGCATGGTGCCGGCGAGAACGTGCGCTCTGCCTGCAGCTCCTGCTATAGACAGAGCAGGGGCTGCTGGCAAAGCGCACGGAAGAAGTGACATGTCACTTCTTAGAACGCAGCGATTCGGGCAGCAGCCGAAGCGCTGCGTTCTAATATGCCACGTGCGCACGGCCCCTACACAATCTTCATAGACTGTGCAGGGGACGCAGGACGCATGCAGTTACGCTGCGCTACAAAGCGCAGCGTAACTGCATGAATTACGCGCACGTGCGCACATAGCCTTACACTCCACAACCAATCGCATATACTGGTATGCTGACAGTCTGACTGAAACCAATCACAGACACTTTCACAGAGGGTGGGTGGGGAATGCAGTGCATATTGATGAGATCTAACGAGTTTACCTGGAAGCAGTGTGTTATGGTGAGGCTGCCTGATAGGATAATAGATGGGAATATACTCCTATCAGCAGTCAGGGTCCACCGTGCAGTGGTGTGTAACTGCAGCTGGAGGTACAAGACCATGGAAGGAGCCAGCAGAACATCTAACCAAGTTATACAACTATTATGTTAAATGTCATACGATTGTTGTATAGAAATAGCCCCTAACCTCTGTTCCTTCACAGAGTCAGAGTAAATAAACTAAACCTCTGTTACCTCACAGAGGGTGGTATAAATCTGTGACGCCCTGGCAAAACCAGGTAGTCACAAACAGTTCACATCCTCCTTGTCACCATCAGAAACCCACACTTAGGCATAACACACATCCATTAAACCCTAGCCACCCCCTCATGATAATAAGGAGAGATCAGGCGGATGAGAACGCCCACCTAGGGATCCTGAGGTGTCAGAGACGAGAACACAACAGTGAAGTCTGGGACAGACAAGAGTTAAGTCAAGTCTGAGTCAAAGTGAACTTCAAGTGGTAGTGTGGAGAGCTGACAGCAGTGTAATCAGGGGTCGTAGACGTGGACCAGGGCAGGGTTGTAGCCCGCCGGTACCAACAGCGGGAATCCAGTTCAGAGGCCGTGCACAGTCGGGGTGCCTGGACCCTAGGGCAAGGAAGGTTGCAAGCCCCTCTCCAATTGACCAACCTGGAACAAGGTTCCAGAGTTTGTCCCATTAACTGCCCAGATAGAGCAAAGCAGAAGCCCAACGCGGGGGATACGGTGTCCGTCAGAACCCACTGAGATCCCAAGGGTCAGCTTTCATGGGCCACAGCTCCCAACACATACAGAACCGGGAGTGGACTTCTCCGTTCCAAGCAAAGTCGTCCAAAAAGGAAAGAAAAACACAAAATGCAGGAGGAAGGGACACCGGTTCATTCACCTGGGTGCGGGACCCGAATGCACCCTCCTAAGTAGAGATGAGCGAACCGGTCCCGGTTCGGCTCGAGGCGGTTCGCCGAACGGGGGGTCTGGCTCGAGTTCGGCTCGTCGAACGTTCGACGAACCGAACTCGAGCCCATAGGAAACAATGGCAGGCAATCACAAACACAGTAAAACACCTAGAAAACACCCTCAAAGGTGTCCAAAAGGTGACAAACAACTCACAACACAACACAAACACATGGGAAAGTGACAAGGACATGTACTCATGCGAAAACAAAACAGCTGGACAAGGAAAAAGAGGAGGACACACAGATATAGGCATGGCACGCCCTTCTAAAGTCATGTAAAACACCGCAAGGTGACTCCAAGCGGAGTCTCCCTTTTTTCCAAAAATTGGGCCCCACACACCCACCCCTTCAGTGGCAGCAGTTGTGCCCCAGTTGTACACTTCACAGCTAGATTTGCATCAAGCACATTCAAAAATACGCCATTCTTATCCGTCCCCAGGATGACACCGGGGTAGGTAGCAAAGTCTTTCCTGATCCCAGCTCTGTTCATCTTGGCTTCTTTTAAAAACACAGCAAGCAAGGGTTACTCCAAGCGGAGTCTCCCTTTTTTCCAAAAATTGGGCCCCACACACACCCACCCCTTCAGTGGCAGCAGTTGTGCCCCAGTTGTACACTTCACAGCTAGATTTGCATCAAGCACATTCAAAAATACGCTATTCTTAACCGTCCCCAGGATGACACCGGGGTAGGTAGCAAAGTCTTTCCTGATCCCAGCTCTGTTCATCTTGGCTTCTTTTAAAAACACAGCAAGCAAGGGTTACTCCAAGCGGAGTCTCCCTTTTTTCCAAAAATTGGGCCACACAGACACCCACCCCATCAGTGGCAGCACTTGGGCCCTAGTTGCAAACAGGATGTTTTGATTTGCATCAAGCACATTCAAAAATACGCTATTCTTAGCCGTCCACAGGATGACACCGGGGTAGGTAGCAAAGTCTTTCCTGATCCCAGCTCTGTTCATCTTGGCTTCTTTTAAAAACACAGCAAGCAAGGGTTACTCCAAGCGGAGTCTCCCTTTTTTCCAAAAATTGGGCCACACAGACACCCACCCCATCAGTGGCAGCACTTGGGCCCTAGTTGCAAACAGGATGTTTTGATTTGCATCAAGCACATTCAAAAATACGCTATTCTTAGCCGTCCCCAGGATGACACTGGGGTAGGTAGCAAAGTCTTTGCTGACCCATGACTTGTTCATCTTGGCTTCTTTTAAAAACAATGTAAGCAAGGGTTACTCCAAGCGGAGTCTCCCCTTTTTTCCAAAAATTGGGCCCCACACACACCCACCCATTCAGTGGCAGCAGTTGTGCCCCAGTTGTACACTTCACAGCTAGATTTGCATCAAGCACATTCAAAAATACGCCATTCTTATCCGTCCCCAGGATGACACCGGGGTAGGTAGCAAAGTCTTTCCTGATCCCAGCTCTGTTCATCTTGGCTTCTTTTAAAAACACAGCAAGCAAGGGTTACTCCAAGCGGAGTCTCCCTTTTTTCCAAAAATTGGGCCACACAGACACCCACCACATCAGTGGCAGCACTTGGGCCCTAGTTGCAAACAGGATGTTTTGATTTGCATCAAGCACATTCAAAAATACGCTATTCTTAGCCGTCCCCAGGATGACACCGGGGTAGGTAGCAAAGTCTTTGCTGACCCATGACTTGTTCATCTTGGCTTCTTTTAAAAACAATGTAAGCAAGGGTTACTCCAAGCGGAGTCTCCCTTTTTTCCAAAAATTGGGCCACACAGACACCCACCCCATCAGTGGCAGCACTTGGGCCCTAGTTGCAAACAGGATGTTTTGATTTGCATCAAGCACATTCAAAAATACGCTATTCTTAGCCGTCCCCAGGATGACACCGGGGTAGGTAGCAAAGTCTTTCCTGATCCCAGCTCTGTTCATCTTGGCTTCTTTTAAAAACACAGCAAGCAAGGGTTACTCCAAGCGGAGTCTCCCTTTTTTCCAAAAATTGGGCCACACAGACACCCACCCCATCAGTGGCAGCACTTGGGCCCTAGTTGCAAACAGGATGTTTTGATTTGCATCAAGCACATTCAAAAATACGCTATTCTTAGCCGTCCCCAGGATGACACCGGGGTAGGTAGCAAAGTCTTTCCTGATCCCAGCTCTGTTCATCTTGGCTTCTTTTAAAAACACAGCAAGCAAGGGTTACTCCAAGCGGAGTCTCCCTTTTTTCCAAAAATTGGGCCACACAGACACCCACCCCATCAGTGGCAGCACTTGGGCCCTAGTTGCAAACAGGATGTTTTGATTTGCATCAAGCACATTCAAAAATACGCTATTCTTAGCCGTCCCCAGGATGACACCGGGGTAGGTAGCAAAGTCTTTCCTGATCCCAGCTCTGTTCATCTTGGCTTCTTTTAAAAACACAGCAAGCAAGGGTTACTCCAAGCGGAGTCTCCCTTTTTTCCAAAAATTGGGCCACACAGACACCCACCCCATCAGTGGCAGCACTTGGGCCCTAGTTGCAAACAGGATGTTTTGATTTGCATCAAGCACATTCAAAAATACGCTATTCTTAGCCGTCCACAGGATGACACCGGGGTAGGTAGCAAAGTCTTTCCTGATCCCAGCTCTGTTCATCTTGGCTTCTTTTAAAAACACAGCAAGCAAGGGTTACTCCAAGCGGAGTCTCCCTTTTTTCCAAAAATTGGGCCACACAGACACCCACCCCATCAGTGGCAGCACTTGGGCCCTAGTTGCAAACAGGATGTTTTGATTTGCATCAAGCACATTCAAAAATACGCTATTCTTAGCCGTCCCCAGGATGACACCGGGGTAGGTAGCAAAGTCTTTCCTGATCCCAGCTCTGTTCATCTTGGCTTCTTTTAAAAACACAGCAAGCAAGGGTTACTCCAAGCGGAGTCTCCCTTTTTTCCAAAAATTGGGCCACACAGACACCCACCCCATCAGTGGCAGCACTTGGGCCCTAGTTGCAAACAGGATGTTTTGATTTGCATCAAGCACATTCAAAAATACGCTATTCTTAGCCGTCCCCAGGATGACACCGGGGTAGGTAGCAAAGTCTTTCCTGATCCCAGCTCTGTTCATCTTGGCTTCTTTTAAAAACACAGCAAGCAAGGGTTACTCCAAGCGGAGTCTCCCTTTTTTCCAAAAATTGGGCCACACAGACACCCACCCCATCAGTGGCAGCACTTGGGCCCTAGTTGCAAACAGGATGTTTTGATTTGCATCAAGCACATTCAAAAATACGCTATTCTTAGCCGTCCCCAGGATGACACTGGGGTAGGTAGCAAAGTCTTTGCTGACCCATGACTTGTTCATCTTGGCTTCTTTTAAAAACAATGTAAGCAAGGGTTACTCCAAGCGGAGTCTCCCCTTTTTTCCAAAAATTGGGCCCCACACACACCCACCCATTCAGTGGCAGCAGTTGTGCCCCAGTTGTACACTTCACAGCTAGATTTGCATCAAGCACATTCAAAAATACGCCATTCTTATCCGTCCCCAGGATGACACCGGGGTAGGTAGCAAAGTCTTTCCTGATCCCAGCTCTGTTCATCTTGGCTTCTTTTAAAAACACAGCAAGCAAGGGTTACTCCAAGCGGAGTCTCCCTTTTTTCCAAAAATTGGGCCACACAGACACCCACCCCATCAGTGGCAGCACTTGGGCCCTAGTTGCAAACAGGATGTTTTGATTTGCATCAAGCACATTCAAAAATACGCTATTCTTAGCCGTCCACAGGATGACACCGGGGTAGGTAGCAAAGTCTTTCCTGATCCCAGCTCTGTTCATCTTGGCTTCTTTTAAAAACACAGCAAGCAAGGGTTACTCCAAGCGGAGTCTCCCTTTTTTCCAAAAATTGGGCCACACAGACACCCACCCCATCAGTGGCAGCACTTGGGCCCTAGTTGCAAACAGGATGTTTTGATTTGCATCAAGCACATTCAAAAATACGCTATTCTTAGCCGTCCCCAGGATGACACCGGGGTAGGTAGCAAAGTCTTTCCTGATCCCAGCTCTGTTCATCTTGGCTTCTTTTAAAAACACAGCAAGCAAGGGTTACTCCAAGCGGAGTCTCCCTTTTTTCCAAAAATTGGGCCACACAGACACCCACCCCATCAGTGGCAGCACTTGGGCCCTAGTTGCAAACAGGATGTTTTGATTTGCATCAAGCACATTCAAAAATACGCTATTCTTAGCCGTCCCCAGGATGACACCGGGGTAGGTAGCAAAGTCTTTCCTGATCCCAGCTCTGTTCATCTTGGCTTCTTTTAAAAACACAGCAAGCAAGGGTTACTCCAAGCGGAGTCTCCCTTTTTTCCAAAAATTGGGCCACACAGACACCCACCCCATCAGTGGCAGCACTTGGGCCCTAGTTGCAAACAGGATGTTTTGATTTGCATCAAGCACATTCAAAAATACGCTATTCTTAGCCGTCCCCAGGATGACACTGGGGTAGGTAGCAAAGTCTTTGCTGACCCATGACTTGTTCATCTTGGCTTCTTTTAAAAACAATGTAAGCAAGGGTTACTCCAAGCGGAGTCTCCCCTTTTTTCCAAAAATTGGGCCCCACACACACCCACCCATTCAGTGGCAGCAGTTGTGCCCCAGTTGTACACTTCACAGCTAGATTTGCATCAAGCACATTCAAAAATACGCCATTCTTATCCGTCCCCAGGATGACACCGGGGTAGGTAGCAAAGTCTTTCCTGATCCCAGCTCTGTTCATCTTGGCTTCTTTTAAAAACACAGCAAGCAAGGGTTACTCCAAGCGGAGTCTCCCTTTTTTCCAAAAATTGGGCCACACAGACACCCACCACATCAGTGGCAGCACTTGGGCCCTAGTTGCAAACAGGATGTTTTGATTTGCATCAAGCACATTCAAAAATACGCTATTCTTAGCCGTCCCCAGGATGACACCGGGGTAGGTAGCAAAGTCTTTCCTGATCCCAGCTCTGTTCATCTTGGCTTCTTTTAAAAACACAGCAAGCAAGGGTTACTCCAAGCGGAGTCTCCCTTTTTTCCAAAAATTGGGCCACACAGACACCCACCCCATCAGTGGCAGCACTTGGGCCCTAGTTGCAAACAGGATGTTTTGATTTGCATCAAGCACATTCCAAATCCACAAGCATTTACTCTCCCCAGGATGACACAGGGGTAGTAAATTCCTTCTGGATCCATGACTTGTTCATTTTGATGAACGTCAGTCTGTCCACATTGTCACTGGACAGACGCGTGCGCTTATCTGTCAGCACACACCCAGCAGCACTGAATACACGTTCAGAGACAACGCTGGCAGCTGGACACGACAAAATCTCCAAGGCGTAAGTTGCGAGCTCTGGCCATTTTTGTAGGTTTGAAGCCCAAAAGGAGCAAGGCTCCAGTTGCACAGTCATGGCATCGATGTTCATTTGGAGATACTCCTGTATCATCCTCTCAGCCGTTGACTATGTGTCAGACTTGTTGTCTCTGGTGGCCTTGCAAAAGAGGGTCTAAAAAAATTATGAAAAGATTCCATAAAATTGCTGTTACCGGCACCAGAAAAGGTCCTACTGGTACGGGTAGACTGTTGAAGATGACGAGACCGTCCCATGTTTGTCAAGTTACAACTGGGAGATTCACTCCCTGCACCTGCACGGTTGTTTGGTGGAAAAGCCGAGCTAAGATCTAGTAACAGCTTCTGCTGATACTCCTGCATACGTGCGTCCCTTTCTATGGCTGGAATTATGTCACAAAATTTGGACTTGTACCGGGGATCTAATAGTGTGGCAATCCAGTAGTCATCATCACTTCTAATTTTGACAATACGACTGTCATGTTGGAGGTAGTGCAACAAAAAGGCACTCATGTGTCTTGCGCAGCCATGCGGACCAAGTCCATGCTGTGTTTGTGGCATAGAGGTGCTACCCGTTCTTTCTTCCTCTGACATCTGACCCCAACCTCTTTCAACTGAAATTTGACCAAGGTCTCCCTCATCCGCTGAGTCTTCCATGTCCATGGACAGTTCGTCCTCCATTTCTTCATGTTCTCCTGCACCTTGCTCAACATTTCGCCTGCTACTATGCGCCCTTGTCGATCCCTGTCCCCCATGGTCCCATGCCTGCTGCGTTGGTGATGATGAACGTCTGGACCTTCGTGATGTTGTTGTCCCTTGCGCATATGAATCCTCCTGTAGTTCCTCCCCTTCATGTTGTCCCACCCCCTGACTCCGAATAGTGTTTAGCGTGTGCTCCAGCATGTAAATGACTGGAATCGTCATGCTGATAATGGCATTGTCAGAGCTAAACATATTCGTCGCCATGTCGAAACTGTGCAGAAGGGTGCATAGGTCCTTGATCTGAGACCACTCCTTCAGGGTGATCTGCCCCACCTCTGCATCTCGTTGGCCCAGGCTATACGTCATGACGTATTGCACCAGGGCTCTGCGGTGCTGCCACAGTCGCTGTAACATGTGGAGAGTTGAATTCCAGCGTGTCGCCACATCGCATTTCAGGCGATGAACCGGCAGGCCGAAAGACTTCTGGAGCGATGCAAGTCGCTCTGCTGCGGCGCTTGAACGGCGGAAGTGAGCTGACAGTTTTCGTGCCCTGTTCAGAAGGCCATCTAGGCCGGGATAGTGTGTTAAAAATTGCTGCACGACAAGGTTCAACACGTGAGCCATACAAGGTACGTGTGTCACCTTGCCCAGGCGAAGTGCCGCACCCAGGTTTGCAGCATTGTCGCACACGGCCTTACCAGGCTGCAGTTTGAGTGGAGACAACCATTTATTAAACTCGGACCGCAAAGCTGACCACAACTCCTCAGCTGTGTGACTCTTATTACCAAGACATGTCAAGCTAAAGACCGCCTGATGCCGTTGCGCTCTGCTGCCAGCATAGTAATGAGGGGTGCGTGATTCCTTCTGCGCAGTGAGAACGCTGGTGGCCTGACCAGGCAGGCTTGGGGCGGAGGTGGAGGACCCAGATGAGGTGGAGGATGCAGAAGCAGTGGCGGAACTTGGACAGACAGAGGATTGACACACAAGTCGTGGGGACGGCAAGACTTGTGCAGCAGACCCTTCACCATCTATCACCATAGTTACCCAGTGCCCAGTCAGCGACATGTAACGTCCCTGTCCATGCTTACTGGTCCAAGTATCGGTGGTGAAATTGCACCCGTTCACACACAGAGTTTCTCAAGGAAGCGGTGATGTTGTGTGCGACATGCTGGTGTAGCGCGGGCACACCTTTCTTAGAGAAGTAGTGGCGACTAGGCATCTGGTACTGGGGCACAGCGACAGACATAAGGTCTCTAAAATCCTGTGTGTCCACTAGGCGGAAAGGCAGCATTTCGGTAGCCAACAGCTTACAGAGGGATAGAGTCAACCTCTTAGCTTTGTCATGGGTCGGAGGAAGTGGCCTTTTATTTGACCACATCTGAGGGACAGAGATCTGGCTGCTGTGTGTAGACGGTGTTGAGTAGGGTGTCCCTGGAAAAATGCAGGTTTGTGAGGAAAGTGCAGGCGGAGACATGATGTTGCCTTCATCCAACGTTGGTGCTATCGATGTCTGAGAGAGCTGTACACACTCACTTGTTTCCCCTTCCAAACCAACTGACGACCTTACAAGCAAACTGCCTGTTGCGGTTACAGTGGTGGAAGTTTTGCGTGGAAAAACAGGTGTGGCAGCTGTCCCCACAGTCCTAGAAGATGAAGAGCGCGCGGATGCAGTGGAAGGGGCGGGCGGTGGATGGTTCGCTCCGCTAGGCCGCATTGCAGCACGGTGAGCTTCCCACCGGGACTTATGATATTTATTCATGTGACGATTCATGGAAGAAGTTGTCAAACTGCTGAGCTTTTGACCTCTACTAAGAGAATCATGACAAATGTTACATATCACATGAGTTGGGCGATCTTTTTCGATGTGAAAAAAGGACCAGGCTAGGCAAGGCTTAGAGGCCATGCGACCTGTTGATCCACCCCGAATAATGCTCATAGGCAGAGTGGTGGCTGAGGATGCAGTTGTAGACGTGCTACCAGTGCTCCGACTCTGTCCAGGAAGGCGCAAGGTAACTTCGTCGTCGGTTGCATCCTCCTCCACCGCCTCTGTTGACCTCCTCGAGTGCCTGACTGGGGGTTGACAGTAGGTGGGATCTAGAACGTCATCATCAATTGTTGTGTTTGCACTCCCCTCCCCCTCAGACCGAGCCTCTTCTTGCCCTGACGGAATATTTAAGTTGTCATCCCAATCGGGTATCTGCGTCTCATCTTCATCAGTATGTTCCTCATTGTCTATAACCACAGGTGTTACAGTTTGTGACAAAGGGTCAACATTATGCTCAGAAACTTGGTCCTCACGGCCTGAATCTGAGTCACAAAGGTTCTGGGCATCACTGCAGACCATTTCCTGTTCTGTACTCACTGTAGCTTGGGAGCAGACCTCTGATTCCCAGGCTATAGTGTGACTGAACAGCTCTGCAGACTCAGCCATCTCAGTTCCACCATACTGTGCAGGGCTGATGGAGACTTCAGAGCTGGGAGAAATCAAGTGTGATTGGGATGACAACTCAGAGGACTGGTGTTTTTTGGATGCGGTACTTGAAGTGGCTGAGAGGGCACTTGTTGGACCACTTGAGATCCATTCAAGCATTTTCCTTTTTTGCCCATCATCTACCTTTCTTCCTGTTGTTCGTGTCCGTAAAAAAGGGAGCACATCGGATTGTCCACGGTAAGTAGTAGACATCTTACTTTTGCTGGTAGATGGTCTATCTTCAGCAGATGATAATGGAGCTTTGCCACCTTCCCCACGGACAAAACCTTTTTTGCCTTTTCCACCACGCCTCTTCCCCTTTCCACCAGCATCTGTCATTTTGCCACTCATGTTGATTGCGACAAGATTGTGGACTGAAAATGTGGTAGTAAAAATTGAGAGGTGGTGAAGATTGCAGTGGTGGTCTAGCTTTATTAACAGCAGAATAATAAAGAATAAATATCCCTGACAATGCAACTTAGTTATAATTAGTTGGAGTGTGCAACGCAGGCAGACGTGCTGCAAATGTCTTTGCACTAGTGGGACTATAGCAAAGTCCAATAGCCACGTATAGGATGCCACTAGGTACACTGAGTGTTTGCTAGTATAATGGCTTGGTTAGAATGAGTTGTAGTGTGCAACGCAGGCAGACGCGCTCTGCAAATGTCTTTGCACTAGTGGGACTATAGCAAAGTCCAATAGCCACGTATAGGATGCCACTAGGTACACTGAGTGTTTGCTAGTATAATGGCTTGGTTTTAATGAGTTGTAGTGTGCAACGCAGGCAGACGCGCTCTGCAAATGTCTTTGCACTAGTGGGACTATAGCAAAGTCCAATAGCCACGTATAGGATGCCACTAGGTACACTGAGTGTTTGCTAGTATAATGGCTTGGTTAGAATGAGTTGTAGTGTGCAACGCAGGCAGACGCGCTCTGCAAATGTCTTTGCACTAGTGGGACTATAGCAAAGTCCAATAGCCACGTATAGGATGCCACTAGGTACACTGAGTGTTTGCTAGTATAATGGCTTGGTTAGAATGAGTTGTAGTGTGCAACGCAGGCAGACGCGCTCTGCAAATGTCTTTGCACTAGTGGGACTATAGCAAAGTCCAATAGCCACGTATAGGATGCCACTAGGTACACTGAGTGTTTGCTAGTATAATGGCTTGGTTAGAATGAGTTGTAGTGTGCAACGCAGGCAGACGCGCTCTGCAAATGTCTTTGCACTAGTGGGACTATAGCAAAGTCCAATAGCCACGTATAGGATGCCACTAGGTACACTGAGTGTTTGCTAGTATAATGGCTTGGTTAGAATGAGTTGTAGTGTGCAACGCAGGCAGACGCGCTCTGCAAATGTCTTTGCACTAGTGGGACTATAGCAAAGTCCAATAGCCACGTATAGGATGCCACTAGGTACACTGAGTGTTTGCTAGTATAATGGCTTGGTTAGAATGAGTTGTAGTGTGCAACGCAGGCAGACGCGCTCTGCAAATGTCTTTGCACTAGTGGGACTATAGCAAAGTCCAATAGCCACGTATAGGATGCCACTAGGTACACTGAGTGTTTGCTAGTATAATGGCTTGGTTAGAATGAGTTGTAGTGTGCAACGCAGGCAGACGCGCTCTGCAAATGTCTTTGCACTAGTGGGACTATAGCAAAGTCCAATAGCCACGTATAGGATGCCACTAGGTACACTGAGTGTTTGCTAGTATAATGGCTTGGTTAGAATGAGTTGTAGTGTGCAACGCAGGCAGACGCGCTCTGCAAATGTCTTTGCACTAGTGGGACTATAGCAAAGTCCAATAGCCACGTATAGGATGCCACTAGGTACACTGAGTGTTTGCTAGTATAATGGCTTGGTTAGAATGAGTTGTAGTGTGCAACGCAGGCAGACGCGCTCTGCAAATGTCTTTGCACTAGTGGGACTATAGCAAAGTCCAATAGCCACGTATAGGATGCCACTAGGTACACTGAGTGTTTGCTAGTATAATGGCTTGGTTAGAATGAGTTGTAGTGTGCAACGCAGGCAGACGCGCTCTGCAAATGTCTTTGCACTAGTGGGACTATAGCAAAGTCCAATAGCCACGTATAGGATGCCACTAGGTACACTGAGTGTTTGCTAGTATAATGGCTTGGTTAGAATGAGTTGTAGTGTGCAACGCAGGCAGACGCGCTCTGCAAATGTCTTTGCACTAGTGGGACTATAGCAAAGTCCAATAGCCACGTATAGGATGCCACTAGGTACACTGAGTGTTTGCTAGTATAATGGCTTGGTTAGAATGAGTTGTAGTGTGCAACGCAGGCAGACGCGCTCTGCAAATGTCTTTGCACTAGTGGGACTATAGCAAAGTCCAATAGCCACGTATAGGATGCCACTAGGTACACTGAGTGTTTGCTAGTATAATGGCTTGGTTAGAATGAGTTGTAGTGTGCAACGCAGGCAGACGCGCTCTGCAAATGTCTTTGCACTAGTGGGACTATAGCAAAGTCCAATAGCCACGTATAGGATGCCACTAGGTACACTGAGTGTTTGCTAGTATAATGGCTTGGTTAGAATGAGTTGTAGTGTGCAACGCAGGCAGACGCGCTCTGCAAATGTCTTTGCACTAGTGGGACTATAGCAAAGTCCAATAGCCACGTATAGGATGCCACTAGGTACACTGAGTGTTTGCTAGTATAATGGCTTGGTTAGAATGAGTTGTAGTGTGCAACGCAGGCAGACGCGCTCTGCAAATGTCTTTGCACTAGTGGGACTATAGCAAAGTCCAATAGCCACGTATAGGATGCCACTAGGTACACTGAGTGTTTGCTAGTATAATGGCTTGGTTAGAATGAGTTGTAGTGTGCAACGCAGGCAGACGCGCTCTGCAAATGTCTTTGCACTAGTGGGACTATAGCAAAGTCCAATAGCCACGTATAGGATGCCACTAGGTACACTGAGTGTTTGCTAGTATAATGGCTTGGTTAGAATGAGTTGTAGTGTGCAACGCAGGCAGACGCGCTCTGCAAATGTCTTTGCACTAGTGGGACTATAGCAAAGTCCAATAGCCACGTATAGGATGCCACTAGGTACACTGAGTGTTTGCTAGTATAATGGCTTGGTTAGAATGAGTTGTAGTGTGCAACGCAGGCAGACG